>NC_134487.1:307577122-307914622 GCF_040206685.1 Ascaphus truei | reverse complement strand
TGTGTGTGTGAGTGTGTGTGGTGTGCTGTTGTGTGTGTAGCAGCAGAAGCAGCAGCAGAGTTTGTGTGTAGCAGCAGTTTGTGTGTGTGTGTGTGTGTGTGTGTGTAGACTTGTTGTGTGTCTATGTACGTGTGTATATGTAGAGCTGCAGGGTGTGTGTGTATATACACAGAGGGGGCGGTAGTGTGTGGATATAGATATCTGCAGTGTAAGAGTATATAGAGGTGGTTTAATTTTAATAAAAAAATCTATATAACTATACAAAGTGTCTATTATTTATGAAATAAGCTACATTTAGCCTATAATAGTAATAATCCCCTCAGAACTGGGCCAATAATGCCCTGGCTGCAGGGCCGTCAACGTATGAGCACGCTGGGCAGTTTCCCGGGGGCCCCACACGCCTGGCCCATGCGTGCCCACCAATGCTCTCCCCCCGCCCGGCACCCCGGCTCCGCTCTCCCCCCGCCCGGCACCCCAGCTCCACTCTCCCCCCGCCCGGCACCCCGGCTCCGCTCTCCCCCCGCCCGGCACCCCAGCTCCACTCTCCCCCCGCCCGGCACCCCGGCTCCGCTCTCCCCCCGCCCGGCACCCCGGCTCCACTCTCCCCCCGCCCGGCACCCCGGCTCCGCTCTCCCCCCGCCCGGCACCCCGGCTCCACTCTCCCCCCGCCCGGCACCCCGGCTCCGCTCTCCCCCCGCCCGGCACCCCGGCTCCGCTCTCCCCCCGCCCGGCACCCCGGCTCCGCTCTCCCCCCGCCCGGCACCCCGGCTCCGCTCTCCCCCCGCCCGGCACCCCGGCTCCGCTCTCCCCCCGCCCGGCCCCCCGGCTCCGCTCTCCCCCCGCCCGGCACCCCGGCTCCGTTCTCCCCCCGCCCGGCACCCCGGCTCCGCTCTCCCCCCGCCCAGCCCCCCGGCTCGCTCTTAGGGTTGCCAGGTGTCCGGTATTTGGTTCCCCTGTGAGAGATAATACCGGACATGGGATAGAGCCGGGCTGCTGCTGCTAGGGGGCTGGGCAGCTTCTGATTGGTTTCTGCTGTTTAATTCAGCCAATCAGGAGGTGGCAGCAGCCTGCGGGGTGGGGCCAAAGAGCGGAGGGAAAGCATGCAGCAGATAGGTGAGGCTGTGTCTGTGTGTCTGTGTGTCTGTGTGTCTGTGTGTCTGTGTGTCTGTGTGTCTGTGTGTCTGTGTGTCTGTGTGTCTGTGTGTCTGTGTGTCTGTGTGTCTGTGTGTCTGTGTGTCTGTGTGTCTGTGTGTCTGTATATGTGTGTGTCTGTGTGTCTGTGTGTCTGTCTGTCTGTCTGTCTGTGTCCTGTGTGTGTATCTGTGTGTGTGTGTGTGTGTGTGTGTCAGTGTGTGTCTGTCTATCTGTGTCCTGTGTGTGTATCTGTGTGTGTGTGTGTGTGTGTGTGTGTGTGTGTGTGTGTGTCAGTGTGTGTCTGTCTATCTGTGTCCTGTCTGTGTATCTGTGTGTGCGTGTGTGTCTCCGTGTGTGTATATCTGTGTGTGAGTGTATGTGTGTGTCTCAATGTGTGTGTGTCTCAGTGTGTCTGTCTTTCTGTCTGTGTCCTGTCTGTGTCCTGTGTCCTGCCTGTATATGTGTGTGCCTCACACCCAATGTGTGTTACTTACAGATCTCAGCCCTCATCACAGCAGCATTGCAATCTCTGCAGCACCCGTACTTACAGATCATCCCAGCAGCATTGCAATCTCTGCAGCACCCTTACTCACAGATCTCAGCCCTCATCCCAGCAGCATTGCAATCTCTGCAGCACTCTTACTTACAGATCTCAGCTCTCATCCCAGCAGCATTGCAATCTCTGCAGCACCCGTACTTACAGATCTCATCCCAGCAGCATTGCAATCTCTGCAGCGCCCTTACTCACAGATCTCAGCTCTCATCCCAGCAGCATTGCAATCTCTGCAGCACCTTTACTTACTGATCTCAGCCCTCATCCCAGCAGCATTGCAATCTCTGCAGCAACCTTACTTACTGATCTCAGCCCTCATCCCAGCAGCATTGCAATCTCTGCAGCACCCGTATTTACTGATCATCCCAGCAGCATTGCAATCTCTGCAGCACCCTTACTTACTGATCTCAGCTCTCATCCCAGCAGCATTGCAATCTCTGCAGCACTCTTACTTACAGATCATCACAGCAGCATTGCAATCTCTGCAGCACCCTTACTTACTGATCATCACAGCAGCATTGCAATCTCTGCAGCACCCTTACTTACTGATCAACCCAAGAAGGCAGAGCAGGTTACTTATCCAATAGCATGATTCAATATGCAATTTAAAGCTTGATTTTGAAGTCTAAATTTGAAAGCTACTGTACTGATAATGGCAGGGAGGGGGGGGGGTGAGAGGATGAAGGGATGGGGGGTAACAGGATGAAGGGAGGGGGTGAGAGGACAAGGTAGGTGAGAGGACAAGGGGAGAGAGAGGATGAGGAGGGGGTGCAACAATCTTGGAATGTGTGGGAGCAGCAGTAAGATCAGTATTGCTCGCCATGCACAGTATGACTGCCGGTCAGTTATTTATAAATGATCTGACCATTACGTCATTTGTTCTAAATTTCACTCCAAGCATGCCCGAATTTTCACTATTTCATATTCTATTTCCTAAAACAATCCTCGGAAGGGCGCTCCCACCCCCTCCCACCCATTCCCTCCCACCCCCTCCCACCCATTCCCTCCCGCTCCCACCCCCTCCCACCCATTCCCTCCCGCTCCCACCCATTCCCACTCCCCCACCTCCCAAGATCCTCCCCAGATTTTTTACGAAATAGAATATAAATTGGTGCTAATTGGTGAATACTTGGAGTGAAATTTAGAACAAATGACATAACGCTCAGGTCATTTATAAATAACATTCTTCCCCACCAACGATTCTCGAGCGCGTCGCACCTTTCACCATTGTGTCCAGTATTTTTGGACAAGCCGCCCGGCACCATGGCTCCGCTCGCTCTCCCCTTGCCCGGCTCCCCAGCTCCCTGGCTCCGCTCGCTCTCCCCTCGCCCGGCACCATGGCTCCGCTTGCTCTCCCCTCGCCCGGCACCACGGCTCCGCTCGCTCTCCGCCCGCCCGGCACCCCAGCTCCCTGGCTCCGCTCGCTCTCCCCTCGCCCGGCACCATGGCTCCGCTCGCTCTCCCCTCGCCTGGCACCACGGCTCCGCTCGCTCTCCGCCCGCCCGGCACCCCAGCTCCCTGGCTCCGCTCGCTCTCCCCTCGCCCGGCTCCGCTCACTGTCCGCCCGTCTGGCACCCCGGCTCGCGTCACAACCGCGCGCAGCCCAGCAGTGCCGCACTTCCGGTGCCTGCTGCTGCTCGTGAGTGCGTGGGAGGCTGGGGGCGGCAGTGTAGGCAGCGCCCCATGCACTGCTCTGCCCGGGGGCCCCTAATGTTGTTAAGATGGCCCTGCCTGGCTGGGTTACGTCGGCTTCGCCTCAGCGTTCAACTCTTCCAGCGAGGGCATTATTGGCCAGTAATGCCCTGTTCAGAGGGGATTATTACTTAATTAACATATTTTACTCACCTAAATTAGATTAAATGAAGCATTATACCAAGCCTTCAGAGGAACGTTTTCATATTTAGACAAATGTAAGAATGGCTGATTCTCTTGTTTTAGGCAATACAGGGTTTGTTCCTTTTGGTATCCGGAGTGCATACAGTATATATTTGCAGGTTCCTCCACATCTGGGTAAATTAGTTGCTATACTTGATTGTGTTTATGCAGATTACCCTCCTATCTGTTCGCGTAGATTGCTGAGTAACCTGGCAGTACAAGTATCACCATTAATCATTCTGCAACATGCATTGTATTGTGTCTTTATTTATATAGCGCCATAAATGTACATAGCGCTTCACAGTAGTGATACATGTTGTAATCATATAAATAACAAATAATATAAATAACAGATCATGGGAATAAGTGCTTCAGACATAAAAGTAACATTAAGGAAGAGGAGTCCCTGCTCCGAGGAGCTTACAGTCTAATTGGTAGGTAGGGGAACATATAGAGACAGTAGGAGGGAATTCTAGTAAGTGCGTCTGCAGGGGGCCAAGCTTTATGTATCATGTGTCCAGGATTATCCACTGTGCTATTCATATGCTTCTTTAAGCAAATTTATTGTATGTCTTTATTTATATAGCGCCAAAAGTGTACTCAGCACTTCACAAAGAATACAGTACCGGGAATTATAATTATACAAGTGCAGCAAAATCAGACAATAGGAAGGGAAATCCCTGCCCCGAAGAGCTTACAATCTAAAAGGTTTAATGGGAGACTTACAGAAACAGCAGGTGAGGGAGTAAGTGCTGTAGATGGCAGTGATTGGTTACAATGGGTGGTAGGAGTGACTGAGTGTGGGACAATAGCCATGAGTGCAGGCTATTGGGATGCCTGATTTGTGGGGTAAAATTTAAGGAAGGTCAGTGTTAAATGAAAAGGTTAACACCATTTACAGGGGAAGAGGTGGACGGGAGGCATGAGTGAGATCAGGTGTGTATGTCTGGCTTCAGGCTTAGGAGAAATCCCCAGCAGCAAGAAGGAGTAGATAGAGGGTGTGAATAGAGAATTTGTGTGGGTGTTTTTTATTGAGGGGTATAGAAGTTGTTGGGAGAGAGGTGTATAAATAATGGTGCAGTGGGGAGTGGGGATGTTGTAGAGAACAGAAATGCTCACAAAGGAGTGAGGAAACAGTAAACAGAAAAAGCAATAGGGAGGGCATAGTGAGATGCAGGCAGGGCCGCCGAAAGGGGGGCACAAAGGGTCCTGGCGTCCCGGGCCCCGTGAGTCAGGGGGGCCCGGCTGCACGGGCCCCCTGCTTGGCCGGGCGCCTGTTAATTACATTTTAAAAAACAATTTGGAAAAAAATGGCGGCGATTCCTGTGGTCCCAGCGCGCATGCGCAAGGCAAGCAGGGTGTCCAGCCCGCTGCCTGTGGACCCGCTGCCCCCTCCCCCCAGCAACCCAACCCAGCAACCCAGCCCCCCTTCCCCGCTCCCCACGTGGGAAGGGAACCCCTGAACCCGCACGCAACCAAAACCCGCACGCAACCCAGAACCCGCACGCAACCCAGCCCCCTCTCCCCCCCGTGGGACGGAGGGGGAAGCGCCAAAACCCGCCCCGCGCGCAACCCAGCCCCTCCTCACCCGCTCCCAACTTGATACGGAGGAGGAAGCGCAAACCCAGCTTCCCCCGCGTGCGCCTCCTGCCCCAGACCGCCTCACCCTCCCCCTGCCGCCCACCTCCCGCACCCCCCTACCCCGAGGCCCCTGCCGCCCACCTCCCGCGCGCCCCTACCCCGAAGCCCCACCCGCCCGTGGCAGCTGCCGGGGATATCGGAGCAGGTGGGGGAAGCATCTGGCTGCAAGAAAGCAGCACCCACCGGTAAAAGTAAGTCACTCAACTAACCAACATTGTCACCCAGTCACTCACTCACCCACCCAGTCACCCACCCACCTAGTCACTCACCCAACCAGTCACTCACCCAACCAGTCACTCACCCACCCAGTCACTCACCCACCCAGTCACTCACCCAGTCACACTCATCCAGTCACTCACTCACCCAGTCACTCACTCTCACTCACCCACCCAGTCACTCACCCACCCAGTCATTCACCCACCCAGTCACTCACTCTCACTCACCCACCCAGTCACTCACCCACCCAGGCAGTCACCCCGTCACTCAAGCAGTCACCCAGTCATTCAAGCAGTCACCCAGTCACTCAAGCAGTCACCCAGTCACTCAAGCAGTCACCCAGTCACTCACGTAGTCACCCAGTCACTCACGCAGTCACCCAGTCACTCAAGCAGTCACCCAGTCACTCACGCAGTCACTCACGCAGTCACACAGTCACTCACGCAGTCACCCAGTCACTCACGCAGTCACTCACGCAGTCACCCAGTCACTCACGCAGTCACCCAGTCACTCACGCAGTCACTCACGCAGTCACCCAGTCACGCAGTCACTCATGCAGTCACCCAGTCACTCACGCAGTCACCCAGTCACTCACGCAGTCACCCAGTCACTCACGCAGTCACCCAGTCACTCACGCAGTCACCCACGCAGTCACCCAGTCACTCACGCAGTCACCCAGTCACTCACGCAGTCACCCAGTCACTCACGCAGTCACCCAGTCACTCACGCAGTCACCCACGCAGTCACCCAGTCACTCACCCAGTCACTCATGCAGTCACCCAGTCACTCACGCAGTCACTCACGCAGTCACCCTGTCACTCACGCAGTCACCCAGTCACTCACGCAGTCACCCACACAGTCACCCAGTCACTCACAAAGTCACCCAGTCACTCACGCAGTCACCCAGTCACTCACGCAGTCACCCAGTCACTCACGCAGTCACCCAGTCACTCACGCAGTCACCCAGTCACTCACGCAGTCACCCACGCAGTCACCCAGTCACTCACGCAGTCACCCAGTCACTGACGCAGTCACCCAGTCACTCACGCAGTCACCCACGCAGTCACCCAGTCACTCACCCAGTCACCCAGTCACTCACCCAGTCACTCACGCAGTCACCCAGTCACTCACGCAGTCACCCAGTCACTCACGCAGTCACTCAGGCAGTCACCCAGTCACTCAGGTAGTCACCCAGTCACTCACGCAGTAACCCAGTCACTCACGCAGTCACCCACGCAGTCACCCAGTCACTCAGGCAGTCACCCAGTCACTCAGGCAGTCACTCACGCAGTCACCCAGTCACTCACGCAGTCACTCACGCAGTCACCCAGTCACTCACGCAGTCACCCAGTCACTCACCCAGTCACCCAGTCACACACGCAGTCACCCAGTCACTCACGCAGTCACCCAGTCACTCACGCAGTCACCCAGTCACTCACGCAGTCACCCAGTCACTCACGCAGTCACCCAGTCACTCACGCAGTCACCCACGCAGTCACCCAGTCACTCACGCAGTCACCCAGTCACTCACGCAGTCACCCAGTCACTCACGCAGTCACCCAGTCACTCACGCAGTCACCCAGTCACTCACGCAGTCACCCAGTCACTCACGCAGTCACTCACGCAGTCATCCAGTCACTCACGCAGTCACCCAGTCACTCACGCAGTCACCCAGTCACTCACGCAGTCACCCACGCAGTCACCCAGTCACTCACGCAGTCACCCAGTCACTCAGGCAGTCACCCAGTCACTCACGCAGTCACGCAGTCACTCACGCAGTCACCCAGTCACTCACGCAGTCACCCAGTAACTCACGCAGTCACCCAGTCACTCACGCAGTCACCCAGTCACTCACGCAGTCACCCAGTCACTCACGCAGTCACCCAGTCACTCACGCAGTCACCCAGTCACTCACGCAGTCACCCAGTCACTCACGCAGTCACCCAGTCACTCACGCAGTCACTCACGCAGTCACCCAGTCACTCACGCAGTCACCCAGTCACTCACGCAGTCACCCAGTCACTCACGCAGTCACCCAGTCACTCACGCAGTCACTCACGCAGTCACCCAGTCACTCAGGCAGTCACCCAGTCACTCACGCAGTCACCCAGTCACTCATGCAGTCACTCACGCAGTCACCCAGTCACTCACCCAGTCACGCAGTCACTCACGCAGTCACCCAGTCACTCACGCAGTCACCCACGCAGTCACGCAGTCACCCACGCAGTCACGCAGTCACTCACGCAGTCACCCAGTCACTCAGGCAGTCACCCAGTCACTCACGCAGTCACCCAGTCACTCACGCAGTCACCCAGTCACTCACGCAGTCACCCAGTCACGCAGTCACTCACGCAGTCACCCAGTCACTCACGCAGTCACCCAGTCACTCACGCAGTCACCCAGTCACTCACGCAGTCACTCACGCAGTCACCCAGTCACTCACGCAGTCACTCACGCAGTCACCCAGTCACTCACGCAGTCACCCAGTCACTCACGCAGTCACCCAGTCACTCACGCAGTCACTCACGCAGTCACCCAGTCACTCACCCAGTCACGCAGTCACTCACGCAGTCACCCAGTCACTCACGCAGTCACCCAGTCACTCACGCAGTCACCCAGTCACTCACGCAGTCACCCAGTCACTCACGCAGTCACCCAGTCACTCACGCAGTCACCCAGTCACTCACGCAGTCACCCAGTCACTCACGCAGTCACCCAGTCACTCACGCAGTCACCCACGCAGTCACCCAGTCACTCACGCAGTCACCCAGTCACTCACGCAGTCACCCAGTCACTCACGCAGTCACCCAGTCACTCACGCAGTCACCCAGTCACTCACGCAGTCACCCAGTCACTCACGCAGTCACCCAGTCACTCACGCAGTCACCCACACAGTCACCCAGTCACTCACGCAGTCACCCAGTCACTCAGGCAGTCACCCAGTCACTCACGCAGTCACACAGTCACTCACGCAGTCACCCAGTCACTCACGCAGTCACCCAGTCACTCACGCAGTCACCCAGTCACTCACGCAGTCACCCAGTCACTCACGCACTCACCCAGTCACTCACGCAGTCACCCAGTCACTCACGCAGTCACCCAGTCACTCACGCAGTCACCCAGTCACTCACGCAGTCACCCAGTCACTCACGCATTCACCCACGCAGTCACCCAGTCACTCAGGCAGTCACCCAGTCACTCAGGCAGTCACCCAGTCACTCACGCAGTCACCCAGTCACTCACGCAGTCACCCAGTCACTCACGCAGTCACCCACGCAGTCACCCAGTCACTCACGCAGTCACCCAGTCACTCACGCAGTCACCCAGTCACTCACGCAGTCACTCACGCAGTCACCCAGTCACTCACCCAGTCACCCAGTCACTCACGCAGTCACCCAGTCACTCAGGCAGTCACCCAGTCACTCACGCAGTCACTCACGCAGTCACCCAGTCACTCACGCAGTCACCCAGTCACTCACGCAGTCACTCACGCAGTCACCCAGTCACGCAGTCACTCACGCAGTCACCCAGTCACTCACGCAGTCACCCAGTCACTCACGCAGTCACCCAGTCACTCACGCAGTCACTCACGCAGTCACCCAGTCACTCACGCAGTCACCCAGTCACTCACGCAGTCACCCAGTCACTCACGCAGTCACCCACGCAGTCACCCAGTCACTCACGCAGTCACCCAGTCACTCACGCAGTCACCCAGTCACTCACGCAGTCACTCACACAGTCACCCAGTCACTCACACAGTCACCCAGTCACTCACGCAGTCACTCACGCAGTCACGCAGTCACCCACGCAGTCACCCAGTCACTCACGCAGTCACTCACGCAGTCACTCACGCAGTCACCCATCTTTTGTTGAAAATATAAAAATAAACAGGTTGCATTGTAATGTTTTTTTCTGTATCACAATAAGAAAACAGTTAAGTAAAAGTTGCGCGCTAAAAAATATTTTTTTCGTGGTAGGTGCGCTATGGGTTCGGGGGGGGGGGAGGAGGGGGCTGATTCTTTCATTTGTCCTGGGCCCCATGATTTCTGTTGGTGGCTCTGGATACAGGAGGAGAGAGTTCCAAGGTACTGGAGGATAAGTGTGTACAAATAAATCACAGATGTTAAAAGTTAATGTCTCACAGCGGCAACGTTGTAATGCAGAGTCCAGATCTTCCTCCAATCTTCACCTCCAAATTCAACTCCAAAATTAACTCTTGTAGACACTTTTGATGTGACGCTTTTGATGTGACGCTTTTGATGTTACACAGCCATATGGCTAACAGCCATGCTACAGTGACTTAAGTACCCTATTCACATGCATTTGACTAACACTTAAGGGAGGGGTTTGTCTAATCAACTCAGACATACAAAATAGTTAATTAGATTATCAGTTCTCTCTCAATTGATAGGAATCAGATCACAAACATACCCCAAAAGCCAATTAAATCTTAATTTCTCTGGTTGGTAGAATGCAGCTCAATGACACATACCTGTTTGAAGAGATAAATCAGAATGTTAATCCAGATATTCAGAATGCATTCATGATTAAAGATAGAAAGATAGAAATAAAACAGCCAGAGATATGAACTCCAAAATGAACTCTTTTTAAGGTGGGTCTTAAAGGTGGATAGAGAGGGTGCTAGTCGCGTATTGAGGGGAAGGGCATTCCAAAGGTGCGGGGCAGTCAGTGAAAAAGGTTTAAGGCGGGAGAGGGCTTTAGATACAAAGGGGGTAGAAAGAAGACATCCTTGAGAAGAACGCAAGAGTCGGGATGGTCAATAACGAGAAATTAGGGCTGAGATGTAAGGAGGGGCATGTGCAAATAAATTCACCGGATTTATTAAAGGAAAAAAATCCAGTTGATTTCAAATCTGGTAATTTTCCTGCCTCAGTTTTGTAGCCGTGAGGCATTGATTAATGACCCTGTGTTTATCACCTCAGCATGTAGATATACATAAGATATAACATAAGATCACGGCCACCGACAGGGGAGACAGCTTTCCAAGACCCGAGGGTCAAGGGACCCAGGTCTCCTGCTGAGGACGCTAATATGTAGGACCCAATCAGCGGCAGGCCCCTCTACGGGCCTCTACCAGACACATTCGTGGGCACCTGCTGATTGACCCCACCCCAGGCCCATAGCTTCTCCCAAGACCCATACATCCCCCCCCCCACCTTTCCCCCCTAGGCCCACACCTCTTCATGTCAATACCTCCCCCCCCACCACCCTCTTTTCCAGACCTTCTCTCCTCACACTTCTCTCCAGGCCCATACCTGCTCCCAGGCCCATGCCTGCTCCCAGGCCCATACCTGCTCCCAGGCCCATACCTCCTCCCAGGCCCATACCTCCTCCCAGGCCCACACCTTCTCCCAGGCCCATACCTCCTCCCAGGCCCATACCTCCTTCCTCTCCCCACCCCCCTGCAGCCTGCTGATCATGCCCAGTGTTAAATATATTCGTGAATTTAATCGTGAATTTAATCGTGAATTTATATACTTTTTATTGAGGTGGTAAATGCTACTACAGTTAGGAAATGAAGGTAACAAAACAATGCTTGGATAGGCACAAATCTATCGTATATATGAGAGAATGTAATAGGGTGTGAGGGTTCCCAACAGATCGGGAAAGGGATATGAGAGAATGTAATGGGGTGTGAGGGTTCCCAACAGATCGGGAAAGGGATATGAGAGAATGTAATAGGGTGTGAGGGTTCCCAACAGATCGGGAAAGGGATATGAGAGAATGTAATAGGGTGTGAGGCGTCACAACAGATCGGGAAATGGATATGAGAGAATGTAATAGGGTGTGAGGCTTCCCAACAGATCGGGAAAGGGATATGAGAGAATGTAATAGGGTGTGAGGCTTCCCAACAGATCGGGAAAGGGATATGAGAATGTAATAGGGTGTGAGGCGTCACAACAGATCGGGAAAGGGATATGAGAGAATGTAATAGGGTGTGAGTCGTCACAACAGATCGGGAAATGGATATGAGAGAATGTAATAGGGTGTGAGGCTACCCAACAGATCGGGAAAGGGATATGTGAGAATGTAATAGGGTGTGAGGCGTCACAACAGATCGGGAAATGGATATGAGAGAATGTAATAGGGTGTGAGGGTTCCCAACAGATCGGGAAAGGGATATGAGAGAATGTAATAGGGTGTGAGGCGTCACAACAGATCGGGAAATGGATATGAGAGAATGTAATAGGGTGTGAGGCTTCCCAACAGATCGGGAAAGGGATATGAGAATGTAATAGGGTGTGAGGCGTCACAACAGATCGGGAAAGGGATATGAGAGAATGTAATAGGGTGTGAGTCGTCACAACAGATCGGGAAATGGATATGAGAGAATGTAATAGGGTGTGAGGCTACCCAACAGATCGGGAAAGGGATATGAGAGAATGTAATAGGGTGTGAGGCGTCACAACAGATCGGGAAATGGATATGAGAGAATGTAATAGGGTGTGAGGCTTCCCAACAGATCGGGAAAGGGATATGAGAGAATGTAATAGGGTGTGAGGCATCACAACATATCGGGAAAGGGATATGAGAGAATGTAATAGGGTGTGAGGCTTCCCAACAGATCGGGAAAGGGATATGAGAGAATGTAATAGGGTGTGAGGCATCACAACAGATCGGGAAAGGGATATGAGAGAATATAATAGGGTGTGAGGCTTCCCAACAGATCGGGAAAGGGATATGAGAGAATGTAATAGGGTGTGAGGGTTCCCAACAGATCGGGAAAGGGATATGAGAGAATGTAATAGGGTGTGAGGGTTCCCAACAGATCGGGAAAGGGATATGAGAGAATGTAATAGGGTGTGAGGCTTCACAACAGATCGGGAAAGGGGATATGAGAGAATGTAATAGGGTGTGAGGCGTCACAACAGATCGGGAAAGGGATATGAGAGAATGTAATAGGGTGTGAGGCGTCACAACAGATCGGGAAAGGGATATGAGAGAATGTAATAGGGTGTGAGGCGTCACAACAGATCGGGAAAGGGATATGAGAGAATGTAATAGGGTGTGAGGGTTCCCAACAGATCGGGAAATGGATATGAGAGAATGTAATAGGGTGTGAGGCGTCACAACAGATCGGGAAATGGATATGAGAGAATGTAATAGGGTGTGAGGCGTCACAACAAGTCGGGAAATGGATATGAGAGAATGTAATAGGGTGTGAGGGTTCCCAACAGATCGGAAAAGGGATATGAGAGAATGTAATAGGGTGTGAGGGTTCCCAACAGATCGGGAAAGGGATATGAGGGAATCTAATAGGGTGTGAGGCTTCCCAACAGATCGGGAAATGGATATGAGAGAATGTAATAGGGTGTGAGGGTTCCCAACAGATCGGGAAAGGGATATGAGAGAATGTAATAGGGTGTGAGGCGTCACAACAGATCGGGAAAGGGATATGAGAGAATGTAATAGGGTGTGAGGGTTCCCAACAGATCGGGAAAGGGATATGAGGGAATGTAATAGGGTGTGAGGCATCACAACAGATCGGGAAAGGGATATGAGAGAATGTAATAGGGTGTGAGAGTTCCCAACAGATCGGGAAAGGGATATGAGAGAATGTAATAGGGTGTGAGGCGTCACAACAGATCGGGAAAGGGATATGAGAGAATGTAATAGGGTGTGAGGCATCACAACAGATCGGGAAAGGGATATGAGGGAATGTAATAGGGTGTGAGAGTCCCAACAGATCGGGAAAGGGATATGAGAGAATGTAATAGGGTGTGAGAGTTCCCAACAGATCGGGAAAGGGATATGAGAGAATGTAATAGGGTGTGAGGCTTCCTAACAGATCGGGAAAGGGAGAGACTAGTTTGTCTATGTTTAGATGTTTTGGATTATTTAACTCGTTCTCAGTACCTGGACTGGTCAAACAGGGACTGTGCAGACAAAAAAAATAAAGCTTATAAGCTACTCTAAAAAATCAGTTTAATATGCACATTTCTTATTACTAAATCCGCTGAATAGAAAATCTGTGTAGCTTTATTCCCTTTCAGTCAGTCGGAAAGACTTATTTACGTCACAAAGATGCCTCTGTGTATTCTTCCTTATCTGCACAAGGGCAAGAAGTGATGTTACTGTATATTTCATGGAGGCGTATTCTTTCTACACTCAGCAAGGAATAGGTATGAGAGAAATACAGATCAGACCGGCGTGCAATAATCAATACGTCGAATTCCCACTGCTACAGTATATTCTCAATATCAATCATTAAACAAACGTGGTTCTTTCTATGACATTGTAACTCTGACTGAGCGACACACGGTGCGGAGCACATTGTAACCACGTTAGCGTTCCTCTGCCACGGTGCGGAACACATTGTAACCACGTTAGCGCTCCTCAGCCACGGTGCGGAACACATTGTAACCACGTTAGCGTTCCTCAGCCACGGTGCGGAACACATTGTAACCACGTTAGCGCTCCTCAGACACACGGTGCGGAGCACATTGTAACCACGTTAGCGCTCCTCTGCCACGGTGCGGAGCACATTGTAACCACGTAAGCGCTCCTCAGCCACGGTGCGGAACACATTGTAACCACGTTAACGTTCCCCAGCCACGGTGAGGAGCACATTGTAACTACGTTAGCGCTCCTCAGCCACGGTGCGGAACACATTGTAACCACGTTAGCGCTCCTCAGCCACGGTGCGGAACACATTGTAACCACGTTAGCGCTCCTCAGACACACGGTGCGGAGCACATTGTAACCACGTTAGCGCTCCTCAGCCACGGTGCGGAGCACATTGTAATCACATTAGCGTTCCTCTGCCACGGTGCAGAGCACATTGTAACCACGTTAGCGCTCCTCAGACACACGGTGCGGAACACATTGTAACCATGTTAGCGCTCCTCAGACACACGGTGCAGAGCACATTGTAACCACGTTAGCGCTCCTCTGCCACGGTGCGGAACACATTGTAACCATGTTAGCGCTCCTCAGACACACGGTGCGGAGCACATTGTAACCACGTTAGCGCTCCTCTGCCACAGTGCAGAGCACATTGTAACCACGTTAGCGCTCCTCTGACACACAGTGCAGAGCACATTGTACCCACGTTACCGCTCCTCAGTCATGGTGCGGAGCACATTGTAACCACGTTAGCGCTCCTCAGCCACACGGTGCGGAGCACATTGTAACCACGTTAGCGCTCCTCGGACACATGGTGCGGAACACATTGTAACCACGTTAACACTCCTCGGACTCACGGTGCGGAGCACATTGTAACCATGTTAGCACTCCTCGGCCACGGTGCAGAGCACATTGTAACCACGCTAGCGCTCCTCTGCCATAGTTGCAGAGCACATTGTAACCACGTTAGCGTTCCTCTGCCACGGTGTGGAGCACATTGTAACCACGTTAGCGCTCCTCGGACACACGGTGCAGAGCACATTGTAACCACGCTAGCGCTCCTCTGCCACAGTTGCAGAGCACATTGTAACCACGCTAGCGCTCCTCTGCCACAGTTGCAGAGCACATTGTAACCACAACATAGAGGAAATCAGGGGAGCATCATTACCTATAGGAAAAAATAAATACAACCATAGTGCAAAACGTAATAACAAAATACACTAAAATGGCAGATCTCTCTCAAGAGAAAAAAGACGCTAGATGGTAACACTGTAACCACAGGCTAGCGGCAAGGAGCAGGAGGAAAGTGCGTCCAGGACAGAGACACAGAGTCAAAAGATAAAATGCCAAACTTTATCCGACAATGATAAAATTGGAGGCTTACGAGATATCAGATGTTTAACAGCATTGGTGTATGGTAAAGTTGTTCGCCGAGTCGCGTTCTCGGAATCCCCGTACACTGCTGTTTTTTTATGCATTTCGCCGTGCGTGATGACGGCTTCGTCAGGAGTAACTCTAACCCCAAATCGGATACTTTATATACCCTTCTGACTTCAAATGACCTTTCCTCCTATTGGTCAAATTGTCACATCTCTGAATAATTGGGTAATTGGCCACATAAGCTCTCCCACTAATTTAAGAGGTATCACAACAGTGTTATACATATCAATTAAAATACAGCCTATATTCTTTAATACACATAGCTAATAAAAATTACATAAAACACCATTGTTTAAAAAATGCTTCTCAGTACAACAGAAAATCTAAACTATTGCACCAATTGCACATAAAATATAAAATACAAATATCATCTTAAATTTTAAATTTTAAATGAAACACAATTATTTCCCCATTTGTTTCCCTAATCATATAGAGGTTGGCGATTGATGCATCTCAAAAACAAGAAAAAAACTTAATTAGTACACAGATTATAACACAACCAATGTACATTATGAGTATTCTTATTTGAGCTGACTTCGTATATCATGAGCATAATATTTAAACATTACCATGTTCATAAAAAAGCATTTAATTCGAAATCTATGTTCAAACCCAAAGGTACAAGTGATTTTAGTGTAAAGGTCCAGAAGCTCTCTCTCTTTCTTAAAGCAACACCCCTGTCCCCACCTCTCCAGTGTGGTAACACTTGTTCCAAAACTGTAAATTTAAGGCCTGATGTATCACCATTGTGCTTTTGTATAAAATGATTTGACAGATGATGTGTGGTAAGCCCTCTCCTTACATTCCCAATATGTTCTAGAATGCGTGTTTTGACTGTTCTTGATGTTTGGCCTACATATTGTAATCCACAGGGACAGTATATGAGATATACAACATAGTCAGATTTACATGTTAGAAATTGTTTAATATGAAACCGTTGACCCGTAACATTAGATGTAAAACTGTATTTGTCATCTGCTCTATGTTTACAGGCCCTACACGTGGTACAGCCAAAAAAACCTTGTGTTTTTGTCAACCATCTATTGCCATCACCGGTTATTTTTGGCAAAGCACTAGGGGCCAAATTATCTTTAAGTGCTTTTGCTCGTTTGAAAATCACAGTTGGTTTTTCAGGAACAATTTCCCCAAGTACAGGGTCATTTTTGACAATGTGCCAATGTTTATAGATTATTTTTGAGATTTTGTCAGACTGTCTATTATAATTGGTTAGAAATGAGAATTCAAAATTCTTTTTCAAACCTGTCTTTTTGCTGTTATATAATAGATCTTTTCTGTCTAAACCCTCTATTTTTGTTATGGCATGTTGGATGGTTCTATCGTCATAGTCTTTCTCTCTGAACCTGTCTTGTAAGAGAGCTGATTGGGTGAGAATTTTTTTTTCTTCAGAACAATTTCTCTTTACCCATCTTATCTGACCATATGGGACATTCTCTAGCCATTTGGGATGGTGGCAGCTCTTAGTGGATATATAGTTATTTGTGTCTACACTTTTGAAGAAGGTCTTGGTTTTGATTGACCCATCTTCAATGTAGATCGTTAGATCTAGAAAATCCACTTTTTCTTGACTATAATCACACGTAAACTCCAAATTTAATAGATTATCATTTAGATAATGGGTAAACTGTTTTAGTCCTTCCTCATCTCCCTTCCAAATGAATATTATGTCATCTATATATCTTCGCCATAGGCACAAATTCACACCCAGCTCTGCAATGGACCAAATATGGTCTTCCTCCCATGCTCCCATAAGGAGGTTTGCATAACTGGGTGCAAATTTTGTGCCCATGGTGGTACCGCACTTTTGCAGATAATAAGTCCCCTCGAACATAAAGTAATTGTGCTCTAAGATGAATTTTATTCCATCAAGTATGAAATTTGCCTGTTCGTTTGACATGTCAGGATCTTGTGATAGTACTCTACTGCTTCATGCCCATCTCTGTGGTTAATACATGTATACAGTGACTTAATGTCACAAGTTACCAAAAAACATCCTTCCTCCCACACCTGATTGTCAAGCACACGTAAGATGTCTGTCGTGTCTTTTAGGTAGGAGGGAAGTTTGGCAACATACTTCTGCAAGTATATATCAATATATGCGGATAGATGAGATGTTAAAGAGTCTATGCCTGCTATTATAGGCCTCCCTGGAGGGTTGGTAGTACTCTTATGCAATTTGGGGAGGTAATAGAATATTGGTTTGATAGGGTTAGTTCTATACAGATAATTGTATTCCTCTACATTAATTACCTCCTCCATTTTACCTTTATCCAAAAGGTTCTTTATCTCTTTTAAAAAATCTGACGTGGGATCTTTGGTGAGGGGTAAATATGTATTCCTATCTCCCAAAATCCTTTTGGATTTGGCAATATAGTCCGTTCTGTCTAGGATGGCGACTCCACCTCCTTTATCAGCTTGTTTTATGACTATAGATGTGTCTTTTTGTAAAGTTTTCAGAGCATCTCTTTCTGACTTGGTCAGATTGTTATTAAATCTACCTTCACTTTTCACTAAACTTTCAAAATCTGATTGTATTAGCTGGAAAAATACATCTAAATTGTTACCCTTTACATGTTTTGGATAAAAAGTAGAGGGCATTTTGAGACCAGAATGAATTAATACTGGTGCTACTTGTAAAGGTTCTGATCTGTTAATTACAATAGTTTCTTTCTCTAAATTGTCAGTAGTCCTTAGTTCTACTTCTTTTAATCTAAAGAATCTTTTTAGAGTAAGCTTCCTTAAGAATCTCTGTGCATGGAGCAATGGAGGAGGTAATTAATGTAGAGGAATACAATTATCTGTATAGAACTAACCCTATCAAACCAATATTCTATTACCTCCCCAAATTGCATAAGAGTACTACCAACCCTCCAGGGAGGCCTATAATAGCAGGCATAGACTCTTTAACATCTGATCTATCCGCATATATTGATATATACTTGCAGAAGTATGTTGCCAAACTTCCCTCCTACCTAAAAGACACGACA
Organism: Ascaphus truei; assembly: GCF_040206685.1. Classification (NCBI taxonomy): domain Eukaryota; kingdom Metazoa; phylum Chordata; class Amphibia; order Anura; family Ascaphidae; genus Ascaphus; species Ascaphus truei. The sequence continues at coordinate 307,896,391 of NC_134487.1, read as the reverse complement.
GACATCTTACGTGTGCTTGACAATCAGGTGTGGGAGGAAGGATGTTTTTTGGTAACTTGTGACATTAAGTCACTGTATACATGTATTAACCACAGAGATGGGCATGAAGCAGTAGATAGAGTACTATCACAAGATCCTGACATGTCAAACGAACAGGCAAATTTCATACTTGATGGAATAAAATTCATCTTAGAGCACAATTACTTTATGTTCGAGGGGACTTATTATCTGCAAAAGTGCGGTACCGCCATGGGCACAAAATTTGCACCCAGTTATGCAAACCTCCTTATGGGAGCATGGGAGGAAGACCATATTTGGTCCATTGCAGAGCTGGGTGTGAATTTGTGCCTATGGCGAAGATATATAGATGACATAATATTCATTTGGAAGGGAGATGAGGAAGGACTAAAACAGTTTACCCATTATCTAAATGATAATCTATTACATTTGGAGTTTACGTGTGATTATAGTCAAGAAAAAGTGGATTTTCTAGATCTAACGATCTACATTGAAGATGGGTCAATCAAAACCAAGACCTTCTTCAAAAGTGTAGACACAAATAACTATATATCCACTAAGAGCTGCCACCATCCCAAATGGCTAGAGAATGTCCCATATGGTCAGATAAGACGGGTAAAGAGAAATTGTTCTGAAGAAAAAAAAATTCTCACCCAATCAGCTCTCTTACAAGACAGGTTCAGAGAGAAAGACGATGACGATAGAACCATCCAACATGCCATAACAAAAATAGAGGGTTTAGACAGAAAAGATCTATTATATAACAGCAAAAAGACAGGTTTGAAAAAGAATTTTGAATTCTCATTTCTAACCAATTATAATAGACAGTCTGACAAAATCTCAAAAATAATCTATAAACATTGGCACATTGTCAAAAATGACCCTGTACTTGGGGAAATTGTTCCTGAAAAACCAACTGTGATTTTCAAACGAGCAAAAGCACTTAAAGATAATTTGGCCCCTAGTGCTTTGCCAAAAATAACCGGTGATGGCAATAGATGGTTGACAAAAACACAAGGTTTTTTTGGCTGTACCACGTGTAGGGCCTGTAAACATAGAGCAGATGACAAATACAGTTTTACATCTAATGTTACGGGTCAACGGTTTCATATTAAACAATTTCTAACATGTAAATCTGACTATGTTGTATATCTCATATACTGTCCCTGTGGATTACAATATGTAGGCCAAACATCAAGAACAGTCAAAACACGCATTCTAGAACATATTGGGAATGTAAGGAGAGGGCTTACCACACATCATCTGTCAAATCATTTTATACAAAAGCACAATGGTGATACATCAGGCCTTAAATTTACAGTTTTGGAACAAGTGTTACCACACTGGAGAGGTGGGGACAGGGGTGTTGCTTTAAGAAAGAGAGAGAGCTTCTGGACCTTTACACTAAAATCACTTGTACCTTTGGGTTTGAACATAGATTTCGAATTAAATGCTTTTTTATGAACATGGTAATGTTTAAATATTATGCTCATGATATACGAAGTCAGCTCAAATAAGAATACTCATAATGTACATTGGTTGTGTTATAATCTGTGTACTAATTAAGTTTTTTTCTTGTTTTTGAGATGCATCAATCGCCAACCTCTATATGATTAGGGAAACAAATGGGGAAATAATTGTGTTTCATTTAAAATTTAAAATTTAAGATGATATTTGTATTTTATATTTTATGTGCAATTGGTGCAATAGTTTAGATTTTCTGTTGTACTGAGAAGCATTTTTTAAACAATGGTGTTTTATGTAATTTTTATTAGCTATGTGTATTAAAGAATATAGGCTGTATTTTAATTGATATGTATAACACTGCTGTGATACCTCTTAAATTAGTGGGAGAGCTTATGTGGCCAATTACCCAATTATTCAGAGATGTGACAATTTGACCAATAGGAGGAAAGGTCATTTGAAGTCAGAATGGTATATAAAGTATCCGATTTGGGGTTAGAGTTACTCCTGACGAAGCCGTTATCACGCACGGCGAAATGCATAAAAAAACAGCAGTGTACGGGGATTCCGAGAACGCGACTCGGCGAACAACTTTACCATACACCAATGCTGTTAAACATCTGATATCTCGTAAGCCTCCAATTTTATCATTGTCGGATAAAGTTTGGCATTTTATCTTTTGACTCTGTGTCTCTGTCCTGGACGCACTTTCCTCCTGCTCCTTGCCGCTAGCCTGTGGTTACAGTGTTACCATCTAGCGTCTTTTTTCTCTTGAGAGAGATCTGCCATTTTAGTGTATTTTGTTATTACGTTTTGCACTATGGTTGTATTTATTTTTTCCTATAGGTAATGATGCTCCCCTGATTTCCTCTATGTTGTGCTTTCTTGTGGACAATTGAAACAGTCCATTCAGGGTTTGAGTTTTTTCCTATAACACTCATTGCACTTTATGTTGTATATTATTATAGTATCACTTTAATCACTGCATGTTTGTTTATAAGTGTTGAGCGCTATTTAGTGTCTTTTGTGTATAACACATTGTAACCACATTAGCGCTCCTCAGACACACGGTGCGGAGCACATTGTAACCACGTTAGCGTTCCTCTGCCACGGTGTGGAGCACATTGTAACCACGTTAGCGCTCCTCAGACACATGGTGCGGAGCACATTGTAACCACGTTAGCGCTCCTCTGCCACTACGGAGCACATTGTAACCACCATAGCGCTCCTCTGCCACGGTGCGGAGCACATTGTAACCACGTTAGCGCTCCTCTGCCACAGTGCGGAGCACATTGTAACCACCATAGCGCTCCTCTGCCACGGTGCGGAGCACATTGTAACCACGTTAGCGCTCCTCTGCCACAGTGCGGAGCACATTGTAACCACGTTAGCGCTCCTCTGCCACGGTGCGGAGCACATTGTAACCACGTTAGCGCTCCTCTGCCACGGTGCGGAGCACATTGTAACCACGTTAGCGCTCCTCAGACACATGGTGCGGAGCACATTGTAACCACGTTAGCGCTCCTCTGCCACTACGGAGCACATTGTAACCACCATAGCGCTCCTCTGCCACGGTGCGGAGCACATTGTAACCACGTTAGCGCTCCTCTGCCACGGTGCGGAGCACATTGTAACCACGTTAGCGCTCCTCTGCCACAGTGCGGAACACATTTTAACCACGTTAGCGCTCCTCTGCCACGGTGCGGAGCACATTGTAACCACGTTAGCGCTCCTCAGACACACGGTGCGGAGCACATTGTAATCACGTTAGCGCTCCTCTGCCTCGGTGCGGAGCACATTGTAATCACGTTAGCGCTCCTCTGCCACGGTGTGGAGCATATTGTAACCACATTAGCGCTCCTCTGCCACGGTGCGGAGCACATTGTAACCACGTTAGCGCTCCTCAGACACACGGTGCGGAGCACATTGTAACCACGTTAGCCCTCCTCTGCCACGGTGCGGAGCACATTGTAACCACGTTAGCGCTCCTCTGCCACGGTGCAGAGCACATTGTAACCACATTAGCTCTCCTCAGACACACGGTGCGGAGCACATTGTAACCACGTTAGCGCTCCTCAGACACACGGTGCGGAGCACATTGTAACCACGTTAGCGCTCCTCTGCCACGTGCGGAACACATTGTAACCACATTAGCTCTCCTCAGACACACGGTGCGGAGCATATTGTAACCACATTAGCGCTCCTCTGCCACGGTGCGGAGCACATTGTAACCACGTTAGCGCTCCTCAGACACACGGTGCGGAGCACATTGTAACCACGTTAGCGCTCCTCAGACACACGGTGCGGAACACATTGTAACCACGTTAGCGCTCCTCTGCCACGGTGCGGAGCACATTGTAACCACGTTAGCGCTCCTCAGACACATGGTGTGGAGCACATTGTAACCACGTTAGCGCTCCTCTGCCACGGTGCGGAGCACATTGTAACCAAGTTAGCGCTCCTCAGACACACGGTGCGGAGCACATTGTAACCACGTTAGCGCTCCTCTGCCACGGTCCGGAGCACATTGTAACCACGTTAGCGCTCCTCAGACACACGGTGCGGAGCACATTGTAACCACATTAGCGCTCCTCAGACACACGTGCAGAGCACATTGTAACCACGTTAGTGCTCCTCTGTCACGGTGCGGAGCACATTGTAACCACGTTAGCGCTCCTCAGACACACAGTGCGGAGCACATTGTAACCACGTTAGCGCTCCTCTGCCACGGTGCGGAGCACATTGTAATCACGTTAGCGCTCCTCAGACACGGTGCGGAGCACATTGTAACCACGTTAGCGCTCTTCTGCCACGGTGCGGAGCACATTGTAACCACGTTAGCGCTCCTCTGCCACGGTGCGGAGCACATTGTAACCACGTTAGCGCTCCTCTGTCATGGTGCGGAGCATATTGTAACCACGTTGGCGCTCCTCAGACACACAGTGCGGAGCACATTGTAACCACGTTAGCGCTCCTCTGTCATGGTGCGGAGCACATTGTAACCACGTTAGCGCTCCTCTGTCATGGTGCGGAGCACATTGTAATCACGTTGGCGCTCCTCTGCCACGGTGCAGAGCACATTGTAACCACGTTAGCGCTCCTCAGACACACGGTGCGGAGCACATTGTAACCACGTTAGCGCTCCTCTGCCACGGTGCGTAACACATTGTAACCACGTTAGTGCTCCTCAGACACACAGTGCAGAGCACATTGTAACCACGTTAGCGCTCCTGGGCCACGGTGCAGAGCACATTGTAACCACGATAGCGCTCCTCAGACACACGGTGCAGAGCACATTGTAACCACGTTAGCGCTCCTCTGCCTCGGTGCGGAGCACATTGTAACCACGATAGCGTTCCTCTGCCATGGTGCGGAGCACATTGTAACCACGTTAGCGCTCCTCTGCCACACGGTGCGGAGCACATTGTAACCACGTTAACACTCCTCAGACACACGGTGCGGAGCACATTGTAACCACGTTAACACTCCTCAGACACACAGTGCAGAGCACATTGTAACCACGTTAGCGCTCCTGGGCCACGGTGTGGAGCACATTGTAACCACGTTAGCGCTACTCTGACACACGGGGCAGAGCACATTTTAACCACGTTAGCGCTCCTCAGCCACGGTGCGGAGCACATTGTAACCACGTTAGCGCTCCTCGGACACACGGTGCAGAGCACATTGTAACCACGTTAGCGCTCCTTGGCCACGGTGTGGAGCACATTGTAACCACGATAGCGCTCCTCTGCCTCGGTGCGGAGCACATTGTAACCACGTTAGCGCTCCTCTGCCTCGGTGCGGAGCACATTGTAACCACGTTAGCGTTCCTCTGCCATGGTGCGGAGCACATTGTAACCACGTTAGCGTTCCTCAGACACACGGTGCGGAGCACATTTAAACCACGTTAGCGCTCCTCGGACACACGGTGCAGAGCACATTGTAACCACGTTAGCGCTCCTCTGACACACGGTGCGGAGCATATTGTAACCACGCTAGCGCTCCTCTGCCACACGGTGCAGAGCATATTGTAACCACGTTAGCGCTCCTCTGACACACGGTGCAGAGCATATTGTAACCACGTTAGCGTTCCTCTGCCACGGTGCAGAGCACATTGTAACCACGTTAGCGCTCCTCAGCCAAGGTGTGGAGCACATTGTAACCACGTTAGCGTTCCTCTGCCACGGTGCGGAGCACATTGTAACCATGTTAGCGCTCCTCAGACACACGGTGCGGAGCACATTGTAACCACGTTAGCACTCCTCAGACACACGGTGCGGAGCACATTGTAACCACGTTAGCGCTCCTCAGACACACGGTGCGGAGCACATTGTAATCACGTTAGCGCTCCTCTGCCACGGTGCAGAGCACATTGTAACCACGTTAGCGCTCCTCTGCCACGGTGTGGAGCATATTGTAACCACATTAGCGCTCCTCTGCCACGGTGCGGAGCACATTGTAACCACGTTAGCGCTCCTCAGACACACGGTGCGGAGCACATTGTAACCACGTTAGCCCTCCTCTGCCACGGTGCGGAGCACATTGTAACCACGTTAGCGCTCCTCTGCCACGGTGCAGAGCACATTGTAACCACATTAGCTCTCCTCAGACACACGGTGCGGAGCACATTGTAACCACGTTAGCGCTCCTCAGACACACGGTGCGGAGCACATTGTAACCACGTTAGCGCTCCTCAGACACACGGTGCGGAGCACATTGTAACCACGTTAGCGCTCCTCTGCCACGTGCGGAACACATTGTAACCACATTAGCTCTCCTCAGACACACGGTGCGGAGCATATTGTAACCACATTAGCGCTCCTCTGCCACGGTGCGGAGCACATTGTAACCACGTTAGCGCTCCTCAGACACATGGTGCGGAACACATTGTAACCACGTTAGCGCTCCTCTGCCACGGTGCGGAGCAAATTGTAACCACGTTAGCGCTCCTCAGACACACGGTGCGGAGCACATTGTAACCACGTTAGCGCTCCTCTGCCTCGGTGCGGAGCACATTGTAACCACGTTAGCGCTCCTCTGCCACAGTGCAGAGCACATTGTAACCACGTTAGCGCTCCTCTGCCACGGTGCGGAGCACATTGTAACCACGTTAGCGCTCCTCTGCCATGGTGCGGAGCACATTGTAACCACGTTAGCGCTCCTCTGCCATGGTGCGGAGCACATTGTAACCACGTTAGCGCTCCTCTGCCACAGTGCAGAGCACATTGTAACCACGTTAACACTCCTGGGCCACGGTGTGGAGCACATTGTAACCACGTTAACACTCCTCAGACACACAGTGCAGAGCACATTGTAACCACGTTAGCGCTCCTCTGCCACGGTGTGGAGCACATTGTAACCACGTTAGCGCTCCTCGAACACACGGTGCAGAGCACATTGTAACCACGTTAGCGCTCCTTGGCCACGGTGTGGAGCACATTGTAACCACGTTAGCGCTCCTCTGCCACAGTGCAGAGCACATTGTAACCACGATAGCGCTCCTCTGCCTCGGTGCGGAGCACATTGTAACCACGTTAGCGCTCCTCTGCCTCGGTGCGGAGCACATTGTAACCACGTTAGCGCTCCTCTGCCACGGTGCGGAGCACATTGTAACCACGTTAGCGTTCCTCAGACACACGGTGCGGAGCACATTTAAACCACGTTAGCGCTCCTCTGCCACGGTGCGGAGCACATTGTAACCACGTTAGCGCTCCTTGGCCACGGTGTGGAGCACATTGTAACCACGTTAGCGTTCCTCTGCCTCGGTGCAGAGCACATTGTAACCACGTTAGCGCTCCTCTGCCACAGTGCAGAGCACATTGTAACCACGTTAACACTCCTCAGACACACGGTGCGGAGCACATTGTAACCACGTTAACACTCCTCAGACACACAGTGCAGAGCACATTGTAACCACGTTAGCGCTCCTCTGACACACGGTGCAGAGCACATTGTAACCACGTTACCGCTCCTCAGCCATGGTGCGGAGCACATTGTAACCACGTTAGCGCTCCTCGGACACACGGTGCAGAGCACATTGTAACCACGTTAGCGCTCCTTGGCCACGGTGTGGAGCACATTGTAACCACGTTAGCACTCCTCTGCCACAGTGCAGAGCACATTGTAACCACGATAGCGCTCCTCTGCCTCGGTGCGGAGCACATTGTAACCACGTTAGCGCTCCTCTGCCTCGGTGCGGAGCACATTGTAACCACGTTAGCGCTCCTCTGCCACGGTGCGGAGCACATTGTAACCACGTTAGCGCTCCTCTGCCATGGTGCGGAGCACATTGTAACCACGTTAGCGTTCCTCAGACACACGGTGCAGAGCACATTGTAACCACGTTAGCGTTCCTCTGCCACGGTGCAGAGCACATTGTAACCACGTTAGCGCTCCTCAGCCAAGGTGTGGAGCACATTGTAACCACGTTAGCGTTCCTCTGCCACGGTGCGGAGCACATTGTAACCATGTTAGCACTCCTCAGACACACGGTGCGGAGCACATTGTAACCATGTTAGCGCTCCTCTGCCACGGTGCGGAGCACATTGTAACCACGTAAGCGCTTCTCAGACACACGGTGCGGAGCACATTGTAACCACGTTAGCGCTCCTCTGCCACGGTGCGGAGCACATTGTAACCACGTAAGCGCTCCTCAGACACACAGTGCGGAGCACATTGTAACCACGTTAGCGCTCCTCAGACACACAGTGCGGAGCACATTGTAACCACGATAGCGCTCCTCTGTCACGGTGCAGAGCACATTGTAAACACGATAGTGCTCCTCAGACACACGGTGCGGAGCACATTGTAACCACGTTAGCGCTCCTCTGCCACGGTGCGGAGCACATTGTAACCACGTTAGCACTCTTCTTCCACGGTGCGGAGCACATTGTAACCACGTTGACGCTCCTCAGACACACGGTGCGGAGCACATTGTAACCACGTTAGTGCTCCTCTGCCACGGTGCAGGGCACATTGTAACCACGTTAGCGCTCCTCTGCCACGGTGCAGAGCACATTGTAACCACGATAGCGCTGCTCAGACACACGGTGCGGAGCACATTGTAACCACGTTAGCGCTCCTCTGCCTCGGTGCGGAGCACATTGTAACCACGTTAGCGTTCCTCTGCCATGGTGCGGAGCACATTGTAACCACGTTAGCGCTCCTCAGACACACGGTGCGGAGCACATTGTAACCACGTTAGCGCTCCTCTGCCTCGGTGCGGAGCACATTGTAACCACGTTAGCGTTCCTCTGCCATGGTGCGGAGCACATTGTAACCACGTTAGCGCTCTTCTGCCACGGTGCGGAGCACATTGTAACCACGTTGGCGCTCCTCAGACACACGGTGCGGAGCACATTGTAACCACGTTAGCGCTCCTCTGCCACGGTGCGGAGCACATTGTAACCACGTTAGCGCTCCTCAGACACGGTGCGGAGCACATTGTAACCACGTTAGCGCTCCTCTGCCACGGTGCGGAGCACATTGTAACCACGTTAGCGCTCCTCAGACACACGGTGCGGAGCACATTGTAACCACGTTAGCGCTCCTCTGCCACGGTGCGGAGCACATTGTAACCACGTTAGCGCTCCTCAGACACACGGTGCGGAGCACATTGTAACCACGTTAGCGCTCCTCTGCCACGGTGCGGAGCACATTGTAACCACGTTAGCGCTCCTCAGACACACGGTGTGGAGCACATTGTAACCACGTTAGTGCTCCTCTGCCACGGTGCGGAGCACATTGTAACCACGTTAGCGCTCCTCAGACACACAGTGCAGAGCACATTGTAACCACATTAGCACTCCTCTGCCACGGTGCGGAGCACATTGTAACCACGTTAGCGCTCCTCTGCCACGGTGCGGAGCACATTGTAACCACGTTAGCGCTCCTCTGCCACGGTGCGGAGCACATTGTAACCACGTTATCGCTCCTTAGACACACGGTGCGGAGCACATTGTAACAAGGTTAGCGCTCCTCGGCCACGATGCAGAGCACATTGTAACTACGTTAGCGCTCCTCTGACACCCAGTGCAGAGCACATTGTAACCACGTTAGAATTCCTCTGCCACGGTGCGGAGCACATTGTAACCACGTTAGCGCTCCTCAGACACACGATGCGGAGCACATTGTAACCACGTTAGCACTGCTCTGCCATGGTGCGGAGCACATTGTAACCACGTTAGCGCTCTTCTGCCACGGTGCGGAGCACATTGTAACCACGTTGGCGCTCCTCAGACACACGGTGCGGAGCACATTGTAACCACGTTAGCGCTCCTCTGCCACGGTGCGGAGCACATTGTAACCACATTAGCGCTCCTCTGCCATGGTGCAGAGCACATTGTAACCACGTTAGCGCTCCTCGGACAGACGGTGCGGAGCACATTGTAACCACGTTAGCGCTCCTCAGACACACGGTGCGGAGCACATTGTAACCACGTTAGCGCTCCTCTGCCACGGTGCGGAGCACATTGTAACCACGTTAGCGCTCCTCTGCCTCGGTGCGGAGCACATTGTAACCACGTTAGCGCTCCTCTGCCACGGTGCGGAGCACATTGTAACAACGTTAGCGCTCCTCGGCCACGATGCAGAGCACATTGTAACTACGTTAGCACTCCTCTGACACCCAGTGCAGAGCACATTGTAACCACGTTAGAATTCCTCTGCCACGGTGCGGAGCACATTGTAACCACGTTAGCGCTCCTCAGACACACGATGCGGAGCACATTGTAACCACGTTAGCGCTCCTCTGCCACGGTGCGGAGCACATTGTAACCACGTTAGCGTTCCTCGGACACACGGTGCGGAGCACATTGTAACCACGTTAGCGCTCCTCGGAGACACGGTGCAGAGCACATTGTAACCACGTTAGCACTCCTCTGCCACGGTGCAGAGCACATTGTAACCACGTTAGCGCTCCTCTGACACCCAGTGCAGAGCACATTGTAACCACGTTAGCGCTCCTCTGACACCCAGTGCAGAGCACATTGTAACCACGTTAGCGCTCCTCTGCCACGGTGCGGAGCACATTGTAACCAAGTTAGCGTTCCTCGGACACACGGTGCGGAGCACATTGTAACCACGTTAGAGCTCCTCAGACACACGGTGCGGAGCACATTTTAACCACGTTAGCGCTCCTCTGCCACGGTGCGGAGCACATTGTAACCACGTTAGCGCTCCTCAGACACACGGTGCGGAGCACATTGTAACCACGTTAGCGCTCCCCGGACACATGGTGCGGAGCACATTGTAACCACGTTAGCGCTCCTCTGCCACGGTGCGGAGCACATTGTAACCACGTTAGCACTCCTCAGACACACGGTGCGGAGCACATTGTAACCACGTTAGTACTCCTCTGCCACGGTGCGGAGCACATTGTAACCACATTAGCGCTCCTCAGACACACGGTGCAGAGCACATTGTAGCCACGTTAGCGTTCCTCTGACACGGTTTTGGGGTGGGGGGGGGGCGTAGCCCTTATCAGGATAGGTTTCAAAGAGGAGTGTTTGGACTGCTACACGTAAGGGGTTAAAATTGTGCACCTCTTAACATTTTCATTACAAGACAAAGTGCCCCTGTGCTGTTATCTCTTTGCTAGGCGCTGATATAGATCCTGGGGACAGGGTATAAGATCCCGAGGGCGCAGCACGGCATGCTGGGGGTTATGATGACATCAGGTCTGAGGTAAAGAATTGGGTGCTTTGGATGCTCCAGTGTCTGATGGACTACTTGGTGATCATGGTGCGTAGGGAGCAGGATTTCTCTAAACAGGTGGCTATGGCATCTTCTGGTATTACTGTGCTGAATGATTGGGAGCTCCATACTACAGTCGGGCTGCCTGGCAGGTGGTAAAGAAGAGTTGGTAAAGCTCATGTGCCATGGCAGGTGGTAAAGAAGAGTTGGTAAAGCTCATGTGCCATGCCCATTTGGGACTACATTGTGTTCATTAACATGTGTAGCATGGAGTAGGGGCAATTGAAGATTAAAGAGGCAGAGCGGGTGGAGAATTGTGGCCCAGATCCACAAAGCTCTATTAAGTCAGCGCTCATAGCGTAACGGTACCTAAAACAAGACATTATGTTCCCTGCGTTAACATGGTTAAGTCCCTGTGTTAACAGACTTAAGTGGATATGCAATGTTATGATAACGCCTCATTTGAAAGCATAGGGCTACTAGGCCTGGGCCTGGGATGGCAGATATCGGGAGGTGGGAGGGACCGGCGCTGCAGTTACAGAGGCCCCGCTCTCTTCCACACAACAATGAAACAGATTGCCGGGGGAGAGCGTGGGGCTCCGTAAAGGTCTCTTACCTCCTCCTGCAGCGTTATGACATGAAATGATGCAGCGGCATCACATGGCGATGCGTTGCTATGCCAACGTGATGTCACATGGTGTCCTGTTGTCATGGATACGCGTTGGGATGCTGCAAGATGAGGATACCAGAGCGGTAAAAAGGTAAGTGCCTATGGGCATGACAATTCTAATACCGGCCCTACCCATTTGCATGATCTACAAACTATAATGGCTGTGTAGATGTGTGCCTCTGGATGGTCTCGGTAGCCAATCTTGCTTTTTGCCTTGTCACAGTCCCTTAGGGGACTGATCATGCTGTCTCACCTCACAGGGTGAGACACAGCTTACAACTCCCAGTACTGGAGTCAGAGCTGCACACTCCTCAGTGAACTGGGAAGAACTCCAACTGCATACAATTTAGGTGTGTCTATTCCTTAGAGCAGAAGAGGAGGGCACAAGGTCTGCACCCACGATTGGGCATTACACAGACCAAGTCCCACCTCCACTCCGGCCACTCAAGGAAGCTGCAGAGAGGAGGGGTAAACCCAAGATGGGCCTAATACTGCCGGCAACTACCAGGACTTATGTGTTAGGGAGGGAGGAGAAATAGCCAGAACGAGCCATGGCTACATATATATATGTAGCCCCAGTAAGAAATGGGGGCTATATATCTTTCTCCTACTGGTGTAAGTCCTGCTAAGGGCAGGCCGCCAGTATTTATCATGGGTTTCCCCCGCTTCAAGCCCTGCCGTGATTGGTGGAGGTAGGCACCTGACTCTGTGTGGCAGGCAGAGACACAGGGGAGGTGCCTGCTGACATCAGGAGGGGTGGGGCTGACTAAACATAGTCCTGCCTGTTCCTGTAAGTGACAAGCAGTTCTGTTCTGGGAGCAGAGAGTTCTGGAGTGTCTGACCTGAGAGGTCATGGTTAGAGTGACACCTGTGCTTGGAGGAGAAGCAAAAGACCAGCCTGTTTAGAGCTGATAACACTATAGGCGGTGGACCAATGCCCCTCACCCTGCTCAGGGGGTGAGGGGGGGATCTTGCCTCACCCAGAGGGTATGCCCTTGGGGTGGGTGTCGGGGGTATTGAAGCCCCATACAGCCCATCCTGCAGGGGTACAGCCTGGAGGAGAAGGAGAGGAGGACAAGACCCTGTTCATTGTAAATGCTGCTATGAACTGCTGCTGTGTGCTGTTACAAGGACAATAAAGAGACATTGCTGCTTTATCAAAGACTTGTGTGTGAGACTGAAATCTCTCGCCCTGAGACCAGGGCTTCTCTGGGAGGATTTCACCCTACCCTTAGGGCTCGCCAGAGATGGAGGCGCTGCACCGTTGCTAGAGAAGATGGAGGCATATACCCCAGAAGCCTGTCCCTGTTATCCCCTATACCATCACGGGAGACTCAGGCCCTCCTGTTCCTCACAGGTACGCACACCTACATACATGTAACCAGCACTCACTACACCCTAGGGGTCCAGTCTGCGACCGGGGGGGGGGGAGAACATGGGTTACATATATATACACACACACACACACCAGTCCAACAACAAAGTATTTTATCTGTTTCTGTTTTTGTAGCTGTTGGCTTTCAGTCCAATCACTCCCAGGAATAACAGTCTGGTCTTTCCTCTGTCAGCATAGTTGTATGCTCAGGAAAACTCTGGTCTGTCGTCCTTCTCCTTATGTCAGCCAAAATGTGAGCTAAGGAATCTCTCTCCTGTGTTTCACATGAGGCTTTTTCACGGAGCTTTCATTATTCCAGGTGGAGACTAGTTAATTGAGTGGCTGCAATTAACTCTCTCTCTACTGGATTCTCAGAGCTCTGAGGCAGCTTTATTTAAACAGGGATAAGTCCCTGTTACACCCCTTAACTCCCTTAGGGACCAGGACTGACCAGGAATACTTTTAGCATACCCAAAGGGGGCTATATATGTATACAATAATAATATTAATTTGTTCCTGTTTTCACTTGTTTTTGTTGTTGCCATGGAGTTTTTAGGCAGGTTTAAGGGCTGAATGCAAAGTTGATGTTTATATAAGATTGCGATGTATTTTTGGTGTATGTGAAGGGCGCAGCTAAGCTGGCATTCCCAACCATTAGCACATTCAGTAAGTCGCTAGCAACTTTCTCACCAACTTTAAGGCCTTGAAAATTATATCACTTTCTTTATTTCGGAGCAAAGCCTCTTAGTAAATGATACTGACAGATGTAATTAATGTGACATCGTGTAATAGATGTATTGTCTTCATGCTAAGCACAGGGGCTCATTTTCTGTGTGCTATGAATTATTCTCTGAAGTCAAAATGCAGAACGGGGGCCAATCAGTTCATTCATATTTGCATGCGCTTTTCTCTGGGGAGATAGTAAATATGCCGTATATTAGTGTATGCCGACTAAGGGGGTAACCAAGGAAAATGTGGCGTAACTGGGTGTCATTTTCATCTGGCGTCTCTTTGCGTCACTGTTTCGCGGTCTTTTCCTGCGAGTGTCGATAGCAGGGATAGGAGGAGTTCCATGAAGCGCAGATTATATTCAAATGTAGCTAATTCTGTGCCAATGAGATTCATTATTTTATCTTGTATTTGCGTAAAAAAATCTGCCAAGTCTGAAGAACCATGAACTTTTCCGACTAACGATTTGCCGCACACGTCGGAAACGTTTTATTTAATTTGACGCAAACGCAAGAAGAGAGTTTTATTATGTTAAGTTTTAAATAAACCTTGGTGTGCATCATTAGTACAGTACAGGAATGGGCAAAATTACTATTATCCAGATATGGATAATACAGGCATACCCCGCTTTAAGGACACTCACTTTAAGTACACTCGTGAGTAAGGACATATCGCCCAATAGGCAAACGGCAGCTCACGCATGCGCCTGGCAAACGGCAGCTCACGCATGCGCCTGTCAGCATGTCCTGAACAGCAATACCGGCTCCCTACCTGTACCGAAGCTGTGCGCAAGCGGGGAGACTATAGAGCCTGTTACACATGTGTTATTTACATCAGTTATGCGCGTATATGACAATTGCAGTACAGTACGTGCATCGATAAGTGGGAAAAGGTAGTGCTTCACTTTAAGTACATTTTAGCTTTACATACATGCTACGATCCCATTGCGTACATTAATGCAGGGTATGCCTGTAGTGCATTTGCCCATTTAAAATAAAACATTAACAAGCAGAAATAAAGTAAATAAAACTTGCACTCACCCCTGCCAGCTTGCCACGATGAAGGCCGTCTTCATCCTCATCCCCGTCCATGTCCTCCGTTGCCATAAACAATGCAATACAAAATACAATCTAATGGCTCCTAACCCCTTTATCACCTTGGCGGTTAGTAACCGCTAAAGTAATTAAGGGGTTAACACATCATCCCCCACTAACAACCCAGGAGGTCTAACCATCCTCCCTATGCAACTACCACCACACTCCACCCATTCATTGGTACAGTGGGTATGCCATGCTCATATAATATGATTTACCACAATAGCAATAAATGGTAAATGAAACAAAAAACGGGCCCAAAATTAAACACATTACATAGCCAACTGAACACATAACAAATGCCAATAAAACAATTGATTGGCACAGTGGGTACATCATGCCCATATAAGGATTGGACTTTACCTGTGGCCCGTTGCTGTTTGGGATCGTAGATTTGTTCGAGAGCTTCTTGAGACCCCTGGAATCGGAGGGTGAAGACATCTAAAAGGTAAGAAAAAACATTGAATGTATGTTATTTTTCTTTAATAGGTTTTTGCATGGATTTTTATTGTTATTTAATTTTTTGGAATGCCCATTGATTGCAATTGTATTTATGTATGACCCTTTAGAGCTATACATACAGTGACAAGCAGTGGTTTTTTTTTGCAAATGCTTGCTTTTATGTATTTTAAATGTATTTTGGTACTTTGTTTTTTCTTTTTTATGCTATTTATTTTGTGTTGTGATTTTTTTATGCTGGCATTTTTTGTGGTGTTTTCAATTGATTATTTCAGGGGGGGTGATGTTTGCTTTTTAATAGTGGATTATTTTTGCGATTTTGATTTTGAATAATGATGTTTATTTGGAGCTTTCTTTTATTTATTGATGGTTTTATTTTGGTGTTTTAATTGTTAATTGTGGTGTTTATTTTGTATTTGATTTAATTGATTGCTGGTAATTTTGTTGTGTTTACTTGTTTATTGTTGTTTATTTGGTGATTGTTTTGATTGCATTGTATTTTGTTGCTGGACCATTGACTGCCATAGTTTTATATCATGCCCATAATATATGGCCATGATGTACCCACTGTGCCAATCAATTGTTTTATTGACATTAGTAATGTGTTGATATTTCTATGCAATGTGTTTTATTTAGGGCCTGTTTTTTTCCCCTTCACCATGTATTGCTATAGTGGTAAATCATGCCCATATTATATGAGCATGATGTACCCACTGTACCAATGAATTGGTGGAGGGTGGGGGTAGTTGGCTGGGGAGGATGGTTAGGCCTCCTGGGTGGATAGTGGGGGAGGATGGGTTAACCCCTTAATTACTATAGCGGTTACTAACCGCCAAGTTGATTAAGGGATTAGGGGTCCTTTGATTGTATTTTTTTTATTGTACTGTATTGTTTGTGGCAACAGAGGACATGGACGGTGATGACAAGTTTTATTTACTTTATTTCTGCTGGTTAATGTTTTATTTTAAATGGCCAAATGCACTATTATCCATATCTGGATAATATAAATTTTGCCCATTACTGTACTGTATGTGTTTGGGGGCAGGGGGGGTGGGAGGGGGCTGTATTTATTTCAAAGTATTGGATGTTGTGTTTTTTTGGGCACAGGATTGGTACCGCAGGTCAGGGGACACACCCGGACACCCCCAGACACCACCCAAGGACCCCCGGACACCCATGGGAACCACCCGAGAACACACGGACACCCGCCTGGACCACCCGAAGGCCCCCAGACACCCGTGGGCACCAACCGAGGACCACCGCTGGCCTCTTGTATTAATGCTGTGCAAAATAACATAACCAATGCTTTTATTCATGGTTCAATCTCTTTTGCCATTTCTGCTTTTGAGAAAGGCCTGTGTGGCCGAAACGTTAAGTCTACTGCCAATAAATTAGTTTATTGAGCAAATCCGTGCAGCCCTGATTTTCTTCCCTTCAATCTCTTTTGCACCAGCCTTTAGCTGGTGAAAAGAAATGCAGAGCTTTTACAGTACGATCCACTTATCACTGCTTTGTTAATTGCGTTGACTGGCAAAAAACGTCGGGTTTGCCTTTGTTTTTGCCCGATTTACTTTTTTATCACCGACTTTGTTTTAGTGAAAAAATGCCTTTAAAGCGCGACACTGCAGTGAATCGCGCTTTGTGAATCGCGCTGCATGCAATATTGTGCCAGAAAGGCATTTATCTCAGTTAAAAACACTTATCACTGCTTTGTGCATAGCCCACTAAGTCACGGTTTATTGTTCTGTAATATACATTACTCTGTACCGGTTGGTACCACGCTGCGGAATACAAATAAATGATAATAATAAAACGGACATTTTTTTAGGCAAATCCCGTTTCCTGCTTCGATTGGGTGAGAAATTCCTGCACTTTTCTGGTGCAATATGTGAAAAACAAGCAAACAAATATTCACTACTAAAATATTTTAAAAAGTTGTAAATCAAATGCAATCTAAGCTCCGTATATACTAAATAACATGAAATTAGGGCAAATAATGCGATGTTTCTTTAGCTTCCCTGACTCAGCCCAACAGATAATTATATGCAAACAACAATGAGAATACATTTTATTAGCCTTGGATTCAAATCACGTTATTGCAGCATAAGATCTTCCAATAACGTGACATTAAGTATGAGAGAGAGACTCATTCTGTAGAGATTGACTTAATTACCTCCCTAAACTCTGCTCTATATGTGGAGACACACCTGGGACATAACCTCATTTAAATCATTTGAATATAATCTGTATATTCAAATGAGATTATTTCCCAGGTATCTCAGGTGTTCTAAGGCATCTCTCCACATAACGTAAGGCACCTTTGGGGCTATGCACTACGCTCCGTTAAGTCACTTTTAGACCTCAAAGTGCTCTTCGAACGTGATTTTTTTTGCTCATCCCGATGCACTAAGCAACGTAAACAGGCACTTTGCGCTCTAAAAATGACTTTTTCCCGGAATTTTTTCTAAGTCCAACTTTGCTCGTTCGCAACCCTGTTTGCGTTAAATTCTGCCCTTAAGCGGGATGCACTAAGCAACGCAACCTTAGCGTACGCGAAAGTTGCGTTGATCAGAACACGTCAGGTCAGAGTAGATGCAAAGAAATCTGGACTTAGAAAAAATTCTTGCTTTTCATTTTTGCATGCGCAAAACCCATACAGCAAGCCGGCGGGTGTCCCCAGCTGACCACACAGGGGTCCCTGAGGGAGCCCGGGGGTCGCGCGGGTGTCACCGGCTGACCCCGCGGGTGTCCGGGGGTCCCCGGCTCATCAAGCGGGGGTCCCCGTGGCGGGGGTCCCCGTGGGAGTGCGGGGGTCCCTGCGGGAGTCCGGGGGTCCCCGCAGCCATCCCGGGGTCCCCGCGGGAGTCCCGGGGTACCGCGGGCCTGCAGTACCAATGTTGCACCTCCAAAAATAATAAACAAGAATTATAACTAAATACACCCCCCTAACACATGCTATAAAGTAATGGCCAAAATTACTATTATCCACATATTGATAATAATGCATTTGGCCATTTTAAATACATATAACATTCAATAAATACTGTCAAACATATTACACTTACCTTTTACAGGCACCCACGATGAAGGCCATCTTCATCCTCATCTTCATCCTGCCCATGCCCCTCCGGTGCTGCAAAACATGCACAACAATCACAATAGCCAATGTAATGTCCCCTAACCCCTTAATCACCATAGCGGTTATTAACCGCTACAGTCATTAAGGGGTTAACCCACCCTCACCCACCACTCGGGAGGCCTACATACCCTCCCCCACTAACCCCCCACCCCGTGAGTCCTAACCACCCTCACCCACTACCCACAAGGGAGGCCTACCCACATACCCTTGGGGCCAATACACCCTCCCCCCCCCAACACATACAGTACAATAATGTGCAAAATAACTATTATCCAGATATGGATAATATATTATTTGCCCATTATTAAACACATAAACATGCATAAATCAAAACATGAATTTTTTTATCTTAAAACCACCACATTGCATGTTACAATAAATCCAGCATCTATTGTAAATATAAGCCAACAAATCAGCAGCTCCACAAATGTATATGAAATGTCACACAATTGCATTGAGTGTGTACATGATGCAATTCATCTGTGCATCATGTAACACTATGCAAAATATATGTAACAATAAAATACACTATAAACAATGTCCCCTAACCACCAATGCCATCATGAAAATCAATTATAAACTAACCAACATCAATATAATTAGCATCAATCAATTAATCCATTTCCTCAAACAATTAAAATACAATACAAATCAATTATACAATTCCCTATTCAATTCCTAAAGCCAAACCATTGCCAAAACAATTCTAATTTAAAGTAACCACCATCATTCTAATCTAAGTACAATAAAGAAGCCATTACCTAAATACAAATTACATTATTCACAACAATGACAAAATAAAGCTGCCAAAATCATTAGGCATACATGAAAAGAACATAAACATTAGCAAAACAATAAATTATTATCCCTGTATGTCTATCCATACAGATAGATAAACATAACATACAGGGCCAATAATAGAGCATAAAATACAAAGCATTTACATACAAAAATCACATACAATACACCCATTCAGTGTCCGTGAATGTATTATATACATAGCTACATTCACAGGCATTAAATGGGACTGAAAAAATAAAAGACATGAATCAAAAATCATAAAAACGTGTAAAAGTAAAAATAATACACTTTTCTTTTGTTTACTCACCATTAGATGTCCACTCACCGAAATCCAAGCGACCCAGAAGCACAGGAACCAATCCACAGGTAAGCCATAAAATAAAAAACCATAACAAATCCACGTCTGTGTCTTCTTTCTTCTTTGGGGTCTTTTGGGGTCTTCTTCTGTCTTCTTCCGTCTTCTTCCATCTTCTTACGCCACGCCCTTCTTCTCTTCTTAGGAGGGGAGATGTTCCCTCTTCGGCGACTAGCTTCAAAATGAGGCGACATAGGCTTTTATAGGCCTATGACGTCACATTTTCATCATGGTTCTCACGGTCCTGATTGGGCAGTGAAAACCATGTGCTTTGGCCGACAAAAAAAAAATTATGACGTCATCTTAAAGGCAATGAAAGCACAGCCAATCAGAATGGCTTTGCTTCAACTGCCTTTAAGATGACATCATTAAAAGAAACATGGCCGGCCTCACATGGTACGGTAGCCAATCAAAGCTTGGGAAATACATCCCAACTCTGATTGGCTCTAGTATCATGTGACGGGCTTTCAAAGACGTCACATCCATTCGCCCCCAAGCCTCTGTCACATGGTCTACTAGAGCCAATCAGAGATGGGATGGAGTTCCCACGCTCTGATTGGCTACCGTACCATGTGAGACCGGCCATGTTTCTTTTAATGACGTCATCTTAAAGGCAATTGAAGCAAAGCCATTCTGATTGGCTGTGCTTTCATTGCCTTTAAATGACGTCATCATTTTTTTTTTGCTTGGCCAAATCACATGTTTTTCACGGCCCAATCAGGACCGTGTGAAACATTTGACCAAAATGTGATGTCATAGGCCTATAAAAGCCTATGTCACCTCATTTTGAAGCTAGTCGCCGAGGAGGGAACATCTCCCCTCCTATGAAGAGAAGAAGGGCGTGGCGTAAGAAGATGTAAGAAGATGGAAGAAGACGCAAGAAGACCCCAAAAGACCCCAAAGAAGAAAGAAGACACAGACGTGGATTTGTTATGGTTTTTTATTTTATGGCTTACCTGTGGATTGGTTCCTGTGCTTCCGGCTCGCTTGGATTTCGGTGAGTGGACATCTAATGGTGAGTAAACAAAAGAAAAGTTTATTATTTTTACTTTTACAGGTTTTTATGATTTTTCATTCATGTCTTTTATTTTTACAGTCCCATTTAATGCCCGTTAATGTATATATGTATATAATACATTCACGGACACTGAATGGGTGTATTGTATGTGATTTTTGTATGTAAATGCTTTGTATTTTATGCTCTATTATTGGCCCTGTATGTTATGTTTATCTATCTGTATGGATAGACATACAGGGATAATAATTGATTGTTTGGCTCATGTTTAGGTTCTTTTCATGTATGGCTAATGTATTTAGCAGCTTTATTTTATCATTGTTCTGAATAATGTAAATTGTATTTAGTTACAGGTTAATTGTAATGGCTTCTTTCTGATAGTTAGATTAGAATGATGGTGGTTACTTTAAATTAGAATTGTTTTGGCAATGGTTTGGCTTTAGAAATTGAATAGGGAATTGTATAATTGATTTGTATTGTATTTTAATTGTTTTAGGAAATGGATTAATTGATTGATGCTATTTGTATTGATGTTGGTTAGTTTCTAATTGATTTTTATGATGGCATTGGTGGTTAGGGGACATTGTTCATAGTGTATTTTATTGTTACATATATTTTGCATAGTGTTACATGATGCACAGATTAATTGCATCCTGTACACACTCAATGCAATTGTGTGACATTTCATATACATTTGTGGAGCTGCTGATTTGTTGGCTTATATTTACAATAGATGCTGGAATTATTATAACATGCAATGTGGTGATTTTAAGATGAAAAATTCAAGTTTGGATTTATGCATGTTTTATGTGTTTAATAATGGGCAAATAATATATTATCCATATCTGGATAATAGTTATTTTGCACATTATTGTACTGTATGTGTTGGGGGGGGGGGGGGGGCGTATTGGCCCCAAGGGTATGTGGGTAGGCCTCCCTTGTGGGTAGTGGGTGAGGGTGGTTAGGTCTCACGTGGTGGGGGGTTAGTGGGGGAGGGTATGTAGGCCTCCCGAGTGGTGGGTGAGGTTGGGTTAACCCCTTAATGACTGTAGCGGTTAATAACCGCTATGGTGATTAAGGGGTTAGGGGACATTACATTGGCTGTTGTGATTGTTGTGCATGTTTTGCAGCACCGTAGGGGCATGGGCAGAATGAAGATGAGGATGAAGACGGCCTTCATCGTGGGTGCCTGTAAAACATAAGTGTTAAATGTTTTGACTGTATTTATTGTAATTTAAATGTATTTAAAATGGGCAAATGCATTATTATCCATATGGGGATAATAGTAATTTTGCCCATTACTGTACTGTATGTGTTAGGGGGCGGGGGGGTGTGTGTTGTTTATTGGGGGCAATTGTCCCCAATAAACATGCTAATGTGCCTTAACCCCTTCATTGCCTTAGCGGCTATCCGCTAAGGTAATGAAGTTGCTTTAATGTATTTTTATTAATAATGTGAGGGGGCAGGGGGTCCCCTGAGCTGAACCGCATTGATTTCTGCCTCAGAGACCCCCTGCTTCCCGAGTTACAGGCCCCGGTTTGGGGCATCGGTGCCAGTGCGGACGCCATCTTTATAGAGCCCACGTCGCGTCTTGGACGCTATAAAGATGGCGACGTTGGCCTGCGATGCCCCATACCGGGGCCTGTAACTCGGGAAGCAGGGGGTCTCTGAGGCAGAAATCAATGCGGTTCAGCTCAGGGGACCCCCTGCTCCCGCACACTATTATTAAAAATACATTACAGCAGCTTCATTACCATAGCGGATAGCCGCTACGGTAATGAATTATTGTTTATTGTTATGTGTGTTTTAATACTAGTGTAGATGTGCAGGGAGTCTCCTGAGCTGAACCGCATTGGTTTCAGGTCCGAGGACCCCCTACTTCAGAAGATATAGGCCCCGTTATGGGGTGCCGGTATCCCCTGAAGAATGTAAATAACCCGCTCACGTGACGCGGGGGCTTTAAACTGCAGGGGATACCGGCAGCCCATAAAGGGGCCTATATCTCCTGAAGTAGGGGGTCCTCGGACCTGAAACCAATGCGGTTCAGCTCCGGACACCCCCTGCTCATGTACACTATTATTAAAATGTTTTTATTTAGTGTACGATCGCCTGTAACAGAGGGGAAAAAAAGCATCACGTACGCTGTGGCTCTTTTGAGCTATTTTGAGCAGGTACGTTAAAAAATGGCCTCAAGGCCTTAGTGAATCGTGTCCCCGCCCTCACTTTTTAACGAACCTGCTTTTTGGCCAAATCAGATCGCAAAGCCATTGAGCTTAGTGCATAGCCCCCCTTGTGGCTATGTGATGTTAGGGTAACACCTCTCCCACACGTCAGTTTCACTGTTGTTCATAGGAATTTATGGTATGCGTGAGACTGGGCTAACGTTACGTTGTTCTCGTTAGTGCTTTAGAACACTAGTAGTAACGTGACGTTACTTCGCGGAACTTAATGTATCTTGGCCTAAGTGAAGCATTTGTTGCTGTGGGTTTTTTGTATTTATTTTTTAATTTTATAACTCATAAAAAAGGAATCCTCTCGCCTGTTTCTCCATTTTCTGAACCCAGCTTCACCTCTTCCAGAGTGCTGGAGTAAAGAGTAATGCTTAGTCCCCGCTAGCGCTGAGCTTGCTATGCGCTTGGCGCTTGACGCGCTTACCTTCTTCAATGTGGATCAGCACATCCCCTCTCCCGCTGTGCTCGCGCGCTCATGCGCGTGCAAACACGCTCTCCCAAGCGTTGTGCTTGGGGAGACAAGGGAGAGATACTTTCATGCTGAGAACAGGGTCACATGACCCTGCTCTGACAAATGAGAAGTGAGAGGGCGTGTTTTACTCTCCTGTCACAAACACACACTGACACTGAAATCAGCAGAGAGAAGTGGAAAGGAGGGGGGGGCAAACGGACAGAGGGGGGGCAAACGGACAGAGGGGGGGAAATGGACAGAGGGGGCAAACGTACAGGGGGGGCAAATGGGTAGAGGGGGGGCAAATGGACAGAGGGGGGAGCAAATGGACAGAGGGGGGGGTGCAAACGGGCAGGGGGGAAAACAGACAGGGGGGGGAAATGGAGTGCTGCTTTGTGGTGGGGGGGGCAAACGGAGTGCTGCTGTGGTGGGGGGGGGCAAATGGAGTGCTGCTGTGGTGGTGGGGCAAACAGAGTGGTGTGGTGGGGGGAGAAGGGAGAGAGAAAGAGAGATGGGGGAGAAGGGAGAGAGGGGGAGAAGGGAGAGAGAGAGAGAGGGGAGAGAAAGCAAGGGGGGAGAGAGAGGGGGTCCAGGAGAGAGCGCGCGAGGGGGGGGTGTCTAACAGAGGGTCCTGTCCTTAAAGCCCAGACTTCGATGGGCCTTTTGTAGTGCAAACCGATGCATCAGAGATAGGGCTAGGCTAGTGTTGTCACAACAGATTGAGGGAGTTGAACATCCGATCCTTTTTCTGAGTAGGAAATTGTTCCAGAGGGAAAAAACTACTCAGTGATTGAGAAGGAGTGCCTCGCAGTAAAGTGGGCAATCTAGGCTTTGAGGCATTACCTGGCAGGAGTCCATTTTACTCTGATGACGGACCATGCTCCATTGAAGTGGTTAAATAGTGTGAAGGACTCCAATGCTAGATTGACCAGGTGGTATATGGCCCTCCAACCCTTCTCATTTGAGATTCAGCACAGGCCTGGAAAAGAAAATGCAAATGCTGACTTCTTTTCTAGAGAAGGGGTGGATGGTCGGGCTTCAGCCGTGCCTGGCCCCAGCCACCCACTAACAGGGGAGGAATGTGACAGGGTGAATGAACGTCACCAGCCATATATCTGGCAAACCTATGTTTAGGCTTGCAGTGCAGCAGTGACAAGGTTAAGTTTCAGTTGAGAAGGGCTGCTTAATTAGTCTGACCCCAGCTGCATAATCAAGGTGTTTTAAAAACCCCAGGCCGTACACACATGCAGGCTAGCTAGTCAGGAGACAGGACTGAAATACTGAAGAGAGTACTGCTATAAGGTCTGTTTTTCAAAGTACATGTGTGATGAACTGTCTGTGTCCTGAATGCTGAAGAGAAGCTGCCTTGTTTTCTATGCTGAAGAGAAGCTATTTTGTTTTTGTCTGCTGAAGAGCTATTTTGTTTTGGTATGCTGAAGAGAAGCTATTTTGTTTTTGTGTGCTTTATGTTTTTAAGGCACAATAAATAAGCCTTATCAAGAGAACCCGCGCGTGTGGATGCATGTACCATGCAACAAGGACCAAGAGGTTTTAGGAGATGGGAGGGAATGGGGTCAAGAGAGCAAGTGGTAGAGGGAGAAGAGGCGATCAACAGCGACACATCCTCATCTGAGACAGTGGAAAAAGAGTTAAGGAAGGCAGGAGGAGAGTTAGGAAGAGGTGTAGGATGGGAGGAGGCAACAGAGGGGATGTTCTGACATATGGATTCCACCTTTTCCTTAAAATAGTCAGCAAAGTCCTGAGCGGAGATGGAGGAAGGAGAGGCAGCTGAGGGTGGTTTGAGTAGAGTATCAAAGACAGAGAACAGTCGGCGTGGGTTAGACTTGTGCATGATGATTAGTGAAGAAAAGTAGACTTGTTTAGCTTGCGAGAGGGCAGAGTTGAAACAGGATAGCATAAATTTGTAGTGAAGGAAGTCTGCGAGAGTATGAGATTTCATCCAGAGGCGTTCAGAGGAACGAGTGGAGGAATGCAGCATGCGCGTGTGGAATTTAGCCAGGGTCTAGGGTTAGAAGGGTGAGGGCGGCAGAGAGAAAGCGTGGCATGTAGATCAAGAGAGGAGGACAAGGCAGAGTTGTAGTTCCTGACCAGGATATCAGGGTCTGTAGCAGAGCTGAGAGATGAGAGGGAGGAGCGTAAAGTGGACTCAAAGTCAGGTAAGTGAATAGAGCGCAGGTTTCTGCAGAACCGGGGGGTAGATGGAGGTGGAGAAGGGGAGAAGCGAGATAGAGACAATGAGATGAGGTGATGGTCAGAGAGAGGAAAAGGGGAAAAGGAGTAATCGGAGAGAGAGAAGTTTTTTAGTGAAAACCAGGTCTAAGTAGTGGCCATCCTTGTGGGTGCTGGCTGCAATCCACTGTTGAAGGGCAAAAGAAGAGGTTAGAGAGAGAAAGCGGGAAGCCCAAGGGAGAGAGGGGTCATCAATGTGGCAATTGAAGTCCCCAAGGAGAAGAACAGGGGAGTCTGAGGAGAGAAAGAAAGAGAGCCAGGATTCAAAGTGAGAGAGGAAGACAGAAGGGGGATGAGTAGAGGTAGGTGGGCGATAGATGACCGCCACATGGACAGGGAGAGGAGAGAAGGTCTGGACAGTGTGAGCCTCAAAGGAGGGAAAAGCAAGAGATGGAGGAATAGGAAAGGTTCGGTAACGGCAGAGAGAGGAGAGCAGGAGCCCCACACCTCTACCCCTGCCATCAGGGCGCGGAGTGTGGGAGAAAGAAAGGCCACCGTAAGAGAGGGCAGCTTCCAGAGCAGAGTCAGACTGAGTGAGCCAGGTCTCAGTTATAGCAAAGAGGAGCAGGGAGTGAGAGAGAAAAAAGTCATGTACAGAGAGGAACTTGTTAGAAAGGGAGCGAGCATTCCAAAGGGCACAGGAGAAAAGGAGAGAGGAGGGAGGGTGGCAGGGGATGGGTATGAGGTTGGAGGGGTTGACACCAGAAGGAGTAGAGGTTGCAATTGGCAGATGAGCGCATGTAGGAATAAGGCAGGGACCAGGAGGGATATCCCCAGAAGCAAGGAGGAGAAGCATGTAAAGAAAGAGAATGTGTGAGGATGATTTGTAGGGGTGTGTTTTAGTGCAGGGGATATAGCTGTGTGGTGTCAGAGGACGCAGGTAAGAAAGGAGTTCATGTGAACAGACAAGTGGTGAAGGAAGGAGAGATGGAGATATATGAATAGAGTTAGAGACATACTGAGGCTGGTAAAAAGAAGTGCATCATTTGAGAAGAAGTGAAGTCACAGCAAATATAAATGGCAAAGGCAGCATCACAGCAGTAATGATGCAGTCTTGTATAGATGATATCCTCCTTTCCAGCGTAGTTCAAATGCAGGAATCAGGGCCAATTGGAGGTGTCCACTTCTTCTTCACTTCTTTTGAACTTCCTTTTAAACTTCAGTTGTTCAGTAGTCCTGCCACTTATAATGGGCCACTTGGACACGGGCTGCAGGCAGCAGAAATTAAAACTCCTCTCTTTTCAGCCTTCCCCCTTGCTCTGATGTCACTCCCCTTGTAGCCACAGACATCTCCAAAACACAAATTACAACTTTCGCAATGGCTATGGAGACGGGTGACGTCAGCCGTAGCCGGCACTATAAGCGCAGCCATAGGTTGGAGTGGGATTTTACGCTTCCACTGTTAATCCTGAAAATTGTTTTACCTCCTCTTCAAGTGTTTGCATTACCTCTGGGATCTTTATAATTGATTTGTTAAGTTTCCAGTTTGCTCCTGGTCTATCCAGTCTAATTTGTGCGCACCTCAGCTCAATAAGTGCATGATCTGACCATGAAATATCATGGATCCTAGAGTAGGCGATCTTAGAAACCTATTAGATACGAAGAAGTAATCAATCCTACTGTAACAGTTGTGAGGGTGAGAATAGAACATGAAACTTTTCTCCCTGGGGTGCTGCTCTCGCCAAATATCTACTGTTTGTTTTTTAGCCCCGTAAGTAGCACCACACTGCCCTTGTCCCTCCTCCCTTTTACTTGAGATGATTTGTCCAGCGCCTATATCTTATTGAAGTCTCCGGCTAAAATAATATTTCCCTCTGCTGAGTTATTCAAGATGTTGAAGAATGTATTAAAGAATTGGGGGTCGTTCTCAAACGGGGCGTATATGTTTGCTAGGCTTATGTAGCATCCTTGAATAGTGCCTACTACAATTAGAAATCTCCCTTCACTGTGGGAACCCTAGCAGTGAGTCACACAAGCGTTAAAGGGGAGATATTGCCGGGACAATGTGCCTACATGTATCCGAGA
Source organism: Ascaphus truei (assembly GCF_040206685.1). Taxonomy (NCBI): domain Eukaryota; kingdom Metazoa; phylum Chordata; class Amphibia; order Anura; family Ascaphidae; genus Ascaphus; species Ascaphus truei. The sequence goes on along the minus strand of NC_134487.1, from coordinate 307,868,622 downwards.
ATCAGGCATGATTCCCGGGTACATTTTTAGGGGAACCGACAACTCTGGACCCCAACTACTTAGGCACATTCTTACAACAATTTCTCCGCAACCCCCCCCGCCACCCCCCCCCCCCTTGAAACTCATGCCCTAGCAACCCCTGCTCGCTGACATACCCGGAAAGATAAAAACACAAAACATATTTTTATTACATGCAGGATGTAAAAACAGTACCCTGTTACTTGGTCAAAGTAACTAACTCTTGAACCCTTATATACGGATCAGGGGTAACTAAAAACGGACTTAAACTTTGAGAGCCTGGTTACCCCCTCCCGTCACAGCAAATTTAACATTTTTGCTATAAGATCACAGCTGAGCAAAAATGCTAATTTGAGAAAATGCTGCAGAATAATGTATATTTGTGCGGTATGTGTCTGGCAAGCCAATAGTTGACGTCAAAACTGTCGAAAATGGAAAATGGCCCAGGAATTTTTTTCCACTCTTCGCTTTATTATTAGTTTTGACAGTGACATTTTCCTAGAGTTGTACATATTTTCGCAAAGTACTGAGAACTGCCAAAATATAGTAACCTGTTTTAGACTGAAATGATCCCCAGTTATCACATGGCAAAATGTATTAGTAACTGCAGCTCCATCAGAATATAATATATTGTTTGGGAAAACATTGTCCGCATGTTTTCTGTACATTTCTGTATTTATAAATGGAGGAAGGTACAGAGAGAGTAACCTTAACAAGAACCTATTTGCACTCGCCATCTCAAATAAATGGTTAGGAACAATTTAATCCTTGGGTGGAGCCCATACACCATTTACAAATAAATTTAAAACATTTTATTTAACATCTATGCAAAGACACATAACAATTAGTAAGATAAAAATTGATCAGGGGGTGGGTGGGGATGGAGGGTAACGTATTGGGTGCCTCTTATGCGCACCTGCAGTGATATCACACAGGTAATCTAATGGAACAAATGAATGGAGTCTGGTCAATATGACACTATATCTATTCCCTCAATGGGACATGTGTGACTCCCTATTGCTCACATGAAGCATAGGAGCAAGCATGTAGTATCTACTGCTGCTCATGCATACATAGCATACGGAAACACATCAAACCTGTTTCAGGGTACAGACACAGTGCAAAACCTATCAGTCATCAGGTAATACTGTAAATGCTACCATGCAATATTGTTTACCAACGGATAGTTATGCTGTCCACTTTGGCACATGCCTTGTACTCAGTGTGTATTTGGTATGTGCAGGTGTAATCCCTGATCCCTAATTTGCTATAAGGCAGGGAAACAGACCTCCTCCATGCATGCTATGTATGCATGAGCAGCAGTAGATACTACATGCTTGCTCCTATGCTTCATGTGAGCAATAGGGAGTCACACATGTCCCATTGAGGGAATAGATATAGTGTCATATTGACCAGACTCCATTCATTTGTTCCATTAGATTACCTGTGTGATATCACTGCAGGTGCGCATAAGAGGCACCCAATACGTTACCCTCCATCCCCACCCACCCCCTGATAATTTTTATCTTACTAATTGTTATGTGTCTTTGCATAGATGTTAAATAAAATGTTTTAAATTTATTTGTAAATGGTGTATGGGTTCCACCCAAGGATTAAATTGTTCCTAACCATTTATTTGAGATAGCGAGTGCAAATAGGTTCTTGTTAAGGTTACTCTCTCTGTACCTTCCTCCATTTATATGTACTATATTATCCCGTATGCACCCTATTCTCCACACCACACATCACTGGTGGAGAGCGGCATTACATTTTGTTATATACACATTTCTGTATTTAGAAAGGGTTTTATTGTGGTTTTAGTTTACACCATACTGTATGGTCACGAAAAAAGTAATTTTTGTACCTTAGTAATGGGTAAAAAAAACAACAAACCCCTGCCTGACACCCAGTGTCACTGTGAGACAGCTGAGAGGCATGGTTAGTTAGTTAAGAGCTGGAACAGATTGTGCGTCTCATACTGTGCAAGGGATGAAAAATAACCTTTAATTCACCGCTTGCTTTATAACAATAAAAATACACAAGTGTTCATAGAGACTGAGGAAGGGTAAGGATTACAGAATGTGAGCCCTGCCGAGCCCCAGAGGTAGACGCAGTGTGGCTGTAAAGACATATTTATAGGATACAAGATTATACACCTAGTATAATTGTCACAGACAATACGTTGGTTGTTAACTCCAAGTAAAAACTGCCGCCCTTAAAGTTTACATTAATTTGATGTAAATTGCCTTGCGGTTGGTAAGAATATTGAATAAATAATAAATTATATATAATATATTATCAAATGCTCCGCTACTAAAAAGAGAAGAACTTGCATCGCATATGTAATGCAGAAGTACAAAGTAAAACAGAAGTCACTTGACACTCTGTTATCTAAGCAAGTATATCCAGGTCAGAGCAGCTGGCAAACAAAGGCAACTAAATCATCTCCTCCAGTCTTGTGAACGCCGGACTAATAATACTAACAATACTAATACTAATAATATTATTCCAAACTGCGTTGCCTCATCTTCCATTATTAATTTCCCTAAATTAACACACATATTCCAAGCAAGCTCAAACAACACATAAAAAAAAAAACTCCCTCTCTAAATATACATATATACAGTCATGTGAAAAAGAAAGTACAGTACAGGCATACCCCGCATTAACGTACACATGGGGCTAGTGGGGGGATCTGCTCATATACAGGCATACCCCGCATTAACATACACATGGGGCTAGTGGGGGGATCTGCTCATATACAGGCATACCCCGCATTAACGTAATTAACTACGTTAATGCGGGGTATGCGTGTATATGAGCAGTTCCCCCCACTAGCCCCATGTGTACGTTAATGCGGGGTATGCCTGTATATGAGCAGTTCCCCCCACTAGCCCCATGTGTACGTTAATGCGGGGTATGCCTGTATATGAGCAGATCCCCCCACTAGCCCCATGTGTACGTTAATGCGGGGTATGCCTGTATATGAGCAGTTCCCCCCACAAGCCCCATGTGTACGTTAATGCGGGGTATGCCTGTATATGAGCAGATCCCCCCACTAGCCCCATGTGTACGTTAATGCGGGGTATGCCTGTATATGAGCAGATCCCCCCACTAGCCCCATGTGTACATTAATGCGGGGTATGCCTGTATATGAGCAGTCCCCCTCACTAGCCCCATGTGTACGTTAATGCGGGGTATGCCTGTATATGAGCAGTTCCCCCCAGTAGCCCCATGTGTACATTAATGCGGGGTATGCCTGTATATGAGCAGTTCCCCCCACTAGCCCCATGTGTACATTAATGCGGGGTATGCCTGTATATGAGCAGATCCCCCCACTAGCCCCATGTGTACGTTAATGCGGGGTATGCCTGTATATGAGCAGATCCCCCCACTAGCCCCATGTGTACGTTAATGCGGGGTATGCCTTTATATGAGCAGTTCCCCCACTAGCCCCATGTGTACGTTAATGCGGGGTATGCCTGTATATGAGCAGTTCCCCCCACTAGCCCCATGTGTACATTAATGCGGGGTATGCCTGTATATGAGCAGATCCCCCCACTAGCCCCATGTGTACGTTAATGCGGGGTATGCCTGTATATGAGCAGATCCCCTCACTAGCCCCATGTGTACGTTACTGCGGGGTATGCCTGTATATGAGCAGATCCCCCCACTAGCCCCATGTGTACATTAATGCGGGGTATGCCTGTATATGAGCAGATCCCCCCACTAGCCCCATGTGTACGTTAATGCAGGGTATGCCTGTATATGAGCAGTTCCCCCCCACTAGCCCCATGTGTACGTTAATGCGGGGTATGCCTGTATATGAGCAGTTCCCCCACTAGCCCCATGTGTACGTTAATGCGGGGTATGCCTGTATATGAGCAGTTCCCCCCACTAGCCCCATGTGTACGTTAATGCGGGGTATGCCTGTATATGAGCAGTTCCCCCACTAGCCCCATGTGTACGTTAATGCGGGGTATGCCTGTATATGAGCAGTCCCCCCCACTAGCCCCATGTGTACGTTAATGCGGGGTATGCCTGTATATGAGCAGTTCCCCCACTAGCCCCATGTGTACGTTAATGCGGGGTATGCCTGTATATGAGCAGTTCCCCCCACTAGCCCCATGTGTACGTTAATGCGGGGTATGCCTGTATATGAGCAGTTCCCCCCACTAGCCCCATGTGTACGTTAATGCGGGGTATGCCTGTATATGAGCAGTTCCCCCACTAGCCCCATGTGTACGTTAATGCGGGGTATGCCTGTATATGAGCAGTTCCCCCACTAGCCCCATGTGTACGTTAATGCGGGGTATGCCTGTATATGAGCAGTTCCCCCCACTAGCCCCATGTGTACGTTAATGCGGGGTATGCCTGTATATGAGCAGTTCCCCCCACTAGCCCCATGTGTACATTAATGCGGGGTATGCCTGTATATGAGCAGTTCCCCCCACTAGCCCCATGTGTACGTTAATGCGGGGTATGCCTGTATATGAGCAGTTCCCCCCACTAGCCCCATGTGTACGTTAATGCGGGGTATGCCTGTATATGAGCAGTTCCCCCCCCACTAGCCCCATGTGTACGTTAATGCGGGGTATGCCTGTATATGAGCAGTTCCCCCACTAGCCCCATGTGTACGTTAATGCGGGGTATGCCTGTATATGAGCAGATCCCCCCACTAGCCCCATGTGTACGTTAATGCGGGGTATGCCTGTATATGAGCAGTTCCCCCCACTAGCCCCATGTGTACGTTAATGCGGGGTATGCGTGTATATGAGCAGATCCCCCCACTAGCCCCATGTGTACGTTAATGCGGGGTATGCGTGTATATGAGCAGTTCCCCCCCCACTAGCCCCATGTGTACGTTAATGCGGGGTATGCCTGTATATGAGCAGATCCCCTCACTAGCCCCATGTGTACGTTACTGCGGGGTATGCCTGTATATGAGCAGATCCCCCCACTAGCCCCATGTGTACATTAATGCGGGGTATGCCTGTATATGAGCAGATCCCCCCACTAGCCCCATGTGTACGTTAATGCAGGGTATGCCTGTATATGAGCAGTTCCCCCCCACTAGCCCCATGTGTACGTTAATGCGGGGTATGCCTGTATATGAGCAGTTCCCCCACTAGCCCCATGTGTACGTTAATGCGGGGTATGCCTGTATATGAGCAGTTCCCCCCACTAGCCCCATGTGTACGTTAATGCGGGGTATGCCTGTATATGAGCAGTTCCCCCACTAGCCCCATGTGTACGTTAATGCGGGGTATGCCTGTATATGAGCAGTCCCCCCCACTAGCCCCATGTGTACGTTAATGCGGGGTATGCCTGTATATGAGCAGTTCCCCCACTAGCCCCATGTGTACGTTAATGCGGGGTATGCCTGTATATGAGCAGTTCCCCCCACTAGCCCCATGTGTACGTTAATGCGGGGTATGCCTGTATATGAGCAGTTCCCCCCACTAGCCCCATGTGTACGTTAATGCGGGGTATGCCTGTATATGAGCAGTTCCCCCACTAGCCCCATGTGTACGTTAATGCGGGGTATGCCTGTATATGAGCAGTTCCCCCACTAGCCCCATGTGTACGTTAATGCGGGGTATGCCTGTATATGAGCAGTTCCCCCCACTAGCCCCATGTGTACGTTAATGCGGGGTATGCCTGTATATGAGCAGTTCCCCCCACTAGCCCCATGTGTACATTAATGCGGGGTATGCCTGTATATGAGCAGTTCCCCCCACTAGCCCCATGTGTACGTTAATGCGGGGTATGCCTGTATATGAGCAGTTCCCCCCACTAGCCCCATGTGTACGTTAATGCGGGGTATGCCTGTATATGAGCAGTTCCCCCCCCACTAGCCCCATGTGTACGTTAATGCGGGGTATGCCTGTATATGAGCAGTTCCCCCACTAGCCCCATGTGTACGTTAATGCGGGGTATGCCTGTATATGAGCAGATCCCCCCACTAGCCCCATGTGTACGTTAATGCGGGGTATGCCTGTATATGAGCAGTTCCCCCCACTAGCCCCATGTGTACGTTAATGCGGGGTATGCGTGTATATGAGCAGATCCCCCCACTAGCCCCATGTGTACGTTAATGCGGGGTATGCGTGTATATGAGCAGTTCCCCCCCCACTAGCCCCATGTGTACGTTAATGCGGGGTATGCCTGTATATGAGCAGTTCCCCCCACTAGCCCCATGTGTACGTTAATGCGGGATATGCCTGTATATGAGCAGTTCCCCCCACTAGCCCCATGTGTACGTTAATGCGGGGTATGCCTGTATATGAGCAGTTCCCCCACTAGCCCCATGTGTACGTTAATGCGGGGTATGCCTGTATATGAGCAGTTCCCCCACTAGCCCCATGTGTACGTTAATGCGGGGTATGCCTGTATATGAGCAGTTCCCCCACTAGCCCCATGTGTACGTTAATGCGGGGTATGCCTGTATATGAGCAGTTCCCCCACTAGCCCCATGTGTACGTTAATGCGGGGTATGCCTGTATATGAGCAGTTCCCCCACTAGCCCCATGTGTACGTTAATGCGGGGTATGCCTGTATATGAGCAGTTCACCCCACTAGCCCCATGTGTACGTTAATGCGGGGTATGCCTGTATATGAGCAGTTCCCCCCACTAGCCCCATGTGTACGTTAATGCGGGGTATGCCTGTATATGAGCAGTTCCCCCCACTAGCCCCATGTGTACGTTAATGCGGGGTATGCCTGTATATGAGCAGATCCCCCCACTAGCCCCATGTGTACGTTAATGCGGGGTATGCCTGTATATGAGCAGATCCCCCCACTAGCCCCATGTGTACGTTAATGCGGGGTATGCCTGTATATGAGCAGTTCCCCCCACTAGCCCCATGTGTACGTTAATGCGGGGTATGCCTGTATATGAGCAGTTCCCCCCACTAGCCCCATGTGTACGTTAATGCGGGGTATGCCTGTATATGAGCAGTTCCCCCCACTAGCCCCATGTGTACGTTAATGCGGGGTATGCCTGTAAATGAGCAGTTCCCCCCACTAGCCCCATGTGTACGTTAATGCGGGGTATGCCTGTGTATGAGCAGTTCCCCCCACTAGCCCCATGTGTACATTAATGCGGGGTATGCCTGTATATGAGCAGTTCCCCCCACTAACCCCATGTGTACGTTAATGCGGGGTATGCCTGTATATGAGCAGTTCCCCCCACTAGCCCCATGTGTACGTTAATGCGGGGTATGCCTGTATATGAGCAGTTCCCCCCCACTAACCCCATGTGTACGTTAATGCGGGGTATGCCTGTATATGAGCAGTTCCCCCCACTAGCCCCATGTGTACGTTAATGCGGGATATGCCTGTATATGAGCAGTTCCCCCCACTAGCCCCATGTGTACGTTAATGCGGGGTATGCCTGTATATGAGCAGTTCCCCCCACTAGCCCCATGTGTACGTTAATGCGGGGTATGCCTGTATATGAGCAGTTCCCCCCACTAGCCCCATGTGTACGTTAATGCGGGATATGCCTGTATATGAGCAGTTCCCCCCACTAGCCCCATGTGTACGTTAATGCGGGGTATGCCTGTATATGAGCAGTTCCCCCCACTAGCCCCATGTGTACGTTAATGCGGGGTATGCCTGTATATGAGCAGTTCCCCCCACTAGCCCCATGTGTACGTTAATGCGGGGTATGCCTGTATATGAGCAGTTCCCCCCACTAGCCCCATGTGTACGTTAATGCGGGGTATGCCTGTATATGAGCAGTTCCCCCCACTAGCCCCATGTGTACGTTAATGCGGGGTATGCCTGTATATGAGCAGTTCCCCCCACTAGCCCCATGTGTACGTTAATGCGGGGTATGCCTGTATATGAGCAGTTCCCCCCACTAGCCCCATGTGTACGTTAATGCGGGGTATGCCTGTATATGAGCAGTTCCCCCCACTAGCCCCATGTGTACGTTAATGCGGGGTATGCCTGTATATGAGCAGTTCCCCCCACTAGCCCCATGTGTACGTTAATGCGGGGTATGCCTGTATATGAGCAGTTCCCCCCACTAGCCCCATGTGTACGTTAATGCGGGGTATGCCTGTATATGAGCAGTTCCCCCCACTAGCCCCATGTGTACGTTAATGCGGGGTATGCCTGTATATGAGCAGTTCCCCCCACTAGCCCCATGTGTACGTTAATGCTGGGTATGCCTGTATATGAGCAGTTCCCCCCACTAGCCCCATGTGTACGTTAATGCGGGGTATGCCTGTATATGAGCAGTTCCCCCACTAGCCCCATGTGTACGTTAATGCGGGGTATGCCTGTATATGAGCAGTTCCCCCACTAGCCCCATGTGTACGTTAATGCGGGGTATGCCTGTATATGAGCAGTTCCCCCACTAGCCCCATGTGTACGTTAATGCGGGGTATGCCTGTATATGAGCAGATCCCCCCACTAGCCCCATGTGTACGTTAATGCGGGGTATGCCTGTATATGAGCTGATCCCCTCACTAGCCCCATGTGTACGTTAATGCGGGGTATGCCTGTATATGCGCAGTTCCCCCACTAGCCCCATGTGTACGTTAATGCGGGGTATGCCTGTATATGAGCAGTTCCCCCCACTAGCCCCATGTGTACGTTAATGCGGGGTATGCCTGTATATGAGCAGATCCCCCCACTAGCCCCATGTGTACGTTAATGCGGGGTATGCCTGTATATGAGCAGATCCCCCCACTAGCCCCATGTGTACGTTAATGCGGGGTATGCCTGTATATGAGCAGTTCCCCCCACTAGCCCCATGTGTACGTTAATGCGGGGTATGCGTGTATATGAGCAGTTCCCCCCACTAGCCCCATGTGTACGTTAATGCGGGGTATGCCTGTATATGAGCAGTTCCCCCCACTAACCCCATGTGTACGTTAATGCGGGGTATGCCTGTATATGAGCAGTTCCCCCCACTAGCCCCATGTGTACGTTAATGCGGGATATGCCTGTATATGAGCAGTTCCCCCCACTAGCCCCATGTGTACGTTAATGCGGGATATGCCTGTATATGAGCAGTTCCCCCCACTAGCCCCATGTGTACGTTAATGCGGGGTATGCCTGTATATGAGCAGTTCCCCCCACTAGCCCCATGTGTACGTTAATGCGGGGTATGCCTGTATATGAGCAGTTCCCCCCACTAGCCCCATGTGTACGTTAATGCGGGGTATGCCTGTATATGAGCAGTTCCCCCACTAGCCCCATGTGTACATTAATGCGGGGTATGCCTGTATATGAGCAGTTCCCCCCAGTAGCCCCATGTGTACATTAATGCGGGGTATGCCTGTATATGAGCAGTTCCCCCCACTAGCCCCATGTGTACGTTAATGCGGGGTATGCCTGTATATGAGCAGTTCCCCCCAGTAGCCCCATGTGTACATTAATGCGGGGTATGCCTGTATATGAGCAGTTCCCCCCACTAGCCCCATGTGTACATTAATGCGGGGTATGCCTGTATATGAGCAGATCCCCCCACTAGCCCCATGTGTACGTTAATGCGGGGTATGCCTGTATATGAGCAGATCCCCCCACTAGCCCCATGTGTACGTTAATGCGGGGTATGCCTTTATATGAGCAGTTCCCCCACTAGCCCCATGTGTACGTTAATGCGGGGTATGCCTGTATATGAGCAGATCCCCCCACTAGCCCCATGTGTACGTTAATGCGGGGTATGCCTGTATATGAGCAGTTCCCCCACTAGCCCCATGTGTACATTAATGCGGGGTATGCCTGTATATGAGCAGATCCCCCCACTAGCCCCATGTGTACGTTAATGCGGGGTATGCCTGTATATGAGCAGTTCCCCCCCACTAGCCCCATGTGTACGTTAATGCGGGGTATGCCTGTATATGAGCAGTTCCCCCACTAGCCCCATGTGTACGTTAATGCGGGGTATGCCTGTATATGAGCAGTTCCCCCCCACTAGCCCCATGTGTACGTTAATGCGGGGTATGCCTGTATATGAGCAGTTCCCCCACTAGCCCCATGTGTACGTTAATGCGGGGTATGCCTGTATATGAGCAGTCCCCCCCACTAGCCCCATGTGTACGTTAATGCGGGGTATGCCTGTATATGAGCAGATCCCCCCACTAGCCCCATGTGTACGTTAATGCGGGGTATGCCTGTATATGAGCAGTTCCCCCCACTAGCCCCATGTGTACGTTAATGCGGGGTATGCCTGTATATGAGCAGTTCCCCCCACTAGCCCCATGTGTACGTTAATGCGGGGTATGCCTGTATATGAGCAGTTCCCCCCCCCACTAGCCCCATGTGTACGTTAATGCGGGGTATGCCTGTATATGAGCAGTTCCCCCCCCACTAGCCCCATGTGTACGTTAATGCGGGGTATGCCTGTATATGAGCAGTTCCCCCCACTAGCCCCATGTGTACGTTAATGCGGGGTATGCGTGTATATGAGCAGTTCCCCCCACTAGCCCCATGTGTACGTTAATGCGGGGTATGCGTGTATATGAGCAGTTCCCCCCACTAGCCCCATGTGTACGTTAATGCGGGGTATGCCTGTATATGAGCAGTTCCCCCCACTAGCCCCATGTGTACGTTAATGCGGGGTATGCCTGTATATGAGCAGTTCCCCCCACTAGCCCCATGTGTACGTTAATGCGGGGTATGCCTGTATATGAGCAGTTCCCCCCACTAGCCCCATGTGTACGTTAATGCGGGGTATGCCTGTATATGAGCAGTTCCCCCACTAGCCCCATGTGTACGTTAATGCGGGGTATGCCTGTATATGAGCAGTTCCCCCACTAGCCCCATGTGTACGTTAATGCGGGGTATGCCTGTATATGAGCAGTTCCCCCCACTAGCCCCATGTGTACGTTAATGCGGGGTATGCCTGTATATGAGCAGTCCCCCCCACTAGCCCCATGTGTACGTTAATGCGGGGTATGCCTGTATATGAGCAGTTCCCCCCACTAGCCCCATGTGTACGTTAATGCGGGGTATGCCTGTATATGAGCAGTTCCCCCCACTAGCCCCATGTGTACGTTAATGCGGGGTATGCCTGTATATGAGCAGTTCCCCCCACTAGCCCCATGTGTACGTTAATGCGGGGTATGCCTGTATATGAGCAGTTCCCCCACTAGCCCCATGTGTACGTTAATGCGGGGTATGCCTGTATATGAGCAGTTCCCCCACTAGCCCCATGTGTACGTTAATGCGGGGTATGCGTGTATATGAGCAGTTCCCCCACTAGCCCCATGTGTACGTTAATGCGGGGTATGCCTGTATATGAGCAGTTCCCCCCACTAGCCCCATGTGTACGTTAATGCGGGGTATGCCTGTATATGAGCAGTTCCCCCACTAGCCCCATGTGTACGTTAATGCGGGGTATGCCTGTATATGAGCAGTTCCCCCCACTAGCCCCATGTGTACGTTAATGCGGGGTATGCCTGTATATGAGCAGTTCCCCCCACTGGCCCCATGTGTTACTTGTGCCGGTTTTAGAAGTTTGACGCCCATAGGCCACCACTAACTTTTTATCCCGCGCTCCCCCTTCTGCAGCGTCACAGCGGCAAATGACGCCGCAATGGCATTTGGTGACGCGTTTCCATGACAACGAGATGCTGTGTGATGTCATGTCATGACAACGCGTTGCAGCGTCATTTGACGCCTCGACGCTGCAGGATGAGGTATGAGACATTTACAGAGGCCCCACGCTCTTCCCGTCAATCAGTTTAATTGTTGTGGGGTAGTGTCACGGAAGTGCTGCCCGCAGACCAGACCCGTCCCTATACTGAGGTGGGGTATATAGTAACACGCACCCGCAGCAAAGGGAGCGTGTCCGGAGTGTGGTAAAAGTGATGTCAGGCAGTGGGTATAGCTGTAGGAACAGATACTTGCCGGATCCGGAATAGAGGTACCGTGGTAGATGCCGTGGTTGAGGGTCAGGGCGAGAGAGGTCCGGAAGGTCGAGGTCCAAGCCGAGATCGAGGGATGAGAGAGAGACAACATAGTGAGGAGCAAGCCGGGGTCCAGAGCCAGAGGAGGAGTAGTAAGCCAAGCCGGGTCAAAACCTGAGGAACACAAAGCACAAGGCGATCCACACTAGATAAGCAAAGGCTGTGCAGGACAATGATTCCTGGGAGGAACTGGGGTAATAAAGGTGGGGGAGCCAATCACAGAGGTAGGTGGAGCAGAGGTGTGCCGTGGAGCGCAAGTTGATAGGTGCGCGCTGTAATCCAGGAGCCGCATCAGCTGTGACGCAGGGGGGCGCGGGTACGGCTGGAGCGAGTGCTGGGGGCGTGGCCAAGCTGGAAGTGCAGTGAATAAATTATAGCCGGGAGCGCGCACAGTGTAAGGCCGTCCCGTGCGTGTCCCGGCAAATATGGAGGCCGCGTGTCAGCGTCGTCGGACACGGAACATGCCTGCGGCGGGGGTACCGCTGGGAGGGAGAAGGGGTAGCGCAGACGGTCCCTGGAAGAGGTAAGGAGGGGCTGTGAGAGACCTGCTTCCAGGTAGAGAGCGGGGCCTCTGTAACCAAAGCACCAACCTTCCCAAAACCCCCCCCCCTCAAATTTGCCACCCCACACCCAGGCCTAATAGGCCTATGCCTAAATATGGGCCGGTTTGTCACCCTTACAGGATTGGAACTAGGGGGATCCCCTGAGTAGAACCCCACTATTTGCCACTCCGGGGACGTACTGTTCCTGAGATACTTACAGGTGATGTTACTGGTACATCCTGTTTTTAAAGGGGGATTTAAATGTCCGTCCAATAGGAAACGAAAACTAATGATGTGGCAGCTTCCTATTAGCTCGATATTTTGTTTCCCCTGGAGGGAGATTTAAACTGGTTAACGTCAATGGTAAGTATCTCAGGCAACAACCAGGCCCCCCTGGAGCTGAAAATAGCGGTTCCTATGCTGTTAAATAATGGGGGGAGGGGGGAATTAGCGCAGGGGGGGGAATTAGCGCATCTTTAAAATGTATTTTCCTTCGTAATAAAATGTCAGTAAAATAATTTGACAAGATGCAAGTAACTGTATGGGGGAAATTTTAGGAGCTGTGAAGATCTGAAATTAGGAGTGTAACTGTCACTCAGACGACCCCTACTTTCTTTCTGCAATCCTTCCCTATCCCATTTAACCAAGTCTTATAGATTCTACTGAAGCCATGTGTGACAGGGTGAATTCACTACACCAACACTATGCCTGGGAGACATATGTATAGGTCTGCAGTCCAGAAGTGACCTGCTTAATCCCAGCTTGAGGAAAGGCTGGGTTAATTAACCAGGTCCCCGTTGCCTCATTAAGGGGCTTTAAGAACCCAGAGCTCCCACTTGTTCCTGGTTCCTGTCTGAGCCAGAGAAGCACATTCTGATACACTGGAGGGAGACAATCCGGCAGCAAGGTCCGTCACAGTGGGACACTTACCCTCATTCTTTGTGCTTTTCTTGGACTAGTACCGCCCTTTCTGGGACGAGGGAAAGCCCTGTTATGGACTATTTACCTGGACTGTTCGAAGCTGTTTTTTGTTACTTTACACCTATGCGGAATGAAGCTCTTTTATGTTCCACGTTTGTGTGGCTGAATAAACAAGCCTAATCAGATAACCCACGTGTCGTTGCGTTGTCCCTGCAACATGTGGGATACTAAGGGGTCCCCCTATCCAAAGGGCCACACACACAAAAAGGAACATTTTTAAGAGTTTTTGTGCAAAAAGACCAGGCAAAATGTACTATTACTGCAGCAGTAAGCCCAGCTTGTATGTATTCATGCAAATCAAATGTAAAGTACTTAATTAATTAACTCCTCATAAAATAAAATGTCTTATCGTAGATGAGTCCATTTTGGAATTATCTAAACCTCTCTTCAAAGTGATGAACATAATTATATTAGACATGTTTTTTCTGTGCAGTGGTTGTTGTAAATGAACACGTAACACAAATTATACAGTAACTGTTCAAGCCGATTATACTGCCTAAGGAATGTCAAAAACAAACATCCTGGTCCCTAATGTTTATATAAAGCTGATGAAAAATTACTGCATCTCCTGTAATACACACAAAATATATCATTGGTTACATACTGTAGTTACATAGTTACATACTGTAGTTACATAGTTACATACAGTGGCGGCCGCCTTTACTCTCATGCGGCTTCTCCCCGGGTTTTTTTTAAACGCGGCGGCGCGCAGCTTTTTTTTTAGTTTTCCCGCGCCGCGGGCGCTTTCAATGATAAGCGCCATTAGCGCTTATCTGTTGAAGCGACCGCCGCGCGGGAAACCGCGTTCAAATTAAAAAAAAGCCCCGCATTTATCCCGGCAAGCATTAGAATAAAGCTGGCCGGGACAGTAGTAGATGAGGTTTAAAATGCGTCTAAGTTCAACCTGATTTTACATTTTTCTCTCAGACTGCTTCATTTATTTTAACTCCATAGCCCTGGTAGGTTTGGGCTATTATTCTGTCCTCCTCCTGTGCAATAATCCCTGGTAAGGGCAGGTTGCCAGGAGTAAACATGGGTTTTCCCTACTCACTGTAATTTAGTTGGTCAGAGAAGGTAGTGCTCATGCCTTGTGTCAGTCAAGGGCACAGGGGTGGGGCTACTGGATATGTTCTAAATGAATTACCACTTCCTGTTTTAGAGAGTTCCTCTCCACTTTTGAGAGAGGATACTTGGTTCCAGCAAGCTGCTAGGGCTCTGTACGCTTGAAGCTCTCCCTCTGGGAGAGGGGAGAGATATTCCTCTTACTCCACAAGGGAGGTGGTATTTGGCCCTGGTGGGCGCGTAGGCCTTGCGGGACTTAACCCCTTCATTACCTTAGCAGTTAATTCCACTAACGTAATGAAGGGGTTAACCACTCCCGCTACCACCCGGTAGGCCTAAACACCCATCCTTGGGGCTAATACCCCCTTCACCCACCCCCGCTACCCACAACAAACACAAACACACAGAACAGCCCCACCACCCACCTCCTAGTCCCCCAATAAACATGACAATATCTAATAAACACCAGTACACCCTCCGGATCAACATGCAAGCAGAGGTCCCAGTCCTGGGACAGTCGGCAGCATCACAGCGGATCTGGAATCAGGTACCGGTACACAGGCACCTCGATGGGACGGCAGCAGGGTACACGGGCCCACGGTTTGCCCCGCGGTGTACAATTCAGGATAGGCCGTACCATAGCGATATAGGGCCTGGCAGTCATCAGAAGTAGATACAGGTAGCACCAGACCACTTGGGCATCCGGGCGTGATTGTCAGGGCACACGGGCCAACAATGTCCGTGACAGGAGAACCTGTAGGGGTCACACCGGTTTGTGTAGAGAGACAGGCAATAGGTGCAAACAAAGCGGGAGCCTCAGGGCTGGCAGGCCGCATGTAGAAGGTGCCACAGTGTTGGCACTGCGCATCAAGGCTGACATGGCCTCCGGGTAGCCGGCAGTGTGGGCAGACACACCGCAGATGGGTTTGGCCATTCACTCGGGCGACAAGGTAACCTCCTGGGAGATTGTAGTTGGTAACCTTCAAATCATCCATTCTTTACACGGGCAGCAACTGAGGTAGTATACAGCTGGTTGTGCAGTGGCTCCTCTCTCTTGTTCAGCTCCTGGTGAATGAAGGGGGTGCAGCAGGCTGCGGACTCCTCCCAGAACAAAGGCAGGCTCTGAGTGGCTGGTTGCTGGTGTTGCCCCTCCCCTGGGTGGAATTAGAGGCAGGGCAGTGTGGATTGGATGACATGGCTCCGGCTGAGCCAGCCACTTTGGGGGGTGGTGCCAGAGCTTGGCGCCGAAAGCTTGCAACTGCATTTTTGCAAAAACTTGCAACTTTGGTTTTGCGTCCCACGTGGTCCCGATTCCAGACGGGACCGCCATTTTGGATGCAGAAGAACAGGCAGACACGCGGTGGCTGCCATTTTAGAAGCACAGTCCATGCCATAGACTCCATTTTAAAGTCCACAGCACTCGAGAATAGGTACACAGGGTCCCTGGTGACGCCTCAGGGGCTCGTTCTTCACATTGTAGACTGCTACACAGTCCTGAAATTAAGGTGCACAATGTCCCTTCCTGTAAGGGGCCCGCCCCTTGTAGAACAGGTGATGGGTAACAGCGCTCCCCGGTAACATGCCCTCAGGGGGTCACCCCAACATTGCGCAGTATGTCGTGCATGGTGCACGGGTTTCCCCAGAGCCTGAAAGGTCCTGTCCCTTTAACACAGTCTCTGTGCTTGGTTCCCACACAGTACACGGTGATGGCCCTGGCCCATTTTCCAGTGAGTAAAGAAGGGTAACAGCGCTCCCCCGGTAACATCCCATCAGAGGGGTCGCCCCAATTTTGCGCAGTCTATGTGCACAGGTACCCAGGATTCCTCACGGTGCATGGTGAGGTTGTCCTGGCCCAGTCTTGGCTACGATGAAGGGTAACAGCGCTCCCCCGGTAACATCCCATCGGGGGGTCGCCCCAACAAAGTTCTGTCCTGTTTACAATACGGTGCCTGGGGTCCCTGGGGTAGCATCAGGGGCCTGGCTCAGCCTCTTTTACTTCTGCTGCATCTGCTGCTGCTTTAAAGTCCCTTTTAAGCCTGTCCTGTCATCTCAGCTCCGCCTCCAATTGTAACACAGTCCCCCTCCTCCCACCCCCCCCCCTCTCTGGAAGATGTCGCTACTGGTTACTGCTGTTGTGGTGCGGTCACACCTGTGATGGTCCAGGAGAGCTGAGTGGTCCGCGATGGTGTGGGTAACAGGACAGGCTTTTGGTGATCTTGATGTTAAACTCAGTGTGTCATCACAGGAAAGTATCCACATTTATTGCAGTGCACATTGACCTCATGCTTGGAACATTGCTCGCAAACTCTGACATTTTTTTTCACAGCTGACAAAAGGCAAATTTTGCAACCGTGGGTGAAAGTTTCTCACATCCCTCCTCAGTGGGGCTGTATAATGATGCTAGCATTTCCCTGGTGTGTTATTGCACATATACACCAAAACTATGGTATTTTATTTTGTGTTATTGTATGTGGGAAAAACAAAACTAAGCGATTAATATTATTATTATTATTAGTAATAATAATAACAACTAGTTATTTGTATTTCTTAGCTTTCTTGGCAATGTAACAAACTTTACAATCAATCAGTTTTTTTTTATGAATTTAAGGTACAGGCTATATTTGCAAAATAGCAGTGTGAAAATTAAGGCAATATTTGCAAAAATACAGAGAATACATGCTGATAAATATAGGCAATTTGTTACAATATCTATAATTTTCACAAGATGTGCCATCATACTGTAACTATGTAAGCATATTCTCAGCTGGGGAACTGTTCACACCACACAATAGTAACATTGTTAGTAGTATTTTTGTTGCTTTAGTGAAATTATTGAAATCAGAAGAGAAGAATGAAAAGAAAATTGGATTTTGGCAATGAAAGGTTTGGAGAGAAAGATATTAATATCGGGGCCGACTGCGGATAAAATAACTAAACAAAATGTATTACAGTATGAAAAAATAAAACCACCTTCATCAGGGATTATTACTATTATTATCCTTGTTGGGCGCTGGATCTCCACGCCCGGCTGTCGCTCACTATTTCCAAGTGTATGCATCTTCTATAAAATTATTCTATTATGCTGGCTGTTTTCATTTTTCTTTTGCATAGTAAAATATTAATACACTTTAAGTCAGGTGTTTAGTATCATATAACGAAGGAGAAACAGGTGCGCAAATCACATCAGGACATGGAAAGAAAGTAGAAACACAAAATAGTGCAATATTGTCAACCCCAACAAATGATTTCAATGTTGAAAGCTCTATAAAATTTGCACTCACGTGTGTAACGTGATATGAAAGCGTTGTGGTTATTAGAAGTTACCAACTTTTGTCTCCAGATAGATACTCCAGATCCATAGAGAGGGGGGAAATCCATATACAAAAAAGGAAAAGCAAAAATAGTATAGTACTGTTTTTAATGTTAAAAACACAAAGTATTCCACTTACATAAGTGCCTTTGTTTGAGAGCATTCAGACCACCCTGGGTCATAGGGTCAGACAAGGTATTCACAGCAACAGCATCCGCTCCGCGGCCGTCACAGCAGGCACTGGGCTGAATGAAGTCGTCTTCCACTCTGGATGTCATCAACAAGGGCCACTTAGTAGTCACTGATTCACCCAACGCGCATTTCCACTGCAAAGTCTTCCTCGGGGGCTAATCTGATTTATAAGTTATTTGCGCTTGTTTATCTCTTCACTGTTTAGTATCATATGTAACATGATTTATAAACCATTTCCATTATATAGCTTTTACGAACAGTTGGTTGAAAGGTAATATACGTACCGTACGCTCATGTTCAGTTAAACTAGTTCCTAAGCCTAAATATGCAGAATTGCTAATTAAAGGTGTGAATTGGTTACAACTGAGGGAAATGACACAAAGATCTTGGGCCCCCGGGCACCCAGACAGATATATATTATCAACATCAAGGTTTAGGGGTGGAAGCCAGGAATAATCCCAAATAATGGATGTACTAAGGACCTAAGAAGGACATTATAGAGAGTTCAAAGATCAAAAGGTGAGCTCTGTACCCCTTAGTCAGTCTAAAATGCATTAACGCCTTCCATGCGAATAGAAAGGCCGTCAGGATGGAATCCACTTGCTAAAGGATCAGTTTAAGGCAGTTTCCAATGTGGTGGAAGATGTATTACGTTTAACTTCGTTTCCCATGGAATTACTTCATTCAAATCCAAACATTCGAATGTGTCCTACCCCATCAATAGCTTTATTAATTGTAATGCCACCTCCGTAGTTTCCCTGTTAGAATGCAGTTGCTGGTTACAATATGTTGGACGCATGTAGCGTAGCCTTAAATAGAGATTCCTTGAATATAGGGGGAACATTTTGAAAGGAGTCATGACGCACGGAGTCTCGAGGCATTTTAAGATGAAACATATCATGGATCCACAGGGACTTCGTGTTATGGGGATTGAACAGATTACAATTAATGATAAAGGGGATGACAGGTTCCTAGAACGCCGGAGAAGAGAAACCTATTGGATTCATAAATTAGGCACACTGTCCCCAGGGGCCTAAATGAAGATATTGATTTGGCATCATTTTTACGAATTCCTTTCCTTTTAAACTTTGCAGAGCTCCCACTATTTATAGATATATTATTTTATATAAGTTCAATGTATGAATGCTGCATGATTTTAGCTATGTATATAATGATACAATTATAAAGTGTTATGAGTAGGCACTATGAAATCGCTGTGTGTATACAGTAAGACTCCGCTTTTCGTAGTTCTGCTCATACTGCATTCCACATTGTATACCTAAGTCCATTACATTCGGCGCTTGTTCCGTTTTTCTGGTGATTTTCGGCATGGCGACAGTTCCGCATCGCCAGCCTCTGCCTGTAAGCCCTCCCACACCTGTCTCCTGCACCTCATCAACCAATCTCTGCAGGCACTCCTGACACGCCCCCTTTTGCCTTGTCCTCATTGTTTCAGTATGCCTTATATGCTCAGCCGTTCATCGACTGAGCATAAACCTTCCTACTAGCGAAGTGTTCACTGCTTTCTTGCCTCCACAGTCTTGTCGTGCTTCCAGATCTTTGCTCCTGACCTTAGTTTTCCTCTGGACTCCGCCCCTCTCCAATACTGACCTCGGCAAAGTACTATGACGATCCGCCTCTCTCCAATCCAGACCACAGCTAAGTACCTACTATGATCCGCTACTCTCCAACACCGACTTCGGCAAGTATTACTGACCATTCAGACCTCTCCTACCTCGACCAATCTACACTCCAGATGCTCCCACGCGGCTATAGGTTGGTGTAATATCAAATCCCCACCTCGGCCTTGCGGTCACGCCTTTTTTGTGATGAACACTGCGTTACACACTCAAAGGCATGCCGAATGCATCCAAGCTGTCTGAAATTTTCATCATGGAAGTTTTTCATCTCCATGGGGTAGCTCAGGTTATTGTCTCATACAGGGAGTCCCAATTTATTTCTAAATTTTGGCGTTCCTTTTGTCAGCAACTGGGGATCTCTCTTGATTTTTGTTCTGGTTACCACCCCCAGACCAATGGTCAAACTGAGCGAACTATCCAATCGTTCGAAAAATGTATTTGTTGTTTCATATCTGACACCCAGGACAATTGGACTGATCTTCTACCCTGGGCTGAATTTTCGCATAACAATTTACGGAACAAATCTACAATGGAGTCACAATTTTTCATCAATTACAGCTTTCACCCATCAATCCTTCCCATCACAGGATCCAGATCCGGGGTACCAGCAGCGGATAGCAGGATCCAACATTTACGGAACTCATGGGAGAGGATTCAGGGGAATCTCAGGAAAGCAACTCTTCTCCAGAAAAATCAGACGGACCGAAATCGACGAAGTACACCAGTGTACAATCCGGGACATAAAGTTTGGCTTTCCACCAAGAATATTCGGCAAAAGGTGCCCACAGTGAAGTTAGCACCAAGATTCAATGGCCAATTTGCCATTTCTGAGAGGATCAATCTGGTCGCCTATCGCCTACAACTACCCACTTCCATGCGCATCCCTTCCATTTTTCACACCTTCCTTTTCAAACCATGCATACAGGAGTCCAGTACTTCCAGCAGAACCCCTCCTTATAGATGGTCAGCAGGAATTTGAGGTACAGTCAGTGCTGGACTCCAGAATGTCTAGAGGAGGCCTTCAATATCTTGTTCACTTGAGGGGCTTTGGCCCTGAAGAGCGATCCTGGATATCTTGGCATCAACTGTATGCCACCAGGCTCGTCCGGGCCTTCCACTCTAAGTATCCACATAAAACATCCCTGAAACGCCCGGAGGTCGCTCCTGAAAGGGGGAGTACTGTGAGGATCAGCGGGAAGCCCCGCCTCTGTCACTCATCTCGCGATGACACAAGTGACGCGCACCAATCACAACCTGCGTGCAGGTGACGCACCGATAGGAGAGGAGACACCGCAGGGCCCAACTCCAGGTTGACATGAGCAGCGCTCAGCGCACTCAGACTATGGGCAGATGCCGCACGAACACAGTCGCTCCAGGGGTTAATGCTATACATGAACCCACAGCTGCTACTGACTCCGCCCCTGCATATCGGTACATATCATCATACCTGTGATTACTCCTTACCTTGCAGCTGTGGGCTCCTTTCCATTGGCTGTCTGCTCTTTAAATGCTCAGTCAGCCCTCCTCCAAACTGACTAAGTATAAACTCTTGTGAGTGTGTGCTTACCCCAAGCTTCCTGGTATCCTGTCTTGGCTTGTCTCGCTTCCAGTTCCTTTGACCCCTGCTTGCACCCGGACTCCTGACTTCTCTAACCCCTGGACCATGGCTACGGACTCGACTACTCTGATCTCTCTATCCCTGGACCCTGACACCGCATCAACGACCATCTGACCTTCTCTCTTCGACCACGGCAAGTACCTCAACTAACCTGACCTCTCCTACCTTGATCCGGCTTCACGACTACCACTCTGCACTCTGGACGTGTTTGCTCAGTTGTTGGTCGGTGACTATCAATATCCCCACCTCAGCCTCGCGGTCCCACCTTGTTTGTGGTGAGCAATCGTGACACACTGGCTCTTAATAAAAGGGATGGACATTCTAACTTATGAGGAGAGACTAGCTAAATTAGATTTATTTACATTAGAAAAGAGGATATGATAACTATATACAAATATATTCGGGGACAATTCAAGGAGCTTTCAAAATAACTATTCATCCCACGGGCAGTAGAAAGGACACGGGGTCATCCCTTAAGGCTGGAGGAAAGGAAATTTCACCAGCAACAAAGGAAAGGGTTCTTTACAGTAAGGGCAGTGAAAATGTGGAATTCATTACCCATGGAGACTGTGATAGCAGATACAATAGATTTGTTCAAAAAAAGGTTGGACATCTTTTAAGAAAGGTAAGGTATACTGGGATATACCAAATAAGTATACATGGGAAGGATGTTGATCCAGGGATTAATCCGATTGCCAATTCTTGGAGTCAGGAAGGAATTTATTTTTCCCCTTATGAGATATCATTGGATGATATGACTCTGGGTTTTTTTGTTTGCCTTCCTCTGGATCAATAAGTAAGTATAGATATAGGATAAAGTATCTGTTGTCTAAATTTAGCATAAGTTGAGCTTGATGGACGTTCGTCTTTTTTCAACCTTATCTACTATGTAACTATGTAACTAAATAAGACACTACATGCTTGATCCAGCTCCCTCTTCTGACTGGCGAGGCTCACAGTGCGCCAAAAGTATCTATTCCCTGAGCAGGGGAATCCTTGAGCCCTATTGGCTGCTGTGGGGCTTGTGTCCCTGCTCCCAGAGGCTCATGGGAGTTGTAATTCCCCTGCGGAGCTATGGGTGTAATGACCGCTGCTTGCGTTATACTGCGCATGTGCAAGGTGTACAAAGATGGCCGCCACAACTATAGATACCATCTGTGAATGTGCGACCCTTATGTGTGCGCACAAACAATGGCAGCGCCTTCGGCAGAACACCGGCGACCCGCTCGTCTGCTCACAACTCCTTGCACTACCATAATTTTCACCGGAGCTTTCTCGGCAGCTGTCCCCCTCACGCAGGCCGGAGGTAAGAGGGGGGACCTGGATATATGTACAGTGATGTGAAAAAAAAAGTACACCCTCTTTGAATTCTATGGTTTTATCAGGACATAATAACAATCATCTGTTCCTTAGCAGGTATTAAAATGAGGTAAATACAACCTCAGATGAACAACACATTACATATTACACCGTGTCATGATTTATTTAACAAAAATAACGCCAAAATGGAGAAGCCATGTGTGAAAAACTAAGTATACCTTATGATTCAATATCTTGTAGAACCACCTTTAGCAGCAATAACTTAAAGTAATCGTTTTTTGTATGACTTTATCAGTCTCTCATATCGTTGTGGAGGAATTGTGTCCCACTCTTCTTTACAACGTTGCTTCAGTTCATTGAGATTTGTGAGCATTTGTTTATGCACAGCTCTCTTGAGGTCCAGACACAGCATTTCAATCTGGACTTTGACTGGGCCATTGCAACACCTTGATTCTTTCCTTTTTCAGCCATTCTGTTGTAGATTTGCTGGTGTGCTTGGGATCATTGTCTTGGTGCATGACCCAATTTCGGCCAAGCTTTAGCTTTCGGACAGATGGCCTCATATATGACTCTAGAATACTTTGGTATACAGAGGAGTTCATGGTTGACTCATTGACTGCAAGGTTCTCAGGTCCTGTAGCTGCAAATCAAGCCCAAATCATCACTCCTCCACCACCGTGCTTGACAGTTGGTATGAGGTGTTTGTGCTGATATACTATGTTTGGTTTTCGCCAAACGTGGTGCTGTGCATTATGGCCAAACATCTCCACTTTGAACTCGTCTGTCCAAAGGACATTGTTCCAGAAGTCTTGTGGTTTGTTCAGATCCAACTTTGCAAACCTAAGCCGTAATGCCATGTTCTTTTTAGAGAGAAGAGGCTTTCTCCTGGCAACCCTTTCAAACAAACCATACTTGTTAAGTCTTTTTCTAATTGTACTGTCATGAACTTTAACATTTAACATGCTAACTGAGGCCTGTAGAGTCTGAGATGTAACTAGGGTTTTTTGCAATTTCTCTGAGCATTGCACGGTCTGATCTTGGGGTGAATTTGCTGTGACGTCCACTCCTGAGAAGATTGGCAACTGTCTTTCATGTTTTCTACTTTTGAATAATCTTTCTCACTGTAGAATGATGGACTTTAAAGTGTTTGGAAATGGCCTTATAACCCTTCCCAGATTGATGGGCAGCAACAATTGCTTATCTGCGATCATTGCTAATGTCTTTCCTCCCTGGCATTGTGTTAATACACACCTGAATGCTAAAACTTCGGCTTTTATAGAGGTGGTCACACTTGCTGATGATCAATTTTCAAGGGCATTTGATTATCAGCACCTGCCTGCTACTTAGCATCTTAATTCATATGGAAGCAGTAAGGGTGTACTTAGTTCTTCACACATAGCTTCTCAATTTTGGCTTTATTTTTGTTAAATAAATCATGACACGGTGTAATATGTCATGTGTTGTTGTTCATCTGAGGTTGTACAGTATTTACATAACTTTAAGACCTGCTAAGGAACAGATGATTGTTATTATGTCCTGATATGTAAAACCATAGAATTCAAAGAGGGTGTACAGGCATACCCCGCATTAACGTACACATGGGGCTAGTGGGGGGAACTGCTCATATACAGGCATACCCCGCATTAACGTACACATGGGGCTAGTGGGGGGAACTGCTCATATACAGGCATACCCCGCATTAACGTACACATGGGGCTAGTGGGGGGAACTGCTCATATACAGGCATACCCCGCATTAACGTACACATGGGGCTAGTGGGGGGAACTGCTCATATACAGGCATACCCCGCATTAACGTACACATGGGGCTAGTGGGGGGAACTGCTCATATACAGGCATATCCCGCATTAACGTACACATGGGGCTAGTGGGGGAACTGCTCATATACAGGCATACCCCGCATTAACGTACACATGGGGCTAGTGGGGGGAACTGCTCATATACAGGCATACCCCGCATTAACGTACACATGGGGCTAGTGGGGGAACTGCTCATATACACGCATACCCCGCATTAACGTACACATGGGGCTAGTGGGGGGATCTGCTCATATACAGGCATACCCCGCATTAACGTACACATGGGGCTAGTGGGGGGAACTGCTCATATACAGGCATACCCCGCATTAACGTACACATGGGGCTAGTGGGGGGAACTGCTCATATACAGGCATACCCCGCATTAACGTACACATGGGGCTAGTGGGGGGAATTGCTCATATACAGGCATACCCCGCATTAACGTACACATGGGGCTAGTGGGGGGAACTGCTCATATACAGGCATACCCCGCATTAATGTACACATGGGGCTAGTGGGGGGAACTGCTCATATACAGGCATACCCCGCATTAACGTACACATGGGGCTAGTGGGGGGAACTGCTCATATACAGGCATACCCCGCATTAACGTACACATGGGGCTAGTGGGGGAACTGCTCATATACAGGCATACCCCGCATTAACGTACAGTAGCGACATCTTTTATTGCACTGAATGCCGCCGGCAAGCCGGGATCTACCCCAGCTGCCGCCAGTAACAACCGCGCGCCGCCGCGTTTCCCCCACGCACCCCCCCTCCACTTCGCGCGCAATTTAAATCCCTTCCCGACCCCGTACAAGGCTCCTGCTATGCCGCTCTGCTTCCCCGCACCCCCGCTTACCTTCATTTGATCTCCAGGGGTGTCGGGGAAGCCTGCGGAAGCCGGGGAAGACGGGGAAGCCGGGCGCGCATGTTACTGTGACGTCACAGTGCGCCGCCACGCGCCGCGGCTACCCGCTTCCCAGACGCATGCAGCCGGCGGCTTTTACTCGAATAAAAGCTGCCGCTGCTGTACACATGGGGCTAGTGGGGGAACTGCTCATATACAGGCATACCCCGCATTAACGTACACATGGGGCTACTGGGGGGAACTGCTCATATACAGGCATACCCCGCATTAACGTACACATGGGGCTAGTGGGGGGAACTGCTCATATACAGGCATACCCCGCATTAACGTACACATGGGGCTAGTGGGGGAACTGCTCATATACACGCATACCCCACATTAACGTACACATGGGGCTAGTGGGGGGAATTGCTCATATAACTACTTTATTAAAACCATAATACACAACAATATTAATAAACCTGTGCTGTATCAGACAGATTAGTGCTAAGATTCTGTAATGTTGTTCAGTGCATCCTCCTTCAGCCTTACATCAAGTTTAATAAATGTTTTATACATTTGATGCTAGCTTTTTAGGCAAGAAAAACGAAAGACAATTTAGACTCGTTGTTTAAGATGAAGGCGTAGAGACCTGTGGTAAAGAAAGGGGTAGAAAGGTCATTATCACATCAAGTGTCTTCCCAACACCTCTTATTACTTTAATAATGACCTCCCCTATAACTCACTGATGCTGCAGCATGCAACGCGATGTGACGGATCCATGCTACAGATTCTATGGTTTTAGACAAGAGTGTTGGACATTGATAGATTGTTTCCAATATCTCTACATTATTTCATGTATTTTAAGGTGCTGCAATTTGCTTTTGAAGGAATCACGTGCTTCAAAATGTCCCAGATATCTCCAGAACACACATTTATGTCTGGAAATGCTCCTGAACATGATTTATCTGCGGCATCTTTAGTCTCGAAATCCAACGTGTAGAGCTAGATCCAGCGTAGAACAGGAAGTTATGTTACGTTGTGGTGTACAGCAGCACCTGTACTTATATGGGTTTGTTGCCATTTCTCCTAGGGTTTAGCTGGACTTTGTTGGCTAATAGTATTTCTACGCATAATGCTCGTGTTATCTGTTATGTATTGGCAAGCGGGGGACCAGTCGGTCTTTAGTTTGGCAGTGTGGAAACAGCTGCTTTTCTGAAAATAGATCCAGGTTGAATGTGTTTGTGTTCTGAGAATAGCATGTGGATTTTAATTTCAGAAATGATTTAACCCATTCACTAACTGAAGGAATGGCAGCACATTCTGCCAAGGAAAGAGTTTGTTTGTTCCAACTATTGTTTGAATATTGTAATTAGCTAAGACATGGTGCCAGGGTATTACACTAAGGGCCAGGGTATTACACTAAGGGCCAGGGTATTACACTAAGGGCCAGGGTATTATACTAAGGGCCAGGGTATTACACTAAGGGCCAGGGTATTACACTAAGGGCCAGGGTATTGCACTAAGGGCCAGGGTATTATTACACTAAGGGCCAGGGTATTACACTAAGGGCCAGGGTATTATTACACTAAGGGCCAGGGTATTACACTAAGGGCCAGGGTATTACACTAAGGGCCAGGGTATTATACTAAGGGCCAGGGTATTACACTAAGGGCCAGGGTATTACACTAAGGGCCAGGGTATTACACTAAGGGCCAGGGTATTATACTAAGGGCCAGGGTATTACACTAAGGGCCAGGGTATTACACTAAGGGCCAGGGTATTACACTAAGGGCCAGGGTATTATTACACTAAGGGCCAGGGTATTATTACACTAAGGGCCAGGGTATTACACTAAGGGCCAGGGTATTACACTAAGGGCCAGGGTATTACACTAAGGGCCAGGGTATTACACTAAGGGCCAGGGTATTATTACACTAAGGGCCAGGGTATTACACTAAGGGCCAGGGTATTACACTAAGGGCCAGGGTATTACACTAAGGGCCAGGGTATTACACTAAGGGCCAGAGTATTATTACACTAAGGGCCAGGGTATTACACTAAGGGCCAGGGTATTATTACACTAAGGGCCAGGGTATTACACTAAGGGCCAGGGTATTACACTAAGGGCCAGGGTATTATTACACTAAGGGCCAGGGTATTACACTAAGGGCCAGGGTATTACACTAAGGGCCAGGGTATTACACTAAGGGCCAGGGTATTACACTAAGGGCCAGAGTATTATTACACTAAGGGCCAGGGTATTACACTAAGGGCCAGGGTATTACACTAAGGGCCAGGGTATTACACTAAGGGCCAGGGTATTACACTAAGGGCCAGAGTATTATTACACTAAGGGCCAGGGTATTACACTAAGGGCCAGGGTATTATTACACTAAGGGCCAGGGTATTACACTAAGGGCCAGGGTATTACACTAAGGGCCAGGGTATTACACTAAGGGCCAGGGTATTGCACTAAGGGCCAGGGTATTACACTAAGGGCCAGGGTATTACACTAAGGGCCAGGGTATTGCACTAAGGGCCAGGGTATTACACTAAGGGCCAGGGTATTATTACACTAAGGGCCAGGGTATTATTACACTAAGGGCCAGGGTATTGCACTAAGGGCCAGGGTATTACACTAAGGGCCAGGGTATTACACTAAGGGCCAGGGTATTGCACTAAGGGCCAGGGTATTGCACTAAGGGCCAGGGTATTGCACTAAGGGCCAGGGTATTGTTGCACTAAGGGCCAGGGTATTGCACTAAGGGCCAGGGTATTACACTAAGGGCCAGGGTATTACACTAAGGGCCAGGGTATTACACTAAGGGCCAGGGTATTACACTAAGGGCCAGGGTATTACACTAAGGGCCAGGGTATTACACTAAGGGCCAGGGTATTACACTAAGGGCCAGGGTATTATTGCACTAAGGGCCAGGGTATTGCACTAAGGGCCAGGGTATTACACTAAGGGCCAGGGTATTACACTAAGGGCCAGGGTATTGCACTAAGGGCCAGGGTATTGCACTAAGGGCCAGGGTATTACACTAAGGGCCAGGGTATTACACTAAGGGCCAGGGTATTATTGCACTAAGGGCCAGGGTATTACACTAAGGGCCAGGGTATTGCACTAAGGGCCAGGGTATTGCACTAAGGGATAAAGAACAAGGGGAAGAGGGGGAAAGCTCCCGCATCAGCTGCAGTACAATAGAGTAATGTGAAAATAATCACAGGTCATCTCTGGTGCAAAAAGGGACAAGAGGATAGTAAGACAAACACACGAAAGATTCCCTCATGAATGCATCAGACAGACCTGGTAATGATCATTGAATAAATTGATTATAATAGACTTCATCACTTCTACCAGGTCTATCTGAGCGCATTCACGAGGGTATTATACTAAGGGCCAGGGTATTATACTAAGGGCCAGGGTATTATACTAAGGGCCAGGGTATTATACTAAGGGCCAGGGTATTATACTAAGGGCCAGGGTATTACACTAAGGGCCAGGGTATTACACTAAGGGCCAGGGTATTATACTAAGGGCCAGGGTATTATACTAAGGGCCAGGGTATTATACTAAGGGCCAGGGTATTATACTAAGGGCCAGGGTATTATACTAAGGGCCAGGGTATTATACTAAGGGCCAGGGTATTACACTAAGGGCCAGGGTATTATACTAAGGGCCAGGGTATTATACTAAGGGCCAGGGTATTATACTAAGGGCCAGGGTATTATACTAAGGGCCAGGGTATTATACTAAGGGCCAGGGTATTATACTAAGGGCCAGGGTATTACACTAAGGGCCAGGGTATTATACTAAGGGCCAGGGTATTATACTAAGGGCCAGGGTATTATACTAAGGGCCAGGGTATTATACTAAGGGCCAGGGTATTACACTAAGGTCCAGGTATTACACTAAGGGCCAGGGTATTACACTAAGGGCCAGGGTATTATTACACTAAGGGCCAGGGTATTATTACACTAAGGGCCAGGGTATTATACTAAGGGCCATGGTATTATTATACTAAGGGCCAGGGTATTATACTAAGGGCCAGGGTATTATACTAAGGGCCAGGGTATTATACTAAGGGCCAGGGTATTATACTAAGGGCCAGGGTATTATACTAAGGGCCAGGGTATTACACTAAGGGCCAGAGTATTACACTAAGGGCCAGGGTATTACACTAAGGGCCAGGGTATTATACTAAGGGCCAGGGTATTACACTAAGGTCCAGGTATTACACTAAGGGCCAGGGTATTACACTAAGGGCCAGGGTATTATACTAAGGGCCAGGGTATTACACTAAGGTCCAGGTATTACACTAAGGGCCAGGGTATTACACTAAGGGCCAGGGTATTATTACACTAAGGGCCAGGGTATTACACTAAGGGCCAGGGTATTACACTAAGGGCCAGGGTATTACACTAAGGGCCAGGGTATTACACTAAGGGCCAGGGTATTATACTAAGGGCCAGGGTATTATACTAAGGGCCAGGTATTACACTAAGGTCCAGGGTATTACACTAAGGGCCAGGGTATTATTACACTAAGGGCCAGGGTATTATTACACTAAGGGCCAGGGTATTATACTAAGGGCCAGGGTATTATTATACTAAGGGCCAGGGTATTATACTAAGGGCCAGGGTATTATACTAAGGGCCAGGGTATTATACTAAGGGCCAGGGTATTATACTAAGGGCCAGGGTATTATACTAAGGGCCAGGGTATTATACTAAGGGCCAGGGTATTACACTAAGGGCCAGAGTATTACACTAAGGGCCAGGGTATTATACTAAGGGCCAGGGTATTACACTAAGGTCCAGGTATTACACTAAGGGCCAGGGTATTACACTAAGGGCCAGGGTATTATACTAAGGGCCAGGGTATTACACTAAGGTCCAGGTATTACACTAAGGGCCAGGGTATTACACTAAGGGCCAGGGTATTATTACACTAAGGGCCAGGGTATTACACTAAGGGCCAGGGTATTACACTAAGGGCCAGGGTATTACACTAAGGGCCAGGGTATTACACTAAGGGCCAGGGTATTACACTAAGGGCCAGGGTATTATACTAAGGTCCAGGTATTACACTAAGGGCCAGGGTATTACACTAAGGGCCAGGGTATTACACTAAGGGCCAGGGTATTACACTAAGGGCCAGAGTATTACACTAAGGGCCAGGGTATTATACTAAGGGCCAGGGTATTACACTAAGGTCCAGGTATTACACTAAGGGCCAGGGTATTACACTAAGGGCCAGGGTATTATTACACTAAGGGCCAGGGTATTATTACACTAAGGGCCAGGGTATTATACTAAGGGCCAGGGTATTATTATACTAAGGGCCAGGGTATTATACTAAGGGCCAGGGTATTATACTAAGGGCCAGGGTATTATACTAAGGGCCAGGGTATTATACTAAGGGCCAGGGTATTACACTAAGGGCCAGAGTATTACACTAAGGGCCAGGGTATTATACTAAGGGCCAGGGTATTATACTAAGGGCCAAGGTATTACACTAAGGTCCAGGTATTACACTAAGGGCCAGGGTATTACACTAAGGGCCAGGGTATTACACTAAGGGCCAGGGTATTATACTAAGGGCCAGGGTATTACACTAAGGTCCAGGTATTGCAGTAAGGGCCAGGGTATTGCACTAAGGGCCAGGGTATTACACTAAGGGCCAGGGTATTACACTAAGGGCCAGGGTATTACACTAAGGGCCAGGGTATTACACTAAGGGCCAGGGTATTACACTAAGGGCCAGGGTATTGCAGTAAGGGCCAGGGTATTACACTAAGGGCCAGGGTATTACACTAAGGGCCAGAGTATTACACTAAGGGCCAGGGTATTGCAGTTAGGGCCAGGGTATTACACTAAGGGCCAGGGTATTGCAGTAAGGGCCAGGGTATTGCAGTAAGGGGCTGGGTTTTGCACTAGTTGCTGGGATCACTGAACAGCACAATGTTATACTGGTCTTTAATTTTCCATTAACTACAATACCACGATAACTCATTATTCATATCAGCACACTACACATACTCACTACTGATAGGCATTGTTTGCAATTTGTTTGTATTTGGGGTCATCTTATATTTATCTCTTTTGGATACAGAATGGCAACCATATGTATTTTGGAATGATACAACTGCTTTAGCATTATAATAATACATTGAGAGTCCCCTCTCATTTTCATGTAGGTCCCGGACACAGAGTTATGGTGACAATACATGGTTATATTTAACGAATAGTAGTTAGAAGTTATGTGTACAGACATTTCATGGCTAGTTACAGACAATATATGTTCACTGTATAGGCGTTACAGACAGGGTTACAATGTGAGACTGCGGAAGTCTTGAAAGAACTTTAACTGGAGGTGGTTTTGAGAGTCTCCGGTAGATTGCTCCAGTTGTGAGCTGCACGGTAAGAGAAGGAGGAGAGGACGGATTATTTGTTGAACCTTGTGACCGTGAACAGTCTTTTGAAGTCAAATCTAAAGTGATAAGAGCTGTGTGTGGTAGGGGTTAGGAGCTTGGTCAGAAAGAATTTGAAAGCAAGACAGGAACATTTACTTGTGCCTATAATCAAGTGATAGTCAATATAGTTCTTCTAGAATTTTGCCATTGTGTGCGTGGTAGTTTACGTGTACAGTAGGACAAAGCGGCACATTGAGTTGTAGAGGGTGTAGTAGTTGTAAGGTAGTTTCCCAAGTTGAGTTTTGGGTGATGTACCATATACTATATCCCCATAGTCTATAATTGGCATTAGCATCTCCTCGGTGTGTTTAAGGAGGATTTGTTCCTATAAAGTACACGCAGTTTGGCATATGTTTTAAATGTCAGGTATCAAAATGCAACTGAAATGTTAAATGGGGGTTAAGTCATATACCCAGATATTTAAAAGTAGAGGCTGGGGCTAGCATGGTGTTAGAGTTGGGTCAGATCTCGAGTTCTGTCATTTGTAGCTTTAGAAATGTAGCCTTTGTCCCAAATACCATTGTTACAGTTTAGTCAGTATTTAAAAACAGTTTGTTTTAGGAAATGCAGTGTTCAAGTCTTGAAAAATCAGATTGAAATGTGTCCAAGGTCAGAGAGGTTAGGGCTGTGTGTATATAGGATTGTGTCATTTGCATACACGTGCATTGAACTGGCCTTACAAGCCTTGCTGGACCCCACAGGTGACATCCAATGGGTTGGACTTGGATACATATTGGGATCAACCTGATAGGTAGGAGTGAAACCAGTTTAAAGCATGTTCCTCTATTCCAGAGCTCTGAAGTTTGTTAAACAAGATAACATGATCAACAGTATCAAAAGTTCCATTCCACACTAGATCACATTGCAAACCTTTTAAAGGGTAGTTGGTTTGGGTGAAAATCGGATTGGATTTGGCAAAAAAAGTTTGGGTTGTTATAGTAATCGCTTAATTGAGAGTAAACATATTGTTCTATGACTTTGGATAGAATTAGGAGAAAGGAGATTAATCTGTAGTTGGAGACAGTGTTTTTGCCCCACGTTTGAAGACTGGGACAACTCTGGTGGTTTTCTACGTCTCTGGGATATGGCCTGAAGACAAAATGACCAGCAGTTGATTATGGAAGCAAGCAGTATGACAATGGCTGGGCACTGAGTCATGGGAACTTTGATTGTCAGGCCCACATTGGCTGCTTAGTTGTAAAGTTTTTAACTTATTTTATTGTACAAAATATTACTTTATATGTAAATATGATACATTTTGAGATACAGGTAGCTAGTTACACATCAAGGCACAGAAAAACACCTTTTGCCATAAAACTGAGGCATTTTCTTCCTGGGTCTCACAACACCAAGATATCATGCTATTTCCAGCTCTAGTCCCTTAGCGTCATGTTATCTGGGCGGTCACAGAGGGTTTAGATTATGCACCAAGTACAGCATGTGAGATGCAAACATTTTTGAGTCACTTTCCCCTTATTGGCAACAAAACTACCAACTCACCAGCCCTTTCATCCCCAGTCCCCTGTACCCAATTTCCCTCCCTATCTGTCCATGAAATGTCTGTATAACCCTGCTCTTTTAATGTAGCCAGGTATTTTTATAACTCTGTGCCCAGGACATGTGTGAAAACGAGAGGTAACTCTCACTGTATTACTTCCTGGTAAAACATTTTTATAAATAAATAAAATAAATAAACTCAATTAGCACAAACACATCTGTCTAACATTAGAAAATAAATGTATTATGACTAAAAGCATGTTATGAATTGTGGCTGCTGGATACATGGCCCAGATTTAGTTATCTGTGGTATATACAGATGTAGCAGACTTCATTGCTCTCGATGATACTGCAGAATTTTCATAGGATTTAATGGCAGTGATAAAGCCATATATAGCAGTATATAATAGTTTATAGCAGTATATAGCAGTATTATTATTATATAGCAGTATATAGCCGTATATAGCAGTATTATTATATAGCAGTATATAGCCGTATATAGCAGTATTATTATATAGCAGTATATAGCTGTATATAGCAGTATTATTATTATTATTATTAGATAGCAGCATATAGCATTATTATTATTATATAGCAGTATTACTATTATATAGCAGTATTATTATTATTATATAGCAGTATATAGCCATATATAGCAGTATTATTATTATATAGCAGTATATAGCAGTATTATTATTATTATATAGCTGTATATAGCAGTATTATTATTATATAGCAGTACAGTATATAGCCGTATATAGCAGTATTATTATTATTATTATTATTATTATTATTATTATTATGTAGCAGTATTATTATTATTATATAGCTGTATATAGCAGTATTATTATTATATAGCAATTTATAGCAGTATTATTATTATATTGCCGTATATAGCAGTATTATTATTACATAGCAGTATATAGCAGTATTATTATTATATAGCCGTATATAGCAGTGTTATTATTATATAGCAGTATATAGCAGTATTAGTATTATTATATTGCAGTATATAGCAGTATTACTATTATATAGCAGTATTATTATTATATAGCCGTATATAGCAGTATTATTATTACATAGCAGTATATAGCAGTATTATTATTATATAGCCGTATATAGCAGTATTATTATTATATAGCAGTATATAGCAGTATTATTATTATATAGCCGTATATAGCAGTATTATTATTATATAGCAGTATATAGCAGTATTATTATTATATAGCAGTATATAGCCGTATATACAACAAAAGACAGGGGTGCCCAATGCTCCGTCCAATTGACAAAACATATATGGTAATAAGTATAAAGTTTAAATACTTCAATAATAATAATAATAATTACTTGGTTATTTAGTTAAACCCTTTGGACAAAGCGCCGTACGCCTGCATACCAAACGTCAAGGTATAACCAAAAATGCAGGTCCTACACTACACTGTGAGCCCTTCCCTTTACCTGTGTATGAGGGGAAAGAACCACAGTAGGTCCTGTTCTTGCAGCAAAGTGAAAAGACCTCCAAAGTTAAAAAGGTGAGGAGGGGTGAGCTCTGGGGGAGGTGCCACCTACCTCCATACAACTGTTACCAGTCAGGAATTGATTAACACACACACATTCCCAACTAGCTCAAACTCCCACACCCACCTCATCATGAATATATATTTATGTCAAAAGGAGAGCTACTGGGCAAATGTATACAACAAAAAACAGGGGAGCCCAATGCTACATCCAATTGACAAAACATATATGGTAATAAGTATAACGTTTAAATACTTCAATAATAATAATAATTACTTGGTTATTTAGTTAAACCCTTTGGAGGAAGTGTCCACGGCAGCAGAATGCCACGAGCCCTCCGGCACTCCCGGGACCACTGGGAACGTTCCATCACTAGTGACTGAAGGGGAGCAGCGCAGAATACGATCTCCCCAGGGAAGCGAGCGGAACATTATGACATCGCTGCTTCGTCATTCGGTCCCTGGAGTGCCAGACACCATGATGTAGTAGCTATGTCTCGAGGGCACCCACAGGGTTAATTAAACATACGTGGCCATATTTACTAAGTGCTACTGCATCAGATACCCGTCGGAGCCTTCACTTGAATGGGTAAATATGAGACACCACGGTTTTATTTTACAGCAGTGTAACAGGGATTTGTCCCTGTTTAAATATAGCGGCCTCAGAGCTCTGAGAATCCAGCAGAGATAGTTAATTGCAGCCACTCAATTAACTAGTCTCCACCTGGAATAATGAGAGAAGAGCCTCACACAGGAGAGAGATTCCTTAGCTCACATTTGGGCTGACATAAGGAGAAGAAGGATTGCAGAGATGTTCCTCAGCACACAAGGTGCTGCAGTGAGGAGAGTCTTGAAGCACACAGGACTGTATGCTGACAGCAAGACATGAGGGGACCAGACCTCTATACCTGGACATGGACATTTCCATAGCACACAAGGTGCTGACCCAGGAAAGCAGAGAGGCCTTCCCCTACAGTACAACAACAGAATCAGATAAGAGACTTTCTTGTTGGACTGTTGTGTGTATATATATATTACATTGTTCGACAAACCTATTCCCCCGCATGCCCGGGGCGAGTGGATTTGACCTCGGGGCGAGCTCTTTATGGCCGACCAAGCAGCGCACGTGTTTTTTTT
This sequence comes from Ascaphus truei, assembly GCF_040206685.1. Classification (NCBI taxonomy): domain Eukaryota; kingdom Metazoa; phylum Chordata; class Amphibia; order Anura; family Ascaphidae; genus Ascaphus; species Ascaphus truei. The sequence continues at coordinate 307,832,707 of NC_134487.1, read as the reverse complement.
AAATTTTCCCTGCTCGCGCTGAAAATTTTGTTTTTTTAAAATCCAGCAGCCTGATTGGTTATTTTTTTTCCATCCAGGCTAAGGCCACGCAGGCGCATCCTCTTCCTGCTGCTTGAAGAGGTTAGTACAGTACTCCATTGCGTCTCCCGGTCCCCGCTTCCCCTCCCTGTCCCCATATCTGCCCCTGCTACCATCACCCCCCCAGTCAGTCAGTCACCCCCCCAGTCAGTCAGTCACCCCCCCCAGTCAGTCAGTCGCCCCCCCAAGTCAGTCAGTCACCCCCCAAGTCATTCAGTCAGTCACCCCCCCCCCAGTCTCTCTCTGTCTCCCCGTCTCTCTCTCTGTCTCCCCTCCCTCTGTCTCTCTGTCTCCCCTCCCTCCTCTCTCTGTCTCTCTGTCTCCCCTCCCTCTGTCTCTCTGTCTCCCCTCCCTCCTCTCTCTGTCTCTCTGTCTCCCCTCCCTCCTCTCTCTGTCTCTCTGTCTCCCCTCCCTCCTCTCTGTCTCTGTCTCCCCTGCCTCCTCTCTCTGTCTCCCCTCCCGCCTCTCTCTGTCTCTCTGTCTCCCCTCCCTCCTCTCTCTGTCTCTCTGTCTCCCCTCCCTCCTCTCTGTCTCTGTCTCCCCTGCCTCCTCTCTCTGTCTCCCCTCCCGCCTCTCTCTGTCTCTCTGTGTTCCCTGCCTCCTCTCCCTCCTCTCTCTGTCTCTCTGTCTCCCCTGCTTCCTCTCTCTGTCTCTCTGTCTCCCCTCCCTCCTATCTGTCTCTCTGTCTCCTCTGCCTCCTCTCTGTCTCCCCTGCCTACTCTGTCTCTCTGTCTCCCCTCCCTCCTCTCTCTGTTTCCCCTGCCTCCTCTCTCTGTCTCTCTGTCTCCTCTCCCTCCTCTCTCTGTCTCCCCTCCCTCCTCTCTCTGTCTCTCTGTCTCCCCTCCCTCCTCTCTCTATCTGTCTCCCTCCCCTCCCTCCTGTCTGTCTGTCTGTCTGTCTCCCTCCCCTCCCTCCTCTCTCTGTATCCCTCCCCTCCCTCCTCTCTCTGTCTCCCTCCCCTCTCTGTCTGTCTGTCTCCCTCCCCTCCCTCCTCTCTCTGTCTGTCTGTCTCCCTCCCCTCCCTCCTCTCTCTGTCTGTCTCCCCTCCCTCCTCTCTGTTTCTGGATATCTTATTTACCCTGTATATCTTAACTGCCCTATACCTACACCGAAATAACCTATACTGCTTTCTTCCAGATCTGATTCTCAAGCTTCAGATGGGAGGCATCGGAATCCCCCCTAACCCAGAAGACAGGTAGAGAACACCTCCCCTCCAAAATATAACATTGCGGGAATGAGGTACCTGGACATTGAGGGACTGCGGATCAGGTAAGATCCCAGGTGGGATTGCTGCTTTAGATATTGTGACGCGGGGGCATCACTAAATTAGGCACTGGTTAAAGGGTGCAGGAAACTAGTCATTCACCTGTGGCTTTTTTTTGTAAATCCGACATTTACACACACACATACACACACACACACACACACACACACACACACACACACACACACGTAACCAGGACTAATTGTAGTATAATGTAATACAATAAATAAACTTATGTCAAAAACGAATGTTGTTCTTACTAGGAATTTATTCAATTTTTATTTTTATTTTTTTTAAAGCGGGTCTGGGGGCAGGGTTGGGGGCGGGACAAGGGCAGGGTTGGGGTGGGACTAGGGCGAGGTTGGGGGCGGGACTAGGTGGCGAGTAGATTTTTTTGTTCGGCGAGTAGATTTTTGGGTGATTTGTCGACCACTGTATATAAATATAAAAAATAAATATATATATGTAACGGGTTTCCCCCCCCCAATCGCAGATTATACTGCGTGAGTGCAGGAAACATATAATGTTACTCAGTGTGGTGCATAACCTGTTGGCTCATAGGAAGACTGAGCTTCCGCCACGGGGAAACCCGGGGCACAATATTAGCCTATACCATACAATGATGCAGCGCCTCCACCTGCGACAGCTCCAGCCAGAGGGGGAGTGGTTCCTCGCAGGACAATACCCAATAATCACATACAACTAAATGTGTAAGAACGAGTACCTCTTTACTGATTACTAGAACATATAAGTCAAACATGTAGTAACAGGTGTCCCTCTCTAAAGGTAACCCGACTCAACGTTTCCTCAAGGTTAACTATAACGGACACCACGGTGGGTGTCCACACTTTATGCATCTCGGCGGACGCTACCATCCCAACACAATAATCCCACCCTCAAGTCCAATGAGTTCCACCCAACGTCTTGCACTCCCAATTCATAGACCAGTGTATATGTATTTGTGTGTGACTGCGCAGCCACTATGTCAAATGATAGGCCTGGTTGGTGCATGTGGGTTGTGGTGTTACCTGCCCGGGCTCCAGCCACGGGTGCTGCTACACCGCAATGGAATCGCTGGATGTCCTCCAAAGGTGAGGTGAATTCCAGCGTGGATAATATCACCGCTTCTTCCATCATCTGTACTTTAATGATAACCCGGATGATGTCCACAGGCTGCAGCCACTCCGCACGGAGCCTCCGCACTTATAGTCTTAAGATCCCTGTGAGCCCAAGCATAGGCCCAAGCCTCTCGGCGGAAAGCGCAGCGTCCGCTGGATTCCTCACTGGCTTCTAGTTAAGGGGCAGGTCCCTAACCTAGGGCCGGTCACTATCTCACTCCGCTAGGGTGGCTCAGGGCTGTCTGGGGCCTAGGGGAGTACTGGCCTAGTGCTTGGAGTCACGAACTCCAGCACCCTACCTCTTACCCCTTGCCGCTCCAGTCGCCGACTGACTACGTAGTTCCTGCGCGTGAAATATATCTCTGGTTGCCAACAGAGATCCTCCTTCCCTATTGGCTAGTCCTTCGCGGGCTTTCTGGACCTAAACTGCGCAGACGCGAGCTCCCTGTAGTCCTGGAGTGCTCCTGCTTCACGCGCATGCGCAACGCCCCTAACAATGGCGGCGCCCTGCTCCGCGAACCGGCGGAACCACCACAACGCGATACCGGCCGCAACCCTTAGTGCTACTCGGCTCGCATATTACAGGGGAGAAGATAATACCACAGGGGACCTGGCTACATACAGTAGCGACAAAGTTTATTAGAGCAAATGCCGCCGGTTCACCGGGATTTACTCCGGCTGGTGCTGAGAATAGTCAGCGCATCAGCCGCATCCAGCCGCGTCCCCTCCGTTCCCCCCCCCCCCCTCCAATCCGCGCGCAATTTACATACCTTCCCGACCCCCTAGCTGCGCCTGCTGTGCCCCTCTGCTTCCCCGCTCCCCCGCTTACCTCACTTCAAACCTTCAGGGGAGTCGGGGAAGTCGGGGAAGCCGGGGAAGCCGGGCGCTCACGTGACTGTGACGTCACCGACGTCATGCGAACGAGCCGCTTGTCAAAGCTACTGCACGCTGCCGCCACGCATCCTGCCGTGCGTTTTTTGCTTCAATAAACTTTGTCGGTGCTGTATAGATGTAGAGTTATCGGTACCGTGTTAGCCGAGCTTTAATAATAAAAATTAATAGATGATACCGTTCTGTGGTTAACGAAATGCTTTTATTTGTGCGAGCTTTCGAGGTACATCGATCTCTTCTTCCGGCGATGTTACAATGAATGAAGCCAAAAAAGGGTTTTAACTTTAAAACAGTGCATCCTGGAATGTGATCTGTGATTGAAGTCTATCCCTCCTTCAGTACCGTGACCGAAGTTTTATGAGTCACTACTGACATGAGAGAACTCTCTTCCCATGAGTGCTAAAGGCCATGTCTATACATACTGCGCTATATATATATATATATACACATACACAGCTGTCTCTTACACATTCAAATATTCCATCCCTCTATACCAATAGGGACTGCATAGTATCTACACACACTTTTAGTTATGCCACAGCCTCTTACATTTCCATACCTACACATACCATTGATATACACTTCCACTCCACACACACCTTTTGTAAAGCGCTGTATACACTGTGGGCTCTTCACCATTTTTATTTACATATACACACACACACACAGACACACACACACACACACACACACACACACACACATACTCTTACATCACTAACATTCAGGGACAATTTAACACCTCAATTCATAAAACAGCATACTGTACAGGGGGGAGGGATAGACTTCAATCACAGATCACATTCCAGGATGCACTGTTTTAAAGTTAAAACCCTTTTTTGGCTTCATTCATTGTAACATCGCCGGAAGAAGAGATCAGTGTATCTCGAAAGCTCGCAGAAATAAAAATCATCTATTCGTTTATATATATATATATATATATGTATGTGTGTGTGTGTGTGTGTGTGTGTGTGTTTGGGTGGTAACCAGTTTAGCTATCCACCAAATCAGAAAGGGCTGGCGTAAAGGTTTAGTTATTCTCCAAAGTGGAGTAGGCCTTTATTTTGTTTCTATTTGTATGTTTTGCCATGTTAAAGGATCAGGCGCAATAAAGCCAGGATTTAATTGCACCGTAATTGGTCTCCATTAAATGTACCTCTGCACACATCTCTTACAGCCCTGCAATCTGTAATCCAGCATTTTACAAACTGAATGTAAAAGAAATCATGTAACTTTGTAGGGCCTGATTAAAAATACATTTTTGGCAATGCAGGGAAAGGTAAACAAGTATTTATACCCCCGATAAATAGTGATATGTATGATATTAATTCTCCTGGAACTAAACGAATTGTGGATGTATAACTTCCTACATTGTAAAAGATGACATTTGAAACTGCCTTCCATACAGGTCTAACACTCATAAACACATGTTCCCTGACACTCAGCTGCTCAGCCTGCTACATTCCAAAACAGTCAACATAGCCGACCTTCAGGGGTAGCTCTGCTTTAATTCAAAGGCATTATTAAGCGTGAGAGACACAGGGGCTCCCCAGTGTCTATTTAAGGAAAGGAAGACACACTGAACATGCAGCAGCAGCAGCAGCAGCATGTGTCACATAAGTGACATGACTGGGATCCGTTTCTACTAACAATGTCCGGAGAATCTCTCCCATCCCAGCACACATAACACAGGAGCAAAATAATATCCTAATTATAACCAGAATAGCCTTTAAAACATGTTCATTGTGAGGTTACTATTTAGTTTATGTAAATGAAAGGTTATTGGAAAGTTAGGTTACCCAGTCTCCGTGTACAGAACTAGGCAACACAGGAGCCAGCCGCAGATATACAATGAAAAGATTCCAGTTATACAGTATTTATGTATCCGATATATTCAGGGTTACCACCTTCTACCGAAAGTAACCCGGAGATAACATTTTTACATTTACTTCTTACCTTCGGCGCGGCGGCAGTGGCGTCTCCCGGCGTCCCCTGACATCCGGGCATCTCCTCCTGCAACTGCTGTCAATGTGGCTGCGTGGCGCCAAATGGGACGCTACGTGATGTCAAGATGTCAAGTTGCCATGGCAACAGGACGCCTTATGGCACCGATGTCATATGATGTCCCATTGTCCTGGCAACGCGGCACCATTTGACACAGCGTTGCCATATTGACAGCAGTTGCAGGGGGGAGATGCCGGGAGGATGTCGGATGGATGCCGGGAGACGCCACCACCCGGAGGTTTACAAGGTAAGATACGTGGCGAAAACCCGTGGTCTCCGGGTGAAAGCCGAGATATATTAGGTACTCTTTGTTTGCATTCAGGAAACTTTGCTAGAGAGCTGCCTTGTATAAATACCTCATAGGCTACTAAATGCAAAACGAATGAAGACAAAGGCAAATTAACAACAAACATCGCTTAGAATAAATGTTTAGCAATGTTACATTCACAATGAATGGTGTGTTTTCTTTCATAAACAAGGAGCAGGTATGACTTGTACAATACATCTATTTCCTAGCACACCCAGATATACACATCTGGGTGTTACTATACATGTGTTACTAAATAAGTTGTTCAATAAAATCTGTGAAAAAATATACTTTTGACCTCACGACCCTGTTGCACCTCTGGAATCGGCATCCTGACGATGTATTTTGAATGCTACGGATAGAGTTTTTACACCGTGTCCCATGTAAGTGACAGTAATGTTGTGATACAAGTGTTTCATTGGATATTCAAAACAGAAAGAAAACTAGGTAACAACCCACAATTTACACCAGAATTAAAACGAGAATTGTATATTTACCAAAACATGACTTTCTGCATAAAATGACACTTTATATTGCTTTGAACTTCTAACGACTAAAACTCCTTCAGGCTTAGGCAATTCAGAAGAAGAAAGTAACCTCAACTCAGACACCACAGCGGAATGTGACATATTCAGATAATACCACTTTCTATGCACCAATAACCAATAGTCCTTCCTCTTACTAATCATTTATTGTTTAGAGCATTCAGAGCCCACAACAGGCGATACATGGAAGTTGGCGGCTGTAATTATTTGCAGGTGTCCATTATAAACAGAAGAATGAATGAAAGTAGACAGAAATGTTACAGATTGCTGCCGCTTGTGGTACTTTTGAATTCACCAACATGATACTGGACAGTAGTTCTTCAAACATTTATCCATGCAAAAGAGAGATGTACGGATGCCCTATAATTGCAGAATATAAATATATATATAAATATAAAGGTGCGGTTTTAGTTTAACAAAAGTTTTAAACTTTAGCAATTTTCTTAAGCATTGTACACATTCGGAAATGTCACCTACAGTACGTGTGTGTGTCTGTACGTGCAATATTTATGTTTGTGTATATACAGTATTTTTGCGTACTCAATGTGAGTGTGTATTTATGTGTGTGTAATGTATGTATTTGTGTGTGTGTGTGTTTATGTGTGTGCATGTGCAGTATTTGTGTGTTCTGTATGTTTGTGTGTATTCATGTGCATGTACAGTGTGTGTGTGTGTGTGTGTGTGTGTGTGTGTGTGTGTGTGTGTGTGTGTGTATGTACAGTATTTGTGTGTGTAATGTATGTATTTGTGTGTGTTTACAGTATTTGTTTGTGTACAGTATTTATGTGTGTGGAATGTATGTATTTGTGTGTGTGTGTACAGTATTTGTGTGTGTGGAATGTGATATAACAGTAACACACGCGATATAACAGTAACACACGCGATATAACAGTAACACACGTGATATAACAATATCACGCGCGATATTACAGGAATATGCCCGATAACAGTAACACACGCGATATAACAGTAACACACGCGATATAACAGTAACACACGCGATATAACAGTAACACGCGCGATATAACAGTAACACGCGCGATATAACAGTAACACACGCGATATAACAGTAACACGCGCGATATAACAGTAACACGCGCGATATAACAGTAACACGCGCGATATAACAGTAACACACGCGATATAACAGTAACACGCGCGATATAACAGTAACACGCGCGATATAACAGTAACACACGCGATATAACAGTAACACGCGCGATATAACAATAACACGCGTGATATAACAGTAACACACGCGATATAACAGTAACACACGCGATATAACAGTAACACACGCGATATAACAGTAACACACGCGATATAACAGGAATATGTGCGATATAACAATATCACGCGCGATATTACAAGAATATGCCCGATAACAGTAAAACACGCGATATAACAGTAACACACGCGATATAACAGTAACACACACGATATAACAGTAACACACGCGATATAACAGTAACACGCGCGATATAACAGTAACACACGCGATATAACAGGAATATGTGCGATATAACAATATCACGCGCGATATTACAAGAATATGCCCGATAACAGTAACACACGCGATATAACAGTAACACGCGCGATATAACAGTAACACGCGCGATATAACAGTAACACACGCGATATAACAGTAACACACGCGATATAACAGTAACACGCGCGATATAACAGTAACACGCGCGATATAACAGGAACATGTGCGATATAACAATAACACGCGCGATATAACAGTAACACACGCGATATAACAGTAACACACGCGATATAACAATAACACGCGCGATATAACAGTAACACACGCGATATAACAGTAACACACGCGATATAACAGTAACACACGCGATATAACAGTAACACACGCGATATAACAGTAACACTCGCGATATAACAGTAACACACGCGATATAACAGTAACACTCGCGATATAACAGTAACACACGCGATATAACAGTAACACACGCGATATAACAGTAACACACGCGATATAACAGTAACACACGCGATATAACAGTAACACTCGCGATATAACAGTAACACACGCGATATAACAGTAACACACGCGATATAACAGTAACACACGCGATATAACAGTAACACTCGTGATATAACAGTAACACGCGCGATATAACAGTAACACGCGCGATATAACAGTAACACGCGCGATATAACAGTAACACACGCGATATAACAGTAACACACGCGATATAACAGTAACACACGCGATATAACAGTAACACGCGCGATATAACAGTAACACGCGCGATATAACAGTAACACGCGCGATATAACAGTAACACGCGCGATATAACAGTAACACACGCGATATAACAGTAACACACGCGATATAACAGTAACACACGCGATATAACAGTAACACACGCGATATAACAGTAACACACGCGATATAACAGTAACACAATTGTAAAATATACTGGACACACAAATAAACTGTAACACACGCGATATAACAGTAACACACGCGATATAACAGTAACACACGCGATATAACAGTAACACACGCGATATAACAGTAACACGCACGCTATAACAGTAACACGCGCGATATAACAGTAACACGCGCGATATAACAGTAACACACGCGATATAACAGTAACACACGCGATATAACAGTAACACACGCGATATAACAGTAACACACGCGATATAACAGTAACACACGCGATATAACAGTAACACACGCGATATAACAGTAACACACGCGATATAACAGTAACACGCGCGCTATAACAGTAACACGCGCGATATAACAGTAACACGCGCGATATAACAGTAACACGCGCGATATAACAGTAACACACGCGATATAACAGTAACACACGCGATATAACAGTAACACACGCGATATAACAGTAACACACGCGATATAACAGTAACACACGCGATATAACAGTAACACACACGATATAACAGGAATATGTGCGATATAACAATATCACGCGCGATATTACAAGAATATGCCCGATAACAGTAACACACGCGATATAACAGTAACACACGCGATATAACAGTAACACACGCGATATAACAGTAACACACGCGATATAACAGTAACACACGCGATATAACAGTAACACGCGCGATATAACAGTAACACACGCGATATAACAGGAATATGTGCGATATAACAATATCACGCGCGATATTACAAGAATATGCCAGATAACAGTAACACACGCGATATAACAGTAACACGCGCGATATAACAGTAACACGCGCGATATAACAGTAACACACGCGATATAACAGTAACACCCGCGATATAACAGTAACACACGTGATATAACAATATCACGCGCGATATTACAGGAATATGCCTGATAACAGTAACACACGCGATATAACAGTAACACACGCGATATAACAGTAACACGCGCGATATAACAGTAACACACGCGATATAACAGTAACACGCACGATATAACAGTAACACACGCGATATAACAGTAACACACGCGATATAACAGTAACACACGCGATATAACAGTAACACACGCGATATAACAGTAACACACGCGATATAACAGTAACACTCGCGATATAACAGTAACACGCGCGATATAACAGTAACACACGCAATATAACAGTAACACGCGCGATATAACAGTAACACGCGCGATATAACAGTAACACACGCGATATAACAGTAACACACGAGATATAACAGTAACACACGCGATATAACAGTAACACGCGCAATATAACAGTAACACGCGTGATATAACAGTAACACACGCGATATAACAGTAACACACGCGATATAACAGTAACACACGCGATATAACAGTAACACACGCGATATAACAGGAATATGTGCGATATAACAATATCACACGCGATATTACAAGAATATGCCCGATAACAGTAACACACGCGATATAACAGTAACACACGCGATATAACAGTAACACACGCGATATAACAGTAACACACGCGATATAACAGTAACACACGCGATATAACAGTAACACGCGCGATATAACAGTAACACACGCGATATAACAGGAATATGTGCGATATAACAATATCACGCGCGATATTACAAGAATATGCCCGATAACAGTAACACACGCGATATAACAGTAACACACGCGATATAACAGTAACACGCGCGATATAACAGTAACACACACGATATAACAGTAACACACGCGATATAACAGTAACACGCGCGATATAACAGTAACACACGCGATATAACAGGAATATGTGCGATATAACAATAACACGCGCGATATAACAGTAACACACGCGATATAACAGTAACACACGCGATATAACAGTAACACACGCGATATAACAGTAACACACGCGATATAACAGTAACACACGCGATATAACAGTAACACACGCGATATAACAGTAACACACGCGATATAACAGTAACACACGCGATATAACAGTAACACACGCGATATAACAGTAACACACGCGATATAACAGTAACACTCGCGATATAACAGTAACACACGCGATATAACAGTAACACACGCGATATAACAGTAACACACGCGATATAACAGTAACACTCGCGATATAACAGTAACACTCGCGATATAACAGTAACACACGCGATATAACAGTAACACACGCGATATAACAGTAACACGCGCGATATAACAGTAACACGCGCGATATAACAGTAACATGCGCGATATAACAGTAACACACGCGATATAACAGTAACACAATTGTAAAATATACTGGACACACAAATAAACTGTAACACACGCGATATAACAGTAACACGTGCGATATAACAATAACACGCGCGATATAACAGTAACACACGCGATATAACAGTAACACACGCGATATAACAGTAACACACGCGATATAACAGTAACACACGCGATATAACAGTAACACGCGCGATATAACAATAACACGCGCGATATAACAGTAACACACGCGATATAACAATAACACGCGCGATATAACAGTAACACACGCGATATAACAATAACACGCGCGATATAACAGTAACACACGCGATATAACAATAACACGCGCGATATAACAGTAACACACGCGATATAACAGTAACACACGCGATATAACAGTAACACACGCGATATAACAGTAACACACGCGATATAACAGTAACACACGCGATATAACAGTAACACAATTGTAAAATATACTGGACACACAAATAAACTGTAACACACGCGATATAACAGTAACACACGCGATATAACAGTAACACACGCGATATAACAGTAACACACGCGATATAACAGTAACACACGCGCTATAACAGTAACACGCGCGATATAACAGTAACACGCGCGATATAACAGTAACACACGCGATATAACAGTAACACACGCGATATAACAGTAACACACGCGATATAACAGTAACACACGCGATATAACAGTAACACACGCGATATAACAGTAACACACGCGATATAACAGTAACACGCGCGATATAACAGTAACACGCGCGCTATAACAGTAACACGCGCGATATAACAGTAACACGCGCGATATAACAGTAACACACGCGATATAACAGTAACACACGCGATATAACAGTAACACACGCGATATAACAGTAACACGCGATATAACAGTAACACACGCGATATAACAGTAACACTCACGATATAACAGTAACACACGCGATATAACAGTAACACACGCGATATAACAGTAACACACGCGATATAACAGTAACACTCGCGATATAACAGTAACACGCGCGATATAACAGTAACACGCGCGATATAACAGTAACACGCGCGATATAACAGTAACACACGCGATATAACAGTAACACACGCGATATAACAGTAACACACGCGATATAACAGTAACACGCGCGATATAACAGTAACACGCGCGATATAACAGTAACACGCGCGATATAACAGTAACACGCGCGATATAACAGTAACACGCGCGATATAACAGTAACACACGCGATATAACAGTAACACACGCGATATAACAGTAACACACGCGATATAACAGTAACACACGCGATATAACAGTAACACAATTGTAAAATATACTGGACACACAAATAAACTGTAACACACGCGATATAACAGTAACACGTGCGATATAACAATAACACGCGCGATATAACAGTAACACACGCGATATAACAGTAACAAACGCGATATAACAGTAACACACGCGATATAACAGTAACACACGCGATATAACAGTAACACACGCGATATAACAGTAACACACGCGATATAACAGTAACACGCGCGATATAACAGTAACACGCGCGATATAACAATAACACGCGCGATATAACAGTACCACACGCGATATAACAATAACACGCGCGATATAACAGTAACACACGCGATATAACAATAACACGTGCGATATAACAGTAACACACGCGATATAACAATAACACGCGCGATATAACAGTAACACACGCGATATAACAGTAACACACGCGATATAACAGTAACACAATTGTAAAATATACTGGACACACAAATAAACTGTAACACACGCGATATAACAGTAACACACGCGATATAACAGTAACACACGCGATATAACAGTAACACACGCGATATAACAGTAACACACGCGCTATAACAGTAACACGCACGATATAACAGTAACACGCGCGATATAACAGTAACACACGCGATATAACAGTAACACACGCGATATAACAGTAACACACGCGATATAACAGTAACACACGCGATATAACAGTAACACGCGCGATATAACAGTAACACGCGCGCTATAACAGTAACACGCGCGATATAACAGTAACACGCGCGATATAACAGTAACACGCGCGATATAACAGTAACACACGCGATATAACAGTAACACACGCGATATAACAGTAACACACGCGATATAACAGTAACACACGCGATATAACAGTAACACACGCGATATAACAGTAACACGCGCGATATAACAGTAACACGCGCGATATAACAATAACACGCGCGATATAACAGTACCACACGCGATATAACAATAACACGCGCGATATAACAGTAACACACGCGATATAACAATAACACGCGCGATATAACAGTAACACACGCGATATAACAATAACACGCGCGATATAACAGTAACACACGCGATATAACAGTAACACACGCGATATAACAGTAACACAATTGTAAAATATACTGGACACACAAATAAACTGTAACACACGCGATATAACAGTAACACACGCGATATAACAGTAACACACGCGATATAACAGTAACACACGCGATATAACAGTAACACACGCGCTATAACAGTAACACGCACGATATAACAGTAACACGCGCGCTATAACAGTAACACGCGCGATATAACAGTAACACGCGCGATATAACAGTAACACGCGCGATATAACAGTAACACACGCGATATAACAGTAACACACGCGATATAACAGTAACACACGCGATATAACAGTAACACACGCGATATAACAGTAACACACGCGATATAACAATAACACACGCGATATAACAATAACACACGCGATAGATATAGATATATATATACAGTGTTCGACAAACCTATACATTTGCACGCCCCGGGCGAGTGGATTTAACATTGTGGCGAGCTCCTATTGGCCCAAGCAGCAGATTTATGGTACTACAGTAGGTGGCGAGTAGATTTTTTTGTTCGGCAAGTAGATTTTTTGGTGATTTGTCGACCACTGTATATATATATATATATATATATATACACATATATACATACACATACATACATATATCGGTGTTTCCCCCACCATTGGGAGATGACCCTGCTACCAGGTGTGTAGTGTGCTGGTACCTGCTGGCTTACAGGCTACTGAGGTGTCCGGCGGTGGTAGTGGGGACATCAGGACAGGATTCTGGGGTAGATGGTGCTTCTTTCTCACGTTGGTGTCAGCGCCTCCATCTCTTGCAGGCTCCAGGAATGTGGAGGCGATCCCTGCAGGAGAACTCACACTGCTCCCCTGGATAGATTGCACTCACGAGGCAGGAGTAGATTTTATACAGTAACGGCCACTGTCTTTATTCCTCACAGCATATAACAGCACACACTGGAACACTGTAAACAGCTTACTCTGGGCCTTCAGCCTCCAGATGGTCCCTGGACTCCCGCCCCTGGCCATGAGCACCAAGGGCGGTCCTTGCTCTTCCCTGACTCCCTATTAGAGTCAGAGGTATGGCATTCACACCCACTCCCCGAAGGGAGGGGACAGCAGGGGCCAGAGCCCTGTATACCTCTGTGTGATACCTGTCTCTCTCAAGAGGGAGAGACAACTAATTAAATTTACATGTGCAGCCCCTTAAGTACCAAGGGGGAAGGTCCATGGTCTGAGCTCCTTATTGGGCAGAACACAAGCCTTAGCCTTCACACATACTGTATACACACATTCATTGCACACGTTACTATTTCTATTAGGAGATGCAAATCCTATCCTCCTATCAGACACTAACATGAGTCATAGATGTATTACTCTATCCAATCCAAAGTTACCAAATGTAGGCCCGCCCCTGTGTGAGGCAGAATATATTACTTTGCAATTCCTTTGTTAAACTATGTGAGCATATCCCTGGGTATGGCTCGCATCTACTAATTAGTAAAACCAGCTGAAAAATTACTCCATTGCTGATGTTTCAACTTTGTCCTGAATATATTCTTTAACAAGACTACGTAAGGTTGTGTGCAGCACAAACTCTTGTTTCCACGTTCTAGTCTCTGGAAAGGAAGGAAATTGAGAATAATTTTGGTACAGACAGCGACTTCAAGAGAAAATTTGAATCCCTGTGCTGAAATATTACATGAATATGACTCAAACATGCAGAAGTGCCTGGTGCAGATAGGAAATTAAAGTCACTTATTTTATATTCTCAGGTGGGGATGAAAGAGTGGATTACCAGCCGCAAGAACATTGAAGAGGATGGGGAAATTAATAAGCTAGGTGAGTTATATGAAAGCTGCAGACCAAGCAATATCCTACAGTACGTGTGTATTTTTAAAATAAATCAGTTCTGTACTATGAGAAAATACTTGTAGCATTTTTTTGAAACCACTGTGAATTACATTTTTAACGTAACAAGCTTTTTTTTTGTTTCTATAGCAACCATTTACAAAGTCACATTCCCTTCCTCTTCTGAAACAAGCTCATGCACACCCCTTTTTGAGCCCTGCCCTCTCTAGCAGTGCACCAATTGTATCCAGTGACTGCCTGGTCACATGATCTTCCCCACAGAACTTTCCATCTTTGGTCCTCTTCTGCTGCACTGATGGCCATTTAGTGAACCCCTGAGCCGAATCTTCGCCGATCGATCACAGAAGAATGGATCGATCGGCAATTTAGCTAATTACTTATAATTGTGTGGATTGTATTGATGCGCATATTAAAGGGGAATAAAATAAAATTTAAAAAAACGCAGTTTGGACTGCAACTTTAAGACCTGAAGTTTACCTTGCTGGTGTCTTTGCTGAAGGACAACGTTAACCCCTTGATGTAACCTGACAAGTGAACGCTTCTCTGTAACACCGTTAACACGTACGGTCTGGATTCAAGATATTGTCCAAAGCAGACGATTGTACGATTCCAGGTGTATTGAATCAGGGCTTATCTTTCTATTGACCATTTCAATTGTTAACGCAGTGTTAAAAAGGTAGATTAATCATTAAATAAAAAATATGCCTTGGTCCTCTGGGTATCAAGAAAAATGTGACTTCTTACCTGTAGATTGACACTTAAGGGGTCAAGTACATTAGTTAATGTCTATTGGGAATTGGTGACAAGACCCCATAAAAAGGCACCCTGCGAAAATGTATCAGCATCATTTATAACTAGTTTGCTACTTGTGTATCAGTTTGCAATTTGCATAGTGTCAATAGGAGAGATTGTGTAGGAGTTATGCAGTACGTACTGCACCGACACACTTTATTCGAGCAAATACCCGGTATGTACCTGGCAGATACCTGGAATGCGCCGCTCCTCACCTCTGACAAGCCCCGTTGCATTTGCCTTCCCAGCCTGGGTTCATGCCTGGCTGATGGGCGGCTGATCTTTTAAATGATAATGATTAGGATTTAATAGGCTGCAATGCTTCGCGTGTCTACCAGATGGCATAAATTCATGAATTGTAATGCAGTATATATATATGTACTGTTCAGTATTGCAGCCAGCGGGAATAAAATGCTTCAATCCCTGCTGGAAAATAACTCAATGCACTCGGGCAGAAAACAGTCACAAACCTCAATACACCCGGGTATACCTGAATTCGTGGGACTAGCCGAGCTCGAATAAAGTGTGTCGCCAGTGTACGCTGTAATGCACTGTATGACATCTCGTTATTCTTTCCGTCCCTTAGCGTTAGCATCCACCACCTACTCTGTATGGAGTTAAACAAAAACTTATGTGGCAAAATCACAAGTAGAAAACAAAAAAGCTACAGTGATACAGAGCCCTCTGTGCTCTGCTTTGATATAAAGATTTCTTCATGTTAACCAACAAGCATCACATAAGAAGCCAATGGCCGCGGTGATCTCTGCCATTTTGCTTATGATTTAGCATTCCTAAGAGATCTGCTTTTATTCAGCATTTAATCCCGTAGCAGTAAAAATGTACAGCAATGTGGGACTTCTGAGAAGTTTGAGGGTATGTTAAAGGAAAATGAGAATGCCTTTTACTTTATATGATATTCATCACTGGTAGCATCAAATATGCACAAAGCATAAATACTCACATACTCACTGTACACACTATCCATCCTTACATAGTCACATGCATGCACACATACTCACTGCACACTATCCATCCTTACATAGTCACATGCATGCACACATACTCCCTGCACACTATCCATCCTTACATAGTCACATGCATGCACACATACTCCCTGCACACTATCCATCCTTACATAGTCACATGCATGCACACATACTCCCTGCACACTATCCATCCTTACATAGTCACATGCATGCACACATACTCACTGCACACTATCCATCCTTACATAGTCACATGCATGCACACATACTCACTGTACACACTATCCATCCTTACATAGTCACATGCATGCACACATACTCACTGCACACTATCCATCCTTACATAGTCACATGCATGCACACATACTCCCTGCACACTATCCATCCTTACATAGTCACATGCATGCACACATACTCACTGTACACACTATCCATCCTTACATAGTCACATGCATGCACACATACTCCCTGCACACTATCCATCCTTACATAGTCACATGCATGCACACATACTCACTGTACACACTATCCATCCTTACATAGTCACATGCATGCACACATACTCCCTGCATACTATCCATCCTTACATAGTCACATGCATGCACACATACTCCCTGCACACTATCCATCCTTACATAGTCACATGCATGCACACATACTCACTGCACACTATCCATCCTTACATAGTCACATGCATGCACACATACTCACTGCACACTATCCATCCTTACATAGTCACATGCATGCACACATACTCACTGCACACTATCCATCCTTACATAGTCACATGCATGCACACATAATCCCTGCACACTATCCATCCTTACATAGTCACATGCATGCACACATACTCCCTGCACACTATCCATCCTTACATAGTCACATGCATGCACACATACTCACTGTACACACTATCCATCCTTACATAGTCACATGCATGCACACATACTCACTGTACACACTATCCATCCTTACATAGTCACATGCATGCACACATACTCACTGCACACTATCCATCCTTACATAGTCACATGCATGCACACATACTCCCTGCACACTATCCATCCTTACATAGTCACATGCATGCACACATACTCACTGTACACACTATCCATCCTTACATAGTAACATGCATGCACACATACTCCCTGCATACTATCCATCCTTACATAGTCACATGCATGCACACATACTCCCTGCACACTATCCATCCTTACATAGTCACATGCATGCACACATACTCACTGCACACTATCCATCCTTACATAGTCACATGCATGCACACATACTCACTGTACACACTATCCATCCTTACATAGTCACATGCATGCACACATACTCACTGTACACACTATCCATCCTTACATAGTCACATGCATGCACACATACTCACTGCACACTATTCATCCTTACATAGTCACATGCATGCACACATACTCACTGCACACTATCCATCCTTACATAGTCACATGCATGCACACATACTCACTGCACACTATCCATCCTTACATAGTCACATGCATGCACACATACTCACTGCACACTATCCATCCTTACATAGTCACATGCATGCACACATACTCACTGTACACACTATCCATCCTTACATAGTCACATGCATGCACACATACTCACTGTACACACTATCCATCCTTACATAGTCACATGCATGCACACATACTCACTGTACACACTATCCATCCTTACATAGTCACATGCATGCACACATACTCACTGCACACTATCCATCCTTACATAGTCACATGCATGCACACATACTCACTGCACACTATCCATCCTTACATAGTCACATGCATGCACACATACTCACTGCACACTATCCATCCTTACATAGTCACATGCATGCACACATACTCACTGTACACACTATCCATCCTTACATAGTCACATGCATGCACACATACTCACTGTACACACTATCCATCCTTACATAGTCACATGCATGCACACATACTCACTGTACACACTATCCATCCTTACATAGTCACATGCATGCACACATACTCACTGCACACTATCCATCCTTACATAGTCACATGCATGCACACATACTCACTGCACACTATCCATCCTTACATAGTCACATGCATGCACACATACTCACTGTACACACTATCCATCCTTACATAGTCACATGCATGCACACATACTCACTGCACACTATCCATCCTTACATAGTCACATGCATGCACACATACTCCCTGCACACTCTCCATCCTTACATAGTCACATGCATGCACACATACTCACTGCACACTATCCATCCTTACATAGTCACATGCATGCACACATACTCCCTGCACACTATCCATCCTTACATAGTCACATGCATGCACACATAGTCCCTGCACACTATCCATCCTTACATAGTCACATGCATGCACACATACTGACTGCACACTATCCATCCTTACATAGTCACATGCATGCACACATACTCCCTGCACACTATCCATCCTTACATAGTCACATGCATGCACACATACTCACTGCACACTATCCATCCTTACATCGTCACATGCATGCACACATACTCACTGCACACTATCCATCCTTACATAGTCACATGCATGCACACATACTCACTGCACACTATCCATCCTTACATAGTCACATGCATGCACACATACTCACTGTACACACTATCCATCCTTACATAGTCACATGCATGCACACATACTCACTGCACACTATCCATCCTTACATAGTCACATGCATGCACACATACTCACTGCACACTATCCATCCTTACATAGTCACATGCATGCACACACACTCACTGCACACTATCCATCCTTACATAGTCACATGCATGCACACATACTCCCTGCACACTATCCATCCTTACATAGTCACATGCATGCACACATACTCGCTGTACACACTATCCATCCTTACATAGTCACATGCATGCACACATACTCCCTGCACACTATCCATCCTTACATAGTCACATGCATGCACACATACTCACTGCACACTATCCATCCTTACATAGTCACATGCATGCACATATACTCACTGTACACACTATCCATCCTTACATAGTCACATGCATGCACACATACTCACTGCACACTATCCATCCTTACATAGTCACATGCATGCACACATACTCACTGCACACTATCCATCCTTACATAGTCACATACATGCACACATACTCACTGTACACACTATCCATCCTTACATAGTCACATGCATGCACACATAGTCACTGCACACTATCCATCCTTACATAGTCACATGCATGCACACATACTCACTGTACACACTATCCATCCTTACATAGTCACATGCATGCACACATACTCCCTGCACACTATCCATCCTTACATAGTAACATGCATGCACACATACTCACTGCACACTATCCATCCTTACATAGTCACATGCATGCACACATACTCCCTGCACACTATCCATCCTTACATAGTCACATGCATGCACATACTCCCTGCACACTATCCATCCTTACATAGTCACATGCATGCACACATACTCACTGCACACTATCCATCCTTACATAGTCACATGCATGCACACATACTCACTGCACACTATCCATCCTTACATAGTCACATGCATGCACACATACTCCCTGCACACTATCCATCCTTACATAGTCACATGCATGCACACATACTCCCTGCACACTATCCATCCTTACATAGTCACATGCATGCACACATACTCAGTGCACACTATCCATCCTTACATAGTCACATGCATGCACACATACTCACTGCACACTATCCATCCTTACATAGTCACATGCATGCACACATACTCCCTGCACACTATCCATCCTTACATAGTCACATGCATGCACACATACTCACTGCACACTATCCATCCTTACATAGTCACATGCATGCACACATACTCACTGCACACTATCCATCCTTACATAGTCACATGCATGCACACATACTCCCTGCACACTATCCATCCTTACATAGTCACATGCATGCACACATACTCACTGCACACTATCCATCCTTACATAGTCACATGCATGCACACATACTCACTGTACACACTATCCATCCTTACATAGTCACATGCATGCACACATACTCACTGTACACACTATCCATCCTTACATAGTCACATGCATGCACACATACTCACTGCACACTATTCATCCTTACATAGTCACATGCATGCACACATACTGACTGCACACTATCCATCCTTACATAGTCACATGCATGCACACATACTCACTGCACACTATCCATCCTTACATAGTCACATGCATGCACACATACTCACTGCACACTATCCATCCTTACATAGTCACATGCATGCACACATACTCACTGCACACTATCCATCCTTACATAGTCACATGCATGCACACATACTCACTGCACACTATCCATCCTTACATAGTCACATGCATGCACACATACTCACTGCACACTATCCATCCTTACTTAGTCACATGCATGCACACATACTCACTGCACACTATCCATCCTTACATAGTCACATGCATGCACACATACTCACTGTACACACTATCCATCCTTACATAGTCACATGCATGCACACATACTCACTGTACACACTATCCATCCTTACATAGTCACATGCATGCACACATACTCACTGTACACACTATCCATCCTTACATAGTCACATGCATGCACACATACTCACTGCACACTATCCATCCTTACATAGTCACATGCATGCACACATACTCACTGCACACTATCCATCCTTACATAGTCACATGCATGCACACATACTCACTGTACACACTATCCATCCTTACATAGTCACATGCATGCACACATACTCACTGCACACTATCCATCCTTACATAGTCACATGCATGCACACATACTCCCTGCACACTCTCCATCCTTACATAGTCACATGCATGCACACATACTCACTGCACACTATCCATCCTTACATAGTCACATGCATGCACACATACTCCCTGCACACTATCCATCCTTACATAGTCACATGCATGCACACATACTCACTGCACACTATCCATCCTTACATAGTCACATGCATGCACACATACTCCCTGCACACTATCCATCCTTACATAGTCACATGCATGCACACATAGTCCCTGCACACTATCCATCCTTACATAGTCACATGCATGCACACATACTCACTGCACACTATCCATCCTTACATAGTCACATGCATGCACACATACTCCCTGCACACTATCCATCCTTACATAGTCACATGCATGCACACATACTCACTGCACACTATCCATCCTTACATAGTCACATGCATGCACACATACTCACTGCACACTATCCATCCTTACATAGTCACATGCATGCACACATACTCACTGCACACTATCCATCCTTACATAGTCACATGCATGCACACATACTCACTGTACACACTATCCATCCTTACATAGTCACATGCATGCACACATACTCACTGCACACTATCCATCCTTACATAGTCACATGCATGCACACATACTCACTGCACACTATCCATCCTTACATAGTCACATGCATGCACACACACTCACTGCACACTATCCATCCTTACATAGTCACATGCATGCACACATACTCCCTGCACACTATCCATCCTTACATAGTCACATGCATGCACACATACTCGCTGTAAACACTATCCATCCTTACATAGTCACATGCATGCACACATACTCCCTGCACACTATCCATCCTTACATAGTCACATGCATGCACACATACTCACTGCACACTATCCATCCTTACATAGTCACATGCATGCACATATACTCACTGTACACACTATCCATCCTTACATAGTCACATGCATGCACACATACTCACTGCACACTATCCATCCTTACATAGTCACATGCATGCACACATACTCACTGCACACTATCCATCCTTACATAGTCACATACATGCACACATACTCACTGTACACACTATCCATCCTTACATAGTCACATGCATGCACACATAGTCACTGCACACTATCCATCCTTACATAGTCACATGCATGCACACATACTCACTGCACACTATCCATCCTTACATAGTCACATGCATGCACACATACTCACTGTACACACTATCCATCCTTACATAGTCACATGCATGCACACATACTCCCTGCACACTATCCATCCTTACATAGTAACATGCATGCACACATACTCACTGCACACTATCCATCCTTACATAGTCACATGCATGCACACATACTCCCTGCACACTATCCATCCTTACATAGTCACATGCATGCACATACTCCCTGCACACTATCCATCCTTACATAGTCACATGCATGCACACATACTCACTGCACACTATCCATCCTTACATAGTCACATGCATGCACACATACTCCCTGCACACTATCCATCCTTACATAGTCACATGCATGCACACATACTCCCTGCACACTATCCATCCTTACATAGTCACATGCATGCACACATACTCAGTGCACACTATCCATCCTTACATAGTCACATGCATGCACACATACTCCCTGCACACTATCCATCCTTACATAGTCACATGCATGCACACATACTCACTGCACACTATCCATCCTTACATAGTCACATGCATGCACACACACTCCCTGCACACTATCCATCCTTACATAGTCACATGCATGCACACATACTCACTGCACACTATCCATCCTTACATAGTCACATGCATGCACACATACTCCCTGCACACTATCCATCCTTACATAGTCACATGCATGCACACATACTCACTGCACACTATCCATCCTTACATAGTCACATGCATGCACACACACTCCCTGCACACTATCCATCCTTACATAGTCACATGCATGCACACACACTCCCTGCACACTATCCATCCTTACATAGTCACATGCATGCACACATACTCACTGCACACTATCCATCCTTACATAGTCACATGCATGCACACACACTCCCTGCACACTATCCATCCTTACATAGTCACATGCATGCACACACACTCACTGCACACTATCCATCCTTACATAGTCACATGCATGCACACATACTCCCTGCACACTATCCATCCTTACATAGTCACATGCATGCACACATACTCACTGCACACTATCCATCCTTACATAGTCACATGCATGCACACATACTCCCTGCACACTATCCATCCTTACATAGTCACATGCATGCACACATACTCACTGCACACTATCCATCCTTACATAGTCACATGCATGCACACATACTCCCTGCACACTATCCATCCTTACATAGTCACATGCATGCACACATACTCCCTGCACACTATCCATCCTTACATAATAACATGCATGCACACATACTCACTGCACACTATCCATCCTTACATAGTCACATGCATGCACACATACTCCCTGCACACTATCCATCCTTACATAGTAACATGCATGCACACATACTCACTGCACACTATCCATCCTTACATAGTCACATGCATGCACACATACTCCCTGCACACTATCCATCCTTACATAGTCACATGCATGCACACATACTCACTGCACACTATCCATCCTTACATAGTCACATGCATGCACACATACTCCCTGCACACTATCCATCCTTACATAGTCACATGCATGCACACATACTCACTGTACACACTATCCATCCTTACATAGTCACATGCATGCACACATACTCCCTGCACACTATCCATCCTTACATAGTAACATGCATGCACACATACTCACTGCACACTATCCATCCTTACATAGTCACATGCATGCACACATACTCCCTGCACACTATCCATCCTTACATAGTCACATGCATGCACACATACTCACTGCACACTATCCATCCTTACATAGTCACATGCATGCACACATACTCCCTGCACACTATCCATCCTTACATAGTCACATGCATGCACACATACTCACTGCACACTATCCATCCTTACATAGTCACATGCATGCACATATACTCACTGTACACACTATCCATCCTTACATAGTCACATGCATGCACACATACTCCCTGCACACTATCCATCCTTACATAGTCACATGCATGCACACATACTCACTGTACACACTATCCATCCTTACATAGTCACATGCATGCACACATACTCCCTGCACACTATCCATCCTTACATAGTCACATGCATGCACACATACTCACTGCACACTATCCATCCTTACATAGTCACATGCATGCACACATACTCCCTGCACACTATCCATCCTTACTAAGGGCCTCATGCAGAGAGCAGCGCTATTTAGAATTGGAGAGGGGGAAAAATATTAGCTTTATTGGAGAGTTTTTTTCTCCATATGCAGAAAGGGCAGAAAACTGCATTTACAATCCTTTCTGCATATGGAGAGTTTCAACCAGCGCTATGAGCGCTATTAGCGCTGTTGAAACTTGTAGGGAAAAAATCGCGTTTTTTTTTTCCCCTCCACCGGCCGCGGAGCGCCAGCTGCTTGGTGGAGAGGAAAAATGTTGAAAATCGCGCCATTTTTTTGGCGCGAACAGCCACTAGATGGCGATCGCGGCTCTCTGCATACGGCAGAAAAAAAAACTGGAGAGATTAGAAACTCTCCAGCCGCGCGGCGAATTTCAAGCAAAAAAAAAAAAAATGGCGCTTTTTTTTAAACTTGCCTTTTCCGGCGGTTTAAAGCTCAATTTTCGCCGGCAAATGGCGAGATTCCTTTTTGCGCTGCTCTCTGCATGAGGCCCATAGTCACATGCATGCACACATACTGTGACCACTCAGCCCCTTTGCACTATCTTTTCTCCCAGATGAAAGGCAGGATACGTAGGGTTTGCTTAGGTTTATTATCAACAGGGCACAAAACACAAACAAGAACAAAACGAAATACTGAACTGCCCTCTGGAGCGCTAACTAACACTTTGTTAATTACTGATTACAAGCTGGAGAGCTAAGCTCTTTACCAACACAGAGCCCTGTACCTGTGTACGCCGCTGTACCTGTGTACGCCACTGTATCTGTATATGAAGCTGCACCTGTACCTGTGTAAGCAGCTGCACCTGTGTAAGCAGCTGTACCTGTACCTGTGTAAGCAGCTGTACCTGTACCTGTGTAAGCAGCTGCACCTGAGTAAGCAGCTGTACTTGTGTAAGCGCCTGTACCTGTGTAAGCAGCTGCACCTGTACCTGTTTAAGCAGCTGTACCTGTGTAAGCACCTGTACCTGTGTAAGCAGCTGCACCTGTACCTGTAGAGTAGCGGGTAGCTGCTAAAGTAATGAAGCTGCTTACAGTTTATTTTTATTCATACTGTGCATGAGCAGGGGGTCTCCTGAGCTGAACAAAGTTGATTTCGGCCTCGGGGACCCCCTGCTTCCTGAGATACAGGCCCTGGAATAGGGTGTCAGTATCCCTGCAATGTTTAAGGCCACCCAGGTCACCGCAGGTGTCCGGGGTGTCTGCTGGCCTGAGGTATCAATCCTGAGCATAAAACTAAAAAATTCTATACATTCAAATAAATACACCCCCCTCCCCCCCAATACATACAGTGCAGTAATGGGCAAAATGACTATTATCCAGATATGGATAATAGTGCATTTGCCCATTTAAAATTAAACATAAATTTCACAAGTGTCCCAACTTGCAGGTCCCAGCCTCCCGCTGAGGAGACAGCAAGCCATGAGACAGAGTGCTACCATTGTAACCAGACTGGGCACATGAAGCCTCAGTGCCCCGACCTGCGGTGTCCCAGTTATCCCCCTCAGGGGGCACGCACTCCAGCTGCCAACCCGGCTGCCTACGTGGGACTGGCACTTACAGCAGAGCAGCGTGCAGCCGTCCAGCAAGTCAGGCAGTGGACTCAGATGGTGATTTCTACCTCTTCAACACGCGGCACAGCAGAGGGGCATCGGATTTCAACTGTCAGGTTGCCATCCCACGATGTAAGATACAAAAATTTGCGGCCAGTGACTATTGGAGATTGCCAGGGAGCCGGCCTTATTGACTCCTGTGCCACTTTCACTCTGGTGAGACCTGCCATGGTCAAACCAGAGGATCTGATCCCGGGCATAGGGATGTAGATAACCATGCCAGATGGGAGACCTAGGTCAATCCTGGTCACCCAGGTGTTTCTTGACTGGGGGGCTGGTCAAGGTATGAGGGATGTGGTGTTTTGCCTTGGTTTGGTATTGATGTGATACTCGGTAACTACCTGGGGCACCTCATCTTCTCGTTTGTAGAGGATGCTGCTCCGATAGCAGCCACCGCCAGAAATGCAAGCATGGCACTTGCCCAGGTAGAGGAGCCTTTGGTACCCCTGCCTTTTGAGGATCTCACCGTTCCCCTGCATTTGGGACCAACAGATCCAGCAGTTCCTGAGGAGTCCAGTAACCCCAGTCTGGGGCAATGCTACCCAGCTACAGGATGGATGTCCTGTGAGAGGCTGTATACCCAGGAGGAGCAGACAGCAGACGTGCAGCAGCTCCAGCCAAAGATTCAGCTAACAATTTTTAAAGATTTGTCTTTTTGTCCAGGGATCCCCGGTAATTGGCAGGCAATTGGCCTGGTGGGTCCCCTGCAACAAGTTACTCCAGGGCAGCCTGATAGGGTCTGGCCAGGGCACCGGTACCCATGGACAGGGAGAACGGTGAACGTACCTAGGGAGGATGCACTTGTGACCCCAGTCACAAAGAGCCACAGTTGGGCAGTTGCCCAGGTAAAGGTGCAGTTGGCACTGGTGCCCACCAAGGTTGTTTGTGTTCCCCAGCTTATGGAGCCCTCCTCACCGATCATCACCTTTTTACCATTGGAGCCCCCATCCGCAGAGGACCTTTGGAGAGGGCAAGAACCTTCAGCAGGCTGATGGACTGTATTAGCCAGAAATACTTTGTCCTACCTCAAGAACCTCAATTCCTGTCAGGCTCATAAAGCCAACTGAGATGGTCACTGTACTGGAGCCTTCATCTTGAGGGGGGAGGTGTGACGGTAGGGTTAGCTGGGGGAACTAATAAAGAGAAATCCCAGCTATTTACCCCTAAATCCATGTAACTTGGCCAGCTATGTAAGGCTTATTTAAGCCAAATGTAATTTAATATCTGGGGGAGAACAGGGAATGTATTCGAAGCCTGTATTCTTTATTCCCTGTAAATGCAATCCCCCAGTCAATCAACACTGTTCTGTGATGTTATTTGGGCTAGCTGTAATTCCTGTCTTTTACATAATTACCTTATGTCTGTATTTATGCCCGTGTTAGCAATTCCTCCCAGATTAGATACCTGGTATTGTGTGGTGATGGAATTAACATGCAAGAAAGTAAATGATATATTCTACTATTACTGTCATTTCTATGGAGAAAGACTAAGTAATTCACTCAGTTCAAGCTCTCCATAGAAATAGATCAGAAAAAAGGTAGGGGATTAGTTAAATGGTTCAGTTATCAGGTCTGAGCCCCAGGCACTGTTTCTCTTGGCTGCCTGCCTTGCTCAAGGTTAAAGGATAGCCACCAAGGGGTATAAAAGGAACACGTCTGATCAGTCCATCTGAAGTCCATCTCTGGGAAGGAGTGTGGAGACCATCTGAGAGACACTCCAGGAAGGAGTGTGGAGTTGGACTGTGACCAGCTGGAGGTACGTAAGAGGGGCTCCTGTGGGCAGCACACTGATATCCTGAAGCAGAGAAGCGGACAGGGTAAACCCATTTGAAGTGGGTCCCTGTACCTAGGAAAGGTAGATCTCATTCCCCAGACCCCCGTAAGTGTGTATATTTTTTGTATTTTGTATTCTTGTGTGTATCCGAGGTCTTATCCAAAATAAACCTAATTTTATTTCACTGTCTTGTTTTGCTCTGTGATTGATCCCTTAAAAATAAATGGTGTTAAAAGACCTAGTCTACCGTGACACCCACCTTGCCCCCAACTATCCTGGAAGGCTACCCCACTTACTGGTAAAACAAAACTCAGGGATAGCTAAATCACAGGCAGTGCAACAAAAGCAGACTAAATTGTACGTACTTTAGGCTCCTGAGGTATGTCCATCTCCTGTGCCAGGCACATCTTCTGGGCAACTTGACTTCCTCCTGGCTATCCTCGTTAATGGCCGCAGAGTCCAGACTTTTATTCCCTATTTTTACAGTCTCTAAATTAATCAGGATCTTTCCATTAGCATCCTTCAATTTACACATCTCTGTGCTGAGAGCGCAGAGCTCATGGCGTGAGAGTTCCAGCTCTGTGATGAGATTGCGAACCTCTTTCTGAGAGATCTCAGCACTGCTTCCAGTCAGCAATCATTTTGTCAGACTTTCTCTGCTTCTTGTCCATGGCGGCAACAGCAGCATTTTCTGTCTCCAGACTAGCTGTCACATTCTCCAACTTTGTCTTCTCCATACACATAGGGATCGCTCCAGACAGAAACCTCTGTAGCTCAGCCTTGTCTTCTTGCTCTTTATCTAATCATTCACAAAGAAGACAACAGTCATGCCTGACAGTTTGCAGTGCATTTCCAGCATGGCTCAAGAAATCATCACTCTTTAGTTCCCGGTCCACTTCCCTGGTACTGTTTGTTCAGGGGTTCTTATGGGGTTCTTATGGTCAGAACCAGATAGACGCACCATGTGGGTGCATTGGACCCTGTGCTACCTCGGGGACCCTGCTGTGGCTCCGGCCCAGGCCATGCTTTTTAGCAGCCTCTGGAGATTCCGCCATTCTCCTGATGAACCTGCCAGTCACTCTGGGCTGCAGCACATCCCGGCTCCTTTCTAACACACGATTTCCCGACCTCCCAGTATCATCTTTAAATGTTCCTGCACCTTCCTCTGTAAGTTGAGAACTTCTTTTCTTTTTCTCGCTCTTCCTCTTTACCTTGTAAGACTTTGATGCATCAGTGGTGCTGAGCACACACTCATTGTTACTGAGCACACACTCATTGTTACTGAGAACACACTCATTCTTACTGAGCACACACTCATTCTTACTGAGAAAACACTCATTGCTACTGAGCACACACTCATTGTTACTGAGCACACACTCATTGTTAAAAGCTTTTGCATCTTTCTTGCGTCCCCATGGCATTGCTGCTGCTGCAGTTGCTTGGCTCGCTGGAACAAATATTCCTCTTGCTGCTGCTGATGCTTTTTTTCTGGGGCCACATAGGAGTCATCTTCATCATCATCATAAGGCATGAAGGGACACTGTTCCGTGTGACCGGGCTCTTTACACCATAAACACATCTCGTACTGCTCACTTTCTGGGGCCACATAGGAATGCTCATTCAGGTGTATTCTTCCCACTGATCATGGGAGTTGCTATTGCATAAATATTGTTCTGTTCTGTATTTACAGCTCTACAATCACAGCCGGAAGTCATTTAGGTGTGGCAGACTTTAGTTGCAGAGTTCACACCTCTCGTAGTTGTCTCTGTAGCAGTCTCACTCTTGCTGAGCAGCCATTTAAAAAAACCATGTTTTTTTGTGTTGCTTTTTTAAACCCACAGCACTTTAGGTGCTGTGCCTTTTATAGTATCTGCATTCTCTGCAATTGTGAAAACTCGGCCACGTTGCATGATGTTTGCTCTCACATTAAAGGCAGGAGGCATAAGGATCTGTTAGCAGGTTTATTCTTAAAGGCATTAAACAAAGCAAAAATCAAACAAAAAGCCTAGCTCCTCTCGGAGCACTAACTACACAGTAACCATATTGCCACTAACTATCCTGGACAGCTACCCCACTTACTGGTTAAACTAAACTCAGGGATTGCTGAATCACAGGCAGTGCAACACAAGGCAGATTAAATTGTCCTTAATTTAGGCTCCTGAGGTAAGCCCAACTCATGTGCAGGCACATCCTCTGGGCAGCTTGACTTCCTAATGGCTAACCTTGTTCACGACCGCAGGATCCTATAGCTCCCAGGTACACAGTTCTGGGCAGTCCCCACAGACTCTTGACCTGTCCCTGCAGGTTCTGGAACAGGTAGCCTCTGTGACATTCCAGCAGTCTCTCATGGCGTCACCCTGAGCAGCGTGACCCTGCCTCTGCAGGATCTGGAAGTACCGACTGTATGCAAGTCCCTGCCTTTTAAAGAGCTCAAGAGCTAAATACCTTAAGCCTAGGTTGTGGTCTGCTG
The DNA here is from genome assembly GCF_040206685.1 of Ascaphus truei. Lineage (NCBI taxonomy): Eukaryota > Metazoa > Chordata > Amphibia > Anura > Ascaphidae > Ascaphus > Ascaphus truei. The sequence goes on along the minus strand of NC_134487.1, from coordinate 307,801,650 downwards.
CCACACTGTAAGGAAGTTAACCCTTCAATCCCTCACAATACTTACATACATACAGAGTTACATACATGCATACATACTGTGCACACATACATATTTACATATATTCATACATAAATATTTACATACTTATGAATCAAATTCTCTCCTATTGTGACCCTTTTAGTCCCAGAACTAAAGAATCCAATCAGGGATTGTCCTGCTGGGCATATTTAATTTTGGTTTGGATTTCATCTCAGTTGTAGCAGTTAGGTTACTTAATTCATGCCCAGTAAATGTGGGGCATTTGTTTACATTTAAAAAGAATATACAAAACAGTAATTTATATGTCAAAAAAGGTAAATAATTGTTTCAAGTCTGCAATTTCTATTAAATAAATGTATAACAAATACAAACCGGTGCCTCAAAAAAAGCCTAATAAATGCAAATATAAGGTACTATGAAACCCTATAACAGAAAGGGCAGGAGCAGACGTCGGAGGAGAATTTCACTCAAAGATGCTGGGCTGTTTTCACAGTTCCTGAAAGGCTGCGCATGTGTCTCTCACTATCAGCTATAACCTCTGACCCTACGCGTTTCGTGATTGCGTCTCTTCCTCATGTGTATGTAAATGTAGAATTCAAAACAACAGAAGCTCTGCTTAGAATAGATGTGAGGAGGGCGGAGGGGGGGGGAGGGGTTCCTCTGGGTAGAAGGGTACACATAAAACTATAACAAGACTGGTAAGCAGCAAGGGTGTAGAGGAGCACAGCAACGTTTCCTGGCAGCATACCAGCTAGTGGACCGCCAAAATCAGGGTAACTCCAGACAGGGAATAGTATTAAAAGGATACTTTAATGGTCAGTATATAGACAGCAATGGTAGGGACGCACCTACGCGTTTCGTCCGTAAAGTCCGTAAACAAGACTGGTAAACCTAGTTGTGGGCACTCTGATCCCCTAGTAAATGTGTTATGACATAATTAAAAACTCATTTATTAACATAAATCCTCTAAAATATAGGTGGTATAAAAACAACGACGCAGAGTTGGATTCCTCACCCCCCCTGTAGGTGTTAGAATGTATTTGATAATGAAGGAGTAGAGGTAACCGGTCTCCTTAGGTATAGTAACTCAATGAATATAATCTAATGTCCCATTAGTAGAAACAGGGACAAGAGTGTGTTTGCACTGAAAATATGCCTAAGGGTTAATAGACACAGTATAATGATTCCAAGCTTTAGTGATCTAATAAGTTTGACAAATGAACGTACTCATACAGATGCACATTCACGTGCACGAGCAGGGAATCCTATGGGATAGCGCAGGAGGGAGAGACAGACTCACCAGCGCTCCCTGCATGTAGAAAGTCTCTGCAAAATAGCCTCAAGGCCCGCCGAGCAACCTGGGGGATGTTCTATAACACCGGCTAAATGTAAGCGTCCCATTAAGTTCGCACGCTGCTGTTAGCTGCCTATGGATACTCTGTCATATTTAGCTACACTGTTCATATCTATATAACAACAGTGTCAGTTCATGTGGGAACACTCTGGATACTTTGTTTGAATGATTTGCTGCTATATTTACATAGGATATTGTTATCTTCATTTACAGTGAGTTGCCATCATTAGGGGGTTTTATCAGGTGTAAGACGTTCTGCACCTAGATCCCATTAATCCGATTTTTAGGGAATATATTTGTACCAGGCAGGTATTATTACCTTTTGGATATTTACAGATGCAGCCACCAGTATTATTACTCTTGCCTGGGAAATTCTGGATCAGTCTCACAGTAAATTCCTCAACTTTGCCTCAACATTTCTGTGAGGTTCTTAATGGCCCATCGGATTAACACAGCGGAGGGTCCCTGCAGTCCCATTCAAACACACTCTTATCCCTGTTTCTACTAACTGGATAGTAGATTAGCATTCATTGAGTTACTATACCTAAGGAGACCGGTTACCTCTACTCCTTCATTATCAAATACATTCTAACACCTACAGGGGGGTGAGGAATCCAACTCGGCATCGTTGTTTTTATACCACCTATATTTTAGAGGATGTATGTTAATAGATGAGTTTTTAATTATATAAAACAAATGCTGTTGGGCCGATTTTAATCCTTAGCAGCACGCTCCTAGAGGGCAACACTAATTTCATGTAATTAATATATTTGGCCAATCACATGCGACTGCTTATTGAGCAGTCTGTGGGAGGCCAGCCCCTCCTTCTTCTAGGTATATAATCTCCTAGCAAGGTCCCTGTATTTCACTATTCCCTTCACTTGCAGACATGTGAGTATCTGTACTGGTATATACCAGTTTTTAACTGCACTATGTTATATAAGCATATGCTTGGATATATTAACCCTTTCACATAACACTAGTTTGCATTTAGTGTAGGGACCTGCTATAGAGACTTACCTTGATGTGGTTAGCAGGCCTGGCAATATTTGATCAAAGGATGTAAACCAAAAGTCTCCTTTTTCTTCTAGATTTTCACAATATATATATAAAATTAAACAAACAAAAAGACTGCGCCCCTCAGGTGTCCGTCTCAACTATCACATTAGTGGTAAGTATAATAAGTGTAATAAACTCATATGAATAGGTTACCAAATAGATATCAGTAGCAATATTCCAAATTATGTAAATAACACACAATTAAAAAATAATAATAATAGATTACTAAATTAGTGTGAGCTAATGACTTAGTGTCCAAAAATATGTCCAAAAAATATGCATGATTAAAATTGCAGACAAAAAAATCAATTAAAAAAAAAAAATCAATAAAAAACCATAAAAAATAAATAGTCCTGTTGATATATTAGGAATATAGATGATGGCCCACTAGTCTGGGTACCGGCTGCTCTCTGCAAGGAACCAACGACTTCCCAGTAGATCTACAAAACGAAAAGAAAGAAAGCGCCCGATCCTGGTGTAATATGAAAAATACACATTTAATATTCCAGTATTAAGTCCCGTGATGAAATCACCTTAGCGTGAAGAAACGCGTTGGGAGTGTTAGTGTGAGCTACTGACAGTCCGTCACCACACTCATTCATACCTTGGTTTCTGCTGGGACATTGTAAACGCTGCTACGCCTCGGTGAACTACTGCCCCTTCCCCTTCTCCTCCACGGGGTCACATTACCATTTCCTCCCATCCGGAGTTGCTGTGCTGAGCGGTGGACTTCTGGGTCACATCGGGAGAGGTTGTGCATTCTCTGAGGCCCCTGCTGGACGGTGGCTCAGAGGAGCTGGGACTTCACGGAGGAAAGGAGTGGCGTGTGAGCAGAGCAGTGTCTTCCGGCGGTTGGCGAATGAGTATACTCATTACATGCTTGTTTTTCACATTTGTTTGTGAGTTTAAATTTGTTGGACTTAATACTGGAATATTAAATGTGTATTTTTCATATTACACCAGGATCGGTCGCTTTCTTTCTTTTCGATATAAATATATAAATATAAATATATATATATATATATATATATATATATATATATATATATATATATATATATATATATATATATACATATATATACCCATTTATTGCTATCCCAAAGGGAGAAGCGCAGGGATTCACTTTCTGAGTTTTTAATTATGTCATAACACATTTAATTATGTCATAACACATTTAATTATGTCATAACACATAACACAACTGAGTTTACCAGTCTTTAGTTCTATGTGTGTAAATGTATAAGAATTATGTTTCAAGGTCCCAAACATTTCAGGAATAATCTTGGTGTTAGATCTAAAAGCTCTAAACGTATTTCTAATGTGAAGTCAATCAACACAAAAAGCCTAAAATACTTAATCATGCTGTTAGTGTGTGTCAGAACGATTATGTGGTAAATGCAAGTGAGGTTGCATTGTGTTTCAGAAATAAATATTTAAAAACCACGTACAGTATTCGATTTAACACTGCAGGCGAAAAGTAAAAAATACATCTCTCTAAATATGTGGGTAATTTCCACACTCTACTGCACACGCCACCAGTTGCTAACACATTTTCCAATGTTTATTTGGGTTGTAGTCATGTTGTAATTTACTGACTGTCCTTATCAAACATATTTAAAGTTGGGACATTGCATAAATGATAAATCCTGGATTTTCAGGTATTAAATATGTGGTAAATAATAAAATTCGCTTTTTTAGTGACATTGTCAAACCTATCCCCCACCTGTATGCCATCAGTGAGATAGAGGTATAGCATGGGCATAAAGAAAGACAGACGCGACGTCTGTCTTGATGCACTGTATTGTTTTTTGCTTGTGGTTGCCGCAGGGTTTTATACATTGCCCATTGATAGTCAGGTAGTTTTATATCACGTCATATCTAGATTTTTTTTGATGAACAAATGTAAATGTGTTCCATTCACCTGTCCCTAACTCCTGTAATTTACTTTTCTGAATAACGCACCAAGCAAACCACTGTACCAAACTACTGTACCAAACTAGTGTACCAATCTACCAAACTACTGTACCAAACTGTTGTACCAATCTACCAAACTACTAAACTACTGTACCAATGTACTGTACTAAACTACCAAACCACTGTCCCAATCTACTGTACCAATATACTGTATCAATCCACTGTACCAATCTACCAAACTACTGTACCAATCTACTGTCCCAAGCTACTGTCCCAAGCTACTGTCCCAAAATACTGTACCAATATACTGTCCCAAACTACTGTCCCAATATACTGTACCAAACAACTATATCAATCTACTGTATGAAACTACTAAACTACTATATTAATCTACTGTACCAAACTACCAAACTTCTGTCCCAATCTATTTTACCAATCTACTGTACCAATCTACTGTACCAAACTACTGTACCAAACTACTGCACCAAACTACTGTCCAAAACAACCAAACTCCTGTACTAAACTACTGTCCCAATCTATTGTACCAAACTACTGTCCCAATCTAGTGTACCAAACTACTGTACCAAACTACTGTCCCAATCTACTGTACCAAACTACCAAACTGCTGTACCAAACTACTGTCCCAATCTACTGTACCAAACTACCAAACTGCTGTACCAAACTACTGTCCCAATCTACTGTACCAAACTACCAAACTGCTGTACCAAACTACTGTCCCAATCTACTGTCCCAATCTACTGTCCCAATCTAGTGTACCAAACTACTGTCCCAATCTACTGTACCAAACTACCAAACTGCTGTACCAAACTACTGTCCCAATCTATTGTACCAAACTACTGTCCCAATCTACAGTACCAAACTACTGTCCCAATCTACTGTACCAAACTACCAAACTGCTGTACCAAACTACTGTCCCAATCTACTGTACCAAACTACCAAACTGCTGTACCAAACTACTGTACCAAACGACTGTCCCAATCTATTGTACCAAACTACTGTACCAAACTACCGTACCAAACTGCCGTACCAAACTACCGTACCAATCTACTGTACCAAACAACTGTCCCAATCTACCGATCTACTGTACCAAACTACCAAAGTACTGTACAAAACTACCAAACTACTGTATCAATCTGTACCAATCTACTGTACCAAAATACTGTACTAATCTACCAATCTACTGTCCCAATATACTATACCAAACTACTGTACCAAACTACTATATCAATCTACTGTACCAATCTACCAAACTACTGTACCAAACTACCAAACGACCATATCAATCTACTGTTCCAAACTACCAAACTACTGTACCAATCTACTGTTCCAAACTACCAAACTACTGTACCAATCTATTGTACCAAACCACTATATCAATCTAGTGTACCAAACTACTGTACCAATATACTGTACCAAACTGCCAAACTACTGTACCAAACTACTATCCCAATCTACTGTACCAAACTACCAAACTGCCATACTACTGTACCAAACTACTATCCCAATCCACTGTACCAAACTACCAAACTACTGTACCAATCCATCGTACCAAACCACTGTACCAAACTACTGTCCCAATCTACTGTACCAATCTAGTGTACAAAACTACTATCCCAATCTATTGTACCAAACTACTGTACCAAACTACTGTCCCAATCTAGTGTACAAAACTACTATCCCAATCTATTGTACCAAACTACTGTACCAAACTCCTGTCCCAATCTAGTGTACCAATCTACTGTACCAAACTAAAATCTACTGTACCAAACTACTGTACCAAACTACCAAACAACTATATAAATCTACTGTTCCAAACTACCAAACTGCTGTACCAAACGACTATATCAATCTACTGTGTCAAACTACCAATCTACTGTACCAATCTATTGTACCAAACTACTATCCCAATCTACTGTACCAAACTATCAAACTCCTGTCCCAATTTATTACCAATCTACTGTACCAAACTCCTGTACCAAACTCCTGTCCCAATCTACTGTACCAAACTCCTGTCCCAATCTACTGTACCAAACTACTGTACCAAACTACCAAACTCCTGTACCAATCTACTGTACCAAACTACCAAACTCCTGTCCCAATTTATTGTACCAATCTACTGTACCAAACTCCTGTACCAAACTCCTGTCCCAATCTACTGTACCAAACTACTGTACCAAACTACCAAACTCCTGTACCAATCTACTGTACCAATCTACTGTACCAAACTACCAAACTCCTGTCCCAATCTATTGTACCAATCTACTGTACCAATCTACTGTACCAAACTCCTGGCCCAATCTACTGTACCAAACTACTGTACCAAACTCCTGTACCAATCTACTGTACCAAACTACCAAACTCCTGTCCCAATTTATTGTACCAATCTACTGTACCAAACTCCTGTACCAAACTCCTGTCTCAAACTTCTGGCCAAAACAACCAAACTCCTGTCCCAATCTACTGTCCCAAACTACCAAACTACTGTCCCAAACTACCAAACTACTGTCCCAATCTATTGTACCAAACTCCTGTCTCAAATTTCTGGCCAAAACAACCAAACCACTGTACCAAACTACTGTACCAAACTACCAAACGACTATATCAATCTACTGTACCAAACTACCAAACTACTGTACCAATCTACTGTACCAAACTACCAAACTACTGTACCAAACTACTGTCCCAATCTAGTGTACCAAACTGCTGTACCAAACGACTGTCCCAATCTACTGTACCAAACTACCAAACTGCTGTACCAAACTACTGTCCCAATCTATTGTACCAAACTACTGTACCAAACTACCAAACTGCTGTACCAAACTACTGTCCCAATCTACTGTACCAAACTACTGTACCAAACTACTGTACCAAACTACTGTACCAAACTACCAAACTGCTGTACCAAACTCCTGTACCAATCTACTGTACCAAACTACTGTACCAAACTACCAAACTCCTGTCCCAATCTATTGTACCAATCTACTGTACCAAATTCCTGTCTCAAACTTCTGTCCAAAACAACCAAACCACTGTACCAAACTACTGTACCAAACTACCAAACGACTATATCAATCTACTGTACCAAACTACCAAACTACTGTACCAATCTACTGTACCAAACTACCAAACTACTGTACCAAACTACTGTCCCAATCTAGTGTACCAAACTGCTGTACCAAACGACTGTCCCAATCTACTATACCAAACTACCAAACTGCTGTACCAAACTACTGTCCCAATCTATTGTACCAAACTACTGTACCAAACTACTGTACCAAACTACCAAACTGCTGTACCAAACTACTGTCCCAATCTACTGTCCCAATCTACTGTACCAAACTACTGTACCAAACTACTGTACCAAACTACTGTTCCAAACTACCAAACTGCTGTACCAAACTCCTGTACCAATCTACTGTACCAAACTACTGTACCAAACTACCAAACTCCTGTCCCAATCTATTGTACCAATCTACTGTACCAAATTCCTGTCTCAAACTTCTGTCCAAAACAACCAAACCACTGTACCAAACTACTGTACCAAACTACCAAACGACTATATCAATCTACTGTACCAAACTACCAAACTACTGTACCAATCTACTGTACCAAACTACCAAACTACTGTACCAAACTACTGTCCCAATCTAGTGTACCAAACTACTGTACCAAACTACCAAACGACTATATCAATCTACTGTACCAAACTACTGTACCAATCTACTGTACCAAACTACCAAACTACTGTACCAAACTACTGTCCCAATCTAGTGTACCAAACGACTGTCCCAATCTACTGTACCAAACTACCAAACTGCTGTACCAAACTACTGTCCCAATCTACTGTACCAAACTACCAAACTACTGTACCAAACGACTGTCCCAATCTATTGTACCAAACTACTGTACCAAACTACCGTACCAAACTGCCAAACCAAACTACCGTACCAATCTACTGTACCAAACAACTGTCCCAATCTACCGATCTACTGTACCAAACTACCAAAGTACTGTACAAAACTACCAAACTACTGTATCAATCTGTACCAATCTACTGTCCCAATATACTATACCAAACTACTGTACCAAACTACTATACCAATCTACTGTACCAAACTACCAAACTACTGTACTAATCTACTGTCCCAATATACTATACCAAACTACTGTACCAAACTACTATACCAATCTACTGTACCAAACTACCAAACTACTGTACTAATCTACTGTCCCAATATACTATACCAAACTACTGTACCAAACTACTATATCAAGCTACTGTACCAAACTACCAAACTGCTGTACCAATCTATTGTACCAAACCACTATACCAATCTAGTGTACCAAACTACTGTACCAATATACTGTACCAAACTGCCAAACTACTGTACCAAACTACTATCCCAATCTACTGTACCAAACTACCAAACTGCCAAACTACTGTACCAAACTACTATCCCAATCTACTGTACCAAACTACCAAACTACTGTACCAATCCATCGTACCAAACCACTGTACCAAACTACTGTCCCAATCTACTGTACCAAACTGCCAAACTACTGTACCAAACTACTGTACCAAACTACTATCCTAATCTACTGTACCAATCCATCGTACCAAACCACTGTACCAATCTAGTGTACCAAACTACTGTCCCAATCTAGTGTACAAAACTACTATCCCAATCTACTGTACCAAACTAAAATCTACTGTACCAAACTACCAAACAACTATATAAATCTACTGTTCCAAACTACCAAACTGCTGTACCAAACGACTATACAGTATCAATCTACTGTGTCAAACTACCAATCTACTGTACCAATCTACTGTACCAATCTACTGTACCAAACTCCTGTCCCAATCTACTGTCCCAAACTACCAAACTACCGTACCAAACTCCTGTCCCAATCTACTGTCCCAAACTACCAAACTACTGTCCCAATCTACTGTACCAAACTACTGTCCCAATCTATTGTACCAAACTCCTGTACCAAACTCCTGTCCTAAACTACCATACCAAACTCCTGTCCCAATCTACTGTCCCAAACGACCAAACTACTGTACCAAACTCCCGTACCAAACTCCTGTCTCAAACTTCTGGCCAAAACAACCAAACTGCTGTACCAAACTCCTGTCCCAATCTATTGTACCAATCTACTGTCTCAAACTACTGTACCTTGATATATTGACACTAAGGGTAAGATTCACCAACCTCTGATACAGATTATGACATCTTCAACAGGCAATAGCTGCCATTTACAGTAAATCCAGGGCAGGGAACACAGAATTGTGATGGGAATGTTGCTAGTGATTTTCAGTGTACGCAACATACAGTAAGATGAAAATACAATTTAAGTCACAGTTACTTTGATACATCACTATCAAAATATTCTTGTTGTTTTGACAGAATATAATTACACTTCATATTCCTTTGTTCTCTTTCAGGTAAAGGAGTCGTTGTATCAGTCTTATCCAAGTCCCCTGACATCAGAATTGGAAGCATATTCAAAGACTCGTGTGCAATAAATTCAAACAAATGTCCAAGACTTAATAATTTATTTGTTACTGTTTCGTTTCACATTACTGTACATTATTTTTGTCTTTCTAATTTATTTAAATATTTCATAAACAGGAAAATATTCTTACTATGAATCTGCTCCACATGTAACAGTTATTTAATTGGTTAATATAACAATGACTTTTTTTTATATAATACTGAATTTTTCCTTACATATTTATTTATTAAATATAATTAATAAATCTTACTAGGTGCCATTTTCTTTATTTTTTTTTTCACCGTTATGTCTATTGTCTGATATTATCATGCAATTATTTATTTAAGGTGATAATAAAGAAGAGCTATCACTGTCACGAGATAATGTTTTTATTTCATTCGCTTGTAAAACAGTTATCTAGTTAGACTTAGCAATTGATCAGATCCTATTATTTTCAATAGATAAGATCATGTTAGGAAAGTTACGTGGAAAAGGCCCTACAATAAAACACACCGGAATAACCAGGGAAAATAAGGGGAAATCAACACAAAATAAGACTGTGGCAGAAGGGGCAATGTGGCTCATACTAATAAAGGTTAAGCCCAACCACGGCCCCTACCCGTCTCATGTGTGCGCGGGATCCCCGTACCCATCTCATGTGTGTGCAGGATCCCCCTACCCGTCTCATGGGTGTGCAGGATCCTCCTACCCGTCTCATGTGTGTGCAGGACCCCCCTACCCGTCTCATGGATGTGCGGGATCCCCGTACCCGTCTCATGTGTGTGCGGGATCCCTGTACCCATCTCATGTGTGTGCAGGATCCTCCTACCCGTCTCATGTGTGTGCAGGATCCTCCTACCCGTCTCATGTGTGTGCAGGATCCCCCTACCCATCTCATGTGTGTGCAGGATCCTCCTACCCGTCTCATCTGTGTGCGGGATCCTCCTACCCGTCTCATGCGTGTGCAGGATCCCCGTACCCGTCTCATGGGTGTGCAGGATCCCCGTACCCATCTCATGGGTGTGCGGGATCCCCCTACCCGTCTCATGGGTGCGCAGGATCCCCGTACCCGTCTCATGTGTGCAGGATCCCCGTACCCATCTCATGTGTGTGCAGGATCTCCCTACCCGTCTCATGGGTGTGCAGGATCCCCGTACCCGTCTCATGTGTGTGCAGGATCCTCATACCCGTCTCATGTGTGTGCAGGATCCCCCTACCTGTCTCATGGGTGTGCAGGATCCCCGTACCCGTCTCATGGGTGTGCAGGATCACCGTACCCGTCTCATGGGTGTGCAGGATCCCCGTACCCATCTCATGTGTGTGCAGGATCCCCGTACCCGTCTCATGTGTGTGCAGGATCCTCGTACCCATCTCATGTGTGTGCAGGATCCTCCTACCCGTCTCATGTGTGTGCGGGATCCCCCTACCCGTCTCATGTGTGTGCAGGATCCCCCTACCTGTCTCATGTGTGTGCAGGATCCCCCTACCCATCTCATGTGTGTGTAGGATCCCCCTACCCATCTCATGGGTGTGCAGGATCCCCTTACCCATCTCATGTGTGTGCAGGATCCCCCTACCCATCTCATGGGTGTGCGGGATCCCCGTACCCATCTCATGTGTGTGCAGGATCCCCCTACCCATCTCATGTGTGTGCAGGATCGCCCTACCCGTCTCATGTGTGTGCAGGATCCCTTACCCTTCTGATGGATGTGGAGGACCCACCTACCCATCTCATGTGTGTGCAGGATGCCCCTACCATCTCATGTGTGTGCAGGATCCCCCTACCCGTCTCATGTGTGTGCAGGATCCCTTACCCTTCTGATGGATGTGGAGGACCCACCTACCTGTGTCATGTGTGTGCAGGATCTCCCTACCCTGAAGTATAATAATGTACAGGAAAGCCTTTATTTCATGTAAAATGTAGTGTTTGAAACCATACTGTGTATTTCTTTGTTCCCTTGGTGGGCTATGATAGAAAAACACATACCCAACCAAGGACGCCAAGGGATCCGGATTTAACTGGTTCTACGAGGGGGTTAAGGACCAAGGAGTGGGGATGGGCGATGATCTTCCTATCTGGGAGATAGATGTTGGTCTGATAAGAAAAGCCATTGTCTGCCCCAGACATCGAGGCATCTATCTCAGGGGAGATAACAAGCAAGCACTGAGAACAGTGGCTGGGTATGAGTCCCATAGGTGCTGTTCTCATTGGCCAATTTGTAATTCCCGCTCACCTTGCCTCAGCCTCCTCCTTATGCCCCCAGCCCAGATTGACCACACAGGTGAGCTATCACATTGTGATTGGTCCAAAAACACCGCAATCGCGCTGTGATTGGTCGTGACCCCATTCTCCATGATTTCCTATGGAGATGGGGAAACTAGAAGAGGGGCTGCAGATTTGAGTTCCACAGCTCACTCCAGGACGGGTGTGCAGGTGGACTAAGTGGTATTCTCCGAGGTTGTGCCAGAGACACCTGAAACCGAGGCTGAGTTCTATAAGGGCGGGGGGTTTGAAGATGATTTTCTTCAACTTGCATTCACCTTCCATGGAGGCTCTGGAGCCCCACATGAGTGGAAACTGCGTCGGGTAAGCCATTCCGGTGGTGCCGGTCACTTAAGACCTCTAGGATTTACCCTGTATTCCCCTGGTTTTGTGAGTATAGTTTTGTTGAATTATTCATGATGGGTTTGCTGGCTCCGGCCAGAATAAATACTCTTCATTTGACCTTTGAGTCCTTTCTTGATCTTGATCCTGTGACAGAGTTCTGGTCCCCAGTGACAGACTTTTCTGGTGGCAAGATGGGATCACCAGGTTCAGGGCTGAACTACTCAGCTGTAGTTCTGACTAAGTGGGTCTTGATCCTTGAGACCACAGGGAAGAAGGTCTCAGACACTCTGATCATGATCAGAGCTCTCATAAGCCCCAAACAGCAGTGGGATCGACAAGTGGCTCAACCAAGGCGATTGCTTCCCAATTCAAGTCCTGGAGCAAGGAACTGATTCTGCTCTGTTGTGAGGGATATGGACTTCAGACATAGGGCCAAAACAAGTAGATGACCTAGTCAAAGAAAAAGACCACTGGTCTCGAAAGGACAAGAACAGAAAAGGCCCCCGTAGTATAGCATTCTACTCATGTATGTATGTAGGTATGTATGTCTTTAATTACTGTATATATCGCCATTAGTGTACATAGCGCTTCACATTAGTAATACACCTGACAATCATATAAATAACAAATAATACAAATAACAGATCATGGGAATAAGTGCTTCAGTCATAAAAGTAACATTAAGGAAAAGGAGTCCCTGCCCCGAGGAGCTTACAGTCTAATTGGTAGGTAGGGAGAATGTACAGAGACAGTAGGAGGGCGTTCTGGTAAGTGCGTCTGCAGGGGGCCAAGCTTTATGTATCGTGTATAGTATTTTCCACTGTGTTACTCATAACATACAACATAACTGCTTCTTTAAGCAAGTGTGTCATAAGGTGGGTCTTAAAGGTGGATAGAGAGGGTGCCAGTCGGGTATTGAGGGGAAGGGTTTAAGGCGGGAGAGGCTTTAGATACAAAGGGGGTAGAGAGAAGACATCCTTTAGCAGAATGCAAGAGTCGGGATGGTACATAGTGAGAAATTAGGGCTGAGATGTAAGGAGGGGCTGAAGAGTGTAAAGCTTTAAAAGTGAGGAGGAGAATTGAGTGCGAGATGCGGGATTTGATAGGAAGCCAGGAGAGGGATTTCAGCAGGGAAGACGCTGAGACAGATTTGGGAAAGAGTAGAGTGATTCTGGCAGCAGCATTTAGGATAGATTATAGGTGAGACAGGTGAAAGGCAGGAAGGCCGGACAGCAGGGGGTTACAGTAATCAAGACGGGAGAGAATGAGGGCCTGAGTCAGAGTTTTAGCAGTCGAGCAACAGAGGAAAAGGCGAATCTTGGTAATATTGCGGAGGAAAAAGCAACAGGTTTTAGCTACCTTTTCTTCTTTCTTTTCTTCTTTCCCCCAAAACTCCCGCCTAGTCTAGTAGCTCTGAATTTTGACAAACTTCTTTTAAAGGGCACTTTCCTTTCAGATTGCACGCTTTGCTATTCTGTATACCCTTCTCGCATGTCCAATCCGTGTCTTGATGGCTTTTTTAGAAGAGGTTTCAGTCTGGCTCTGTCAATCCGATCAGTTTGTCAAAAAATCCTCCAACTCGCATTTTTGTCTAAAACGGCTATTCTCGAAGCTTTGTTAAGCAAACACCTTCTAAAAACTCAATTTTTTTTCCACCTCTAAGGTGCTAAGATAGTTTAAGAGACACAGTTTTGCATCCTTACAAGTCATAGAAGCAATTTCTTGACGGCAGAACATGAACTGACTTATTATACGTGTTATTAAGTATTCTATATTCATTTTGGCCATTTTAAAATAAAGTTAAACTCATGATGTACATTGTACAAATAATGTGGTCCCCTATAAAAAATATTAATACACCACTAAACATTACATAGAAACTAGCATCTCCACTAATGTTATTAACAATAAATAATAATACTAATAATAATAATAATATCAATGAATATTATCAGTAATAATAATAACATCATTAATAATAGTAATGGCAATTAATATTATTACAAATGAAAACATTTATCTTGTATAGTACTGACAATGTATGCAGTGCTGTGCATATAATCCTTGCAGGCACGAGTCGCTGCACTGTACACATTGTCATTATTTTAGGGGTTAGATAAAGTGACTTTCCCGAGGTTACAAGGAGACCACACTGGGATTGGACCAGACTCCGCTGCAGTGCCATAGTTTGTTTGTTTGTTTGTTTGTTTGTTTACTCTCTGCACCACTCCTTCCATGCACCATAGCAATGTGAAATCACCAGGGTACTCATTAAATGGCACATTGCCTAATGAGCTCCCTATTGCCACCTCCCATCAAACGCTCACGACATAAACTACACCCTGCATGTCTGTGTCACATTGAACACAAATGTTCATAGTTGACAATCAAAAATATTGGTTTGATAATTCAACTGGCATAAGCTTTTAGCCCTTCTGTAATTGCTCATTAACCCCCCACCAAAGAATAAAAGAGTCCAAGCAGGGACATGGGGCTCAAACAGTGACAAAGACGTGAATATTCTTGTATGTTCCAAAGCAATATCAGGACGTTTCCCTTCTGAATGACCACAAACGCATGAACATGTGGCTAGTCATATGGAAGATAGCGCCTACCTGGTTCTTTCTAAATAGAAATATAGAGCAGCCAGGAAAATATAGGGGCCTATGCTATAAGCGTTCATAAAAAAAATCGCCGGAACATTTAATTTGCCTGTTTTTGAGCATTGCTATCACGGTATCAGAAAGCCTCAATTACCTGTGATAGAAAAATTCCAAAAAGGGGCGAGTAGTCGGCGACGTGAAGATCGCCTCTCTGACAAGGCCTCACCGGTGATTTGTTTTGGACAGCAGAGAGAGCTGGACAGCAGAGAGAGCTGCACAGCGAGAGCCGCCTCTGCCTGCGCATATCTCGCCAGCGATCAAACGTTTTTAATATACATTTTAATACTAGTGTAGATGAGCAGGGGGTCTCCGTAGCAGAACCACATTGATTTCAGGTCCGGGGACCCCCTGCTTCCCGGGATACGTCACATCCTTAAAACGACATGGCCATATCACATGGTATTACAGCCAATGGGATTGAAGACAATCCCATTGGTTGCTGTACCATGTGATAGGTCACATTAGTTCAAAAGGATGTGACGTCACTTTAAGGGATGATGTCACATCCTTTTGAACTAATGTAACAGATCACATGGTACAGCAACCAATGGGATTGTCTTATAGCATAGGCCCTATAGTGTTAAAGATTTCTTCTAAAACCATCTGGTTATTAGCATAGCCAATGTGAAAAAAATCACAGTTGAATTAAGATTCGCCAAACTCTCACGTCCTGTAATCTGCAGATTGACTTGAAAATAATTCAGTCGATCAGAAATGAAGACTCCGGTGTGCGATTCCGCTATAGGCAGTAGCAATGCTGAAACAATGGAGAAAGTTCGGCGCACCCCCAGGTTAATGACGAAGAGAAAGGGCAACTTCCATAAAAATATATTTATTCGGTCATGAATAAAAGCGAGGTACACAGAGCCACCCACACATTTCACGCCTGAGCGCTTTATCAAGTCGTAGTTCAAACCCCCCAAACCTGAGCATTAAATAGCAAGCGTATCGGGAAGTATCGAGGGTTTGCGCCATCCGCGGTTACGTTCCAGCAATGGAAACGTCCGTACGTATGTCCAGCTGGTCAACAAACAAATAAAACTTAATTGTGACATAACAAACAACGGTAACAAAACTAAAAAAAGTGTGATAATAATACTAATGTGTAAAATTCGGTATTTTAAACATAATTTTGAACACAGACATTATTTAAATACCCCTGTCACACATACAAAGTCTCATATTCAAAACTCACACCACACTCAAACTAGACACAGCTGTTCTTCATCTCAAGATCAGCTGATAAATTTATCAATGGGAACAAATCCCTAACATCTACTATGTTACGTTTACATTTTAACAGCATAATTGGTCATCTATTCTTTAAATAACAAATAACAGTAGCCATGTCTTTATGCAGTATCACCATCGCTTTCACTATATACTCAATGTTGTTTCAACGAGAATAATATTATATCATAGCAATACTTGCTACAATGTTGCAAGATGATGACAGTTGGATAATTAGAAAGAAAATGTGTACCCGGGCGCTTCTAATAAATTAATCTCTATGTAGAGCAAAGATAACACAAGTGTAATTACTTATCAATAAGTGTATATATAAGTGCAAATGAAAAAAACCTTTGTACATTTGTGCAACCTTCACCAAACAGTGAAAGAAAAATATATAAAAAAAGGTAAATATGTAGCAGCTCAACCCTAAAATGTGCCGTTCTCTTGTCCAAAATGCAGTCTCGTTGTCTTCCAGGTAACGGGAGCGCACAGAAAACTTTGTGGTACTGTATATACAGTACTATGTGAAAGAGAAAAATACAAATAATGGCGTAGCAGTAATGTACAAGTGAACTTTCAACTGTAAAACGGTGTTAATCCCACTCACAGATTGTATATGGGTCTATAGGCGTATCAGAGATCTCTCTGATAGGAGCAAGATGGTATTCCTTCTCAGGAGTTTGTGTGTGAGATATCCTGTGCAGATTGGAAAAAATAGGAGAGACACTCAATGGTTTAGTATATCTAGAATGATTTATTGGACAGATGTAAAGTGCAAAAGTATTTCCCTCACATTTCATGGGAAATAACTTGGTCGGAGGCGTCTGGCGCTCAGTTCCGCATGCGTCACTTCCGGTATTGTCGTCACTTCAGGGCTGATGTGGCTGCAGTCCGGTCCTTTGGCTGCCAGGGCTCTGATCTCCAAGTTTCCAGGGATGATTCAACGCGTTTTGCCAGAGCTTCGTCAGGAAGCGAATCTTCTATCTAACTCTCTTACTATTTATAGTCAATTTTAATTCAATTGATAATTCAATCTTCTACACATGATGTTTGAAACACTTAATATGCAAATTTTAACCTGCAGTTCCTCATATAAACGCAGTCCAAAAAAGATGGACCGTATGTATGGTGACGTCCTTGGTTTGTATAGTGTTCTTAGGACAATGGAAAGAATCTGGCTGATCTCTATATGTCCAATACTATATGTAGATACAAAAAAGAAAAATCCGCAGTTCTCACCAGATTTAATCAATATTATATCAGGTTTAATTCATCTGCAAGCATCAGGGGGTAAACACAAGAAAAATGGAGCAACGTTTCGGACCTTCCAGTCCTTTCTAAAGGTCCGAAACATTGCTCCCTTTTTCTTGTGTTTACCCCCTGATGCTTGCAGATGAATTAAACCTGATATAATATTGATTAAATCTGGTGAGTGCTGCGGATTTTTCTTTTTTGTATCTATCTATTTTGTTGCTGGATGGTGATCCTGGCTACACTGCCAGCACCCTGAGCTACTTAAATAAGTTATCTTACCCACAAAGAGTGCCCTGAACATTTTGTGTTATGTCCAATACTATATGTATATATGACTTCCTAAAGGGACACAGATTAATACATTATCAGTCAATGGGCAGCGAAAAAAATAAACATAAAATAATACAATAAAAAAAAGCTATAAAAAATAAAATTACATACATTCACTATTTTTCATACCTTTAAAAGCGTTGACCCTCCGAATCCCGACGATTCTGCAAGCTCTCGTACCACGGCGTAATCAAAGTCACTCCAATGCCATCCACCTTGAAGATCCGGAACAGGTAACAAAATTCTTCTTTCTTCATCTGTCATTATTTCTTTTCTTTAATGTTCTATCTTCATCTGTCAGTCCATAGCCCCATGGTAAATCCACAACACAATGTTATCTCGTCGGCTTCATGAGGTAAAATGAGACGTCAAGCCCTTATATATGGCCTGTAATGTCAAAGTTTCAGGTCAAATGATACAGCTCCTATCTGATTGGGTGCTGTACCATGTGGCTACCTCTTTCCGCCATGTCTCTCTCTCCCCCATGTCACACGCGCTCTCCCCCATGCCACACTCTCTCTCCCCATGTCACACTCTCTCTCCCCCATGTCACACTCTCTCTCCCCATGTCTCTCTTTCCCCCATGTCACACTCTCTCTCCCCCCATGTCACACTCTCTCTCCCGCATGTCACACGCTCTCTCTCCCCATGTCACACTCTCTCTCCCCCATGTCCCACTCTCTCTCCCCATGTCACACACTCTCTCCCCCATGTCACACTCTCTCTCCCCATGTCACACACTCTCTCCCCATGTCACACACTACACACTCTCTCCCCCATGTCACACTCTCTCCCCCATGTCACAGTCTCTCACCCCCGTCATACTCTCTTCCCTGTCACACTCTCTCCCCCCCATGTCACTCTGACTAAGCCCACCCTTAATCTGCCCAGTAACAGGGGTGGGGTTGTGACATCCATCCAAGGGAATATATGGAGCTGCAAAGGCTTCTGGGCCCTGGGCTCCTGGAGGATATCAGAGGAGGAGTCTCATCATGTTAAGTGTTTGTCTTGTATGTGTAAGAGTATGGTCAGCATTTATTATTTTATAGTTGGGGAAAGTGCCCCTCACCCAAGAAGCGCCGCTGCTGTGTGGAGGAAAGATGTCTACCCCTTTGCTACAGGAGGAACGTGCGTGGTCACTGAGTGCCAGGGAGCCCTAGAACAGGGACTCATTGGGGGGGGGAGGGGGAGCGCCACATTGGGAATGCTCTAACGCCAATACCGCGCCTATGCACACCAGATCACCACTGTAGGGGATAGAAGGACCTGCACAGGGTGACCGGTAATGGGAGCCTCGGTAGAAGGTGCACCCCTGAATTTAGCCCTGGTAGGGGTCTGGAATTAAATCCAAGCTATGGTGACGCGTCAGCAGCCATCTGAATCTCGGTAAGTAATTGGTTGCAGGGGCCTCCCGCGACACCCCGGCATTTAATGCCGCGGGAAAGAGCGCAGGGCCTCTGCAACCACTGCACCCCCCAGAAAAATCTCCCGCCCCCCAATTTGCACACTCCTGCCCTGAGTGGTAAGTGGTACACTCAATGTAGTATTACTTTGCCTTTTAGCTTGACTCCTTATTATACGTAGTTTACACATACTATGAGAAACATACCACATTTATGAATATTGCTTACTCCAGGGTAGTGTAGTAGTAAATATGTTCCTTATGCATGTTTAAAATACTGTAACAATTTGATAGTCTGCTGAAGAATAACTGATCGTGATTTATTAACATTGAACACGTTTTCTGGAACATGTACAATTGTTCGGTTGTAAATAGATTTTACAAATAACCACCAGGTGGAGCTATAGGACCTGTAAGCAGCTTCCTTTTTAAACTTGTAGTATATATCATTTTGTCTTACATTTCCTGGTAAATGAGGACAGGAACATACAAAAGGGACCACATTTATTAGACTAGTACTGTATGACCTGTTAATAGCTAGAAGTAAGATCAACGAGTCTTTCCTTGCGGTGACTCAGCTGGGCTGTCTGTGACAGGGCCTTTTCCCTGTCTGAAGACTTTACAAGGAAAGCCTGTCTCTAGCTGTTAAGTCCAGCAGTGAAATGGTTAATCTGCAGCATGAAGCAATTAACCAGCTTCCACCTGGCTCGGTAAGAGGGTTTAAATGCCTGCATGACGGCAGTCTTGGGACCTCTAGTCCATGGAAACACCCTGTGCTGCTGGAGAGGTCACACAGGGACTATTTCTCGCTCTGACCCAGACTCACACTGGACCACTATAGAGAGCAGGCTGCTGTGAAGAGAAACCCTACACAAGGACTTTCAGACCCCTACCCCAGGGGTAACTGACCCCTACTTTTGTAGTTTCTTGTTGGTATGGGGCTGACAGGGGGTAAGCGGTGTTAGCGCTCCATGTAGGAGTTAGGTGTCTTAGTTTTCCTGTATCTCTGTCTCGCAGATCCCAAGCTGTTTGTTTTGAGGGTTCCGGCTAACAAAAGCATTTTTAAATTTTCCCTTAAATCTGCCTCCTGTTTTAAACACCTCCGCACACCTCTCCTAGAGTGCCACATTTACATTGTGTGGTGCGCTGCCGTGGGATATACACAACACACCAGTGGGAGAAGTGTATTGTATTGTATTGTATTGTATGTCTTTATTTATATAGCGCCATTAATGTACATAGCGCTTCACAGTAGTAATACACGTGGTAATCGAATAAATAACAGATAATATAAATAACAGATCGTGGGAATAAGTGCATTAGACAAACATACCATTAAGGAAGAGGAGTCCCTGCCCCGAGGAGCTTACAATCTAATTGGTAGGTAGGGAGAACGTACAGAGACAGGAGGAGGGAGTTCTGGTAAGTGCGTCTGCAGGGGGCCAAGCTTTATGTATCATGTGTTCAGAATATTCACAGTGCTATTCGTATGCTTCTTTAAGCAAGTGGGTCTTAAGGTGGGTCTTAAAGGTGGATAGAGAGGGTGCTAGTCGGGTACTGAGGGGAAGGGCATTCCAGAGGTGTGGGGCAGTCAGTGAAAAAGGTTTAAGGAGGGAGAGGGCTTTAGATAAAAAGGGGGTAGAAAGAAGACATCCTTGAGCAGAACACAAGAGTCTGGATGGTGCATAACGAGAAATTAGGGCTGAGATGTAAGGAGGGGCAGAAGAGTGTAAAGCTTTAAAAGTGAGGAGAAGAATGGAATGTGAGATGCGGGATTTGATCGGAAGCCAGGAGAGGGATTTCAGCAGGGGAGATGCTGAGACAGATCTAGGAAAGAGTAGAGTGATTCTGGCAGCAGCGTTTAGGATAGATTGTAGTGGAGACAGGTGAGAGGCAGGAAGGCCGGACAGCAGGAGGTTACAGTAATCAAGACGGGAGAGAATGAAGGCCTGAGTCAGAGTTTTAGCAGTCGAACAACAGAGGAAAGGCATTAATAACTGCTGCACTGTTATATAACAGTACTAATTAATACCTAACAGCATTAATAAATGCTGCACTGCTATATAACAGTACTAATTAATAGCTAACAGTATTAATAACCGCTGCACTGTTATATAACAGTACTAATTAATACCTAACAGTATTAATAACCGCTGCACTGCTATATAACAGTACTAATTAATAACTAACAGTATTAATAACCGCTGCACTGTTATATAACAGTACTAATTAATACCCAACAGTATTAATAACCGCTGCACTGTTATATAACAGTACTAATTAATACCTAACAGTATTAATAATCGCTGCACTGTTATATAACAGTACTAATTAATACCTAACAGCATTAATAACTGCTGCACTGTTATATAACAGTACTAATTAATACCTAACAGTATTAATAACTGCTGCACTGCTATATAACAGTACTAATTAATACCTAACAGTATTAATAACCGCTGCACTGCTATATAACAGTACTAATTAATACCTAACAGTATTAATAACTGCTGCACTGCTATATAACAGTACTAATTAATAACTAACAGTATTAATAACCGCTGCACTGTTATATTACAGTACTAATTAATAACTAATAGTATTAATAACCGCTGCACTGTTATATTACAGTACTAATTAATAACTAACAGTATTAATAACCGCTGCACTGTTATAGAACAGTACTAATTAATAACTAACAGCATTAATAACCGCTGCACTGTTATATAACAGTACTAATTAATACCTAACAGTATTAATAACTGCTGCACTGCTATATAACAGTACTAATTAATACCTAACAGTATTAATAACCGCTGCACTGCTATATAACAGTACTAATTAATACCTAACAGTATTAATAACTGCTGCACTGCTATATAACAGTACTAATTAATAACTAATAGTATTAATAACCGCTGCACTGTTATATTACAGTACTAATTAATAACTAACAGTATTAATAACCGCTGCACTGTTATATTACAGTACTAATTAATAACTAACAGTATTAATAACCGCTGCACTGTTATAGAACAGTACTAATTAATAACTAACAGCATTAATAACCGCTGCACTGTTATATAACAGTACTAATTAATACCTAACAGTATTAACTGTTGCACTGATCGGCCTCGGATATAGTATGTGCGGCCTCGGATATAGTATGTGCGGCCTCGGATATAGTATGTGCGGCCTCGGATATAGTATGTGCGGCCTCGGAGCGCATGGCGTCGCGCGCATGATGCAGAGGCGATCCGTGTCCTGTGGGATCTGTAGGAGGAGACACGACTGGGAGGCGGGCCCATGACATCGCATGGGCGGTCCGCCCTCATTGGCTGAACTACGCATGTGACCCGGCCGTAGCGAGACAAAATTACAAATTGGCTCCGAAACTCGGCCGCGCCATCGTGCTCTCTAGGGCCATCCTCATTGAGGTACGTGGCCTTGTGTTTGCGGCGTGGGTGACACGCGTCTCTCTTCCGGCGTCAGGCGGCTACGTGGCGGGACAGCTTAGTGTTTTGTGTGCCTATCCCGCCACCGTAGCCACCCGACGCCGGAAGAGAGACGCGTGTCACTGACATCACCACCAGCAAGCCGCGAGCGTTCATGTACACGCTGTGTAGTTGGTCTCCGGGCACTGCGGGTAGGATACAGGTTGCGGACGGTATTCGTGAGTTGATCAGATACCACTTTCACATAGTAAGTGTGGGTGGTTTTGTTTTTATTGTGAATCAAAGTGTAGTTACATATTACACTAGGCTGTGTCCTTCTTCCCTTCCTCATCGGGTGTCATTGTCATTGGCGTGCTCCGTGAGCCCCGAATACCATCTGGAGGGGAACCATCCGTTCAGACCACGTGGGGTCCGTGAATGATCGAGGTGAAGACGTGGCACAAGCACAGATTCTATCCCCTGCCTGAGCAAGATTGATTTCTTGTAAGTAGGGTTTTTTAAGTTCTAGATAAGTGTCCTTGTTTTAGGTACTGCGTAATTGGTGTGTCCTTTGTTTATTTCCCAGGACTACCCACGGAGATACCACACAAGGACACTTTCATTCATCAAAGACTTACCGTGGACAATCCAACATCTGAATCCGGAGTCCGTCCAGTATCTATGGACTGACATTTGGACTACGGTACTTTGGACATTATGTCAAAGTTATAGCGCAGGGGAACGCATATTTTGTGTTTGTTGTATTGTCCAACAGGTCCTGGGAGTATCTGTTTTATGAGGTTCCCCTTGGCAGCTCTTCTTTTCCAGTTAATTGTTTATATCACATCCCACTGGTTTATCCACATGTTATGTTTCACTCCATTATCATTATTTAGTTTAATTGCACCTCACATTGGTTGGTTTAGGTTAGCGCTTGTAGGGAGTTTATTTTGGTAGTTTGTTGTGTATTCTTGTTAATCACATCCCCAATCTCTGAAAAGCTGTTCCTGCTCTGAATATTTTTCTGAAAATGTTTTAAAATGCCGTCCTTTTAAAAGATACATTTCTGACATTGTCGCCAGTCAATAAGATAAAGAATATACCCTTTCTTATAAATCTTTAACACAATGGTTCCTTCTACTCTTGCATTGTCTGCGACCTCTCTTCTTAGGGCTCAGGGTGGCGCTGAGTGGGCGCGCACGCTCACGGCAGACACGTTGCAACAATGCATGTGTCCTGTGTGAGGACCGCTTGCCGAGTGAGCAAATTTGAATTTGCCGCTCGAAAGCGCCTCACGTGAGCGGTTCGCCCAATGAGGGCAAACCAGCTCCGTGACGTAGAGGCCACGCCCCCAGATGCGCGCGCACCTTGCCAGCCAGGAAAAGCACGGCCGAGCAGGGTGCAGCGCTGGAGTGCCAGCGCGACTCTACCCACCCTGGACGAGGCCTTACAAACACCGCCAGGCTGATTAGGGTCTGTTGGGGGGAAAAAATGGAAAGACAGAACTGAAATTGTCAGATAATTATTGTCATTCGATTTAACTTTATTACGTGTCAGTTTGTGATCAAACAGTCTTGATCATTTGAATCTTGGAGTGAGGTTTATATATAATAACATTGTGAAGTTGTGTCTAAACTTGCTTAAGATGCAATATCCCTCATACAGATCACAATATGTGCAATTTGAAGCCCAAGAATATAATTGAACATTGTATGATAAATGTGATAATGGACCTTGAAAAAATAATGACCACATCCATAATGAATGCAATATAAAAGGATCAATTAACTATCACCAATATACATAACTCAGTTTGTCTGTACTGTAGGTATCACATTAGCCCATTGCATAAAACGTTTGTGTAAAACCCTATAATTCTGCCTCACTCGCCCTCTCCTCTTTTAAATGACTCATCATCCAAAAAATGATAAATGAAAACAATGTGAATCAGTTTGAAAGAATAGCCGTCCCCACCACAAACAGCTGGCAGGAGATTAGGCAGAAACATGAATGCATTTAAATCCCAGCAGTAGAGATGGGTGAACCAGCCCAAATCCGTTTCCTGGAATTTCGAGGATTGTTTAGAGAGAGAGAGACATTTATCCCTCCCTATAGATTAGAGACACAAGCCTGTGCTGATAAAGGAGCACATCTCCGGTACCCAGCTGAGAGATATGCTAATGACTGTGCCAATTATGTTTAAATGAGTCCAATCCCACACTTCCTAAAAGGATTTTCATAACAACTACATAGAGTTGATAAGCCTAAGGCACTACCCTAATGACTGGCACCAAGTTATGCCAACCTCATAATGGGAGCTTCGGAGGAGGATTTCATTTTCAACAATAATCGTTTTGGTGCAAACCTGGTTCTCTGGCGCCGCTATATAGATGATGTCATACTGATCTGGAAGGAAGAAGGTCCTTGACTGGGAAGCTTCATGGCAGGCGGATTGTCAACGTAGCCGGATCTGGGTTGGAGAGAGTGGGTTAGTCCTGATACTTGCCAAGGTCTTGGGATGGAGAGGTCAGAATTGTCAAAGTCCGTTAAGCCGTGGTCTGGGGTTGGACAGGTCAGATTTGTAGAAGTCTGTATAGCCATGGTCTGGGTTGGAGAGAAACACAGAGTTGAGGGTAAGCTGGGGTCGATATCTAGAGGGGTTCAGAAGTCAAGCCGGGATAGTACACGTGGAATCCAAACTGCAAGAAAGACAAGACAGGAGCAAGGCACAACAAACGCAGGAGCTCAAGGCTACAACCAGTTATGCTCAGCAAAGCAGGAGTGAATGAAGAAGGCATTTATAGCAGACAGGAACCAATGAGGCAGGGGGCGGTAACGGAGGCGCGGCCTCTGCAGAGGCAGAGATTGGCTGCAGGAGACAAGTGGGCAATAAGAAGACTTGCCACGCAGCCAGGGAGCGGTGCACGGTGTCACATGTGCGCGCCGCATGAGAGAAAAGTGCGGTGCGTCCGAGGGGGCGGAGCTAAGCTCAGTGGCAACCTAGAAGAGCTGCGCCTGCGTGCGCGCTCTGTAAGAATAGCGGGATGCGCGCACACGCTGGTGCCAGATTGGAGGTGCAGCGCCCGGTAAGGGTGGAAAACGTCACAAAGGACGTGTTCCCAGATTCCTTACAATTTATGGGTATTTTCTACTAGCCTCAATACATGTAAAATAAAACATAGTTTATCCAGATGATCTATATTTTTATTTACCTGTATGGATGCCAGTAGGAAATACCCATAAATATAATTAATGTATTATTAATTATGTATAATTAATTAATATGATTAGTTGTAAATTATGCACTCTGTTTTCATGTATATTTTAGAGGTAATTATACCAGTATAGCCCCTCTACATTCAGCTAGGTCCCATAGACCGTTTTTTACATTAGATTAGAGTTAACAAAAACATCTGATAGCTATTATGCTAGTTTTCAGTTGGACTTTGGGACTATATAAATCCTATCAGTATTGGGTATTGTCATCCCCTGCTGAAATCAGCCAAGACTGAAGAAACGCATTATTCTACTGCTATTTGTCGTTTTATCACACTTCACTCATGACGCCGGATGCAGGAGGCTGCAAGCTGTGACTGACCGGGAACACTGAGGTGGAACCATTAACAGCTACCGCGTGTTGCCAGAGGATTTTCTCCTGGGAGACACAGACAGTGGAGGCTCCAAGGAGGACACACCACGTCAGATCCGACGGAGCAGCGTCCAGGAGAGCATGTTAGAGCATGAGTGTACTCATACAATGCTTTAATAATACGGATGTTTGTGAGTGCAAATTTGTATTTTGTCCAAACAATTAAAATGATGTCACTCATAATACACCAGGATCGGGCGTTTTTTCTTCTTTTTCTATCCAGGTTTCATTGAAGGAGGTGGTTGAACCCACGAAGAAGGCTACCAGTATCCAGAGGATTTCCAACCTGAGCCCATTGGGGTTACAGTGAACTTTGGACTATTCATGCTAAGTTTTTGGACTTTTTACATTTTATGCCTTTATAATTGTATAATTGTATTAATGTTTATTTTATTGGCATAGCAGTTGTTTTGATTTTAGTTCATAATACCAGCTATCCATTGTATATAAGTTGTGTCTAGTTCTGGCCAGTTCTACATATCATTAGTTTCACTTAGAGCTCATATAGTTGATCATATCACTCCTACATGAGTATACATTCATACATTCTATGATAAGATTCAATATCAACATCCTTGTTGCTATTTGACCCAGGTGCGGTCCGTTATCTTTTCTATTTGTCATATATAATATATATATATATATATATATATATATATATATATATTGTGACATAGTCCAAAGATGTTAGGCAGCTTTCTGCCCCGTTTTAGAGCAGAAAGTGCAGAAATAGTTAATGATCCGTTCCACAGCTTCCCATTAACTCAGGCAGCTGGATGGAAAATCCAGACCACAGATTACAATGGCTCTAGTTCTCCCTCACCTGCTCGTCTAATAACATGCACAGGTACTTAGAGCAGAGAGGTTTTGCATTTCACTCTCTCTCCTTGGAGCCTGGGGGCTGGGGGTGTCGCTGCTCCCCTGCATCCAGTATCGGGGTTGACGGCCCCTCCACGTATCACAGTACCAGAGGGTTTGCCTGGACTCCACGAACAGATAAGACAAAACAAATGGTTACTGCTGTTGCTAAAAGACTGTACTGTATCTTGTGACCCTAAATGAGAGAGCATTGTTTTAAGCTGGGGAACCAGTTTAGTTGGCCAGCAGCTGTTAGAGAGACTGATTCTGATGTGTAGTTAGATCCCTGAAAGGGATAGGATTTTGCTTATATGATTTTGGTTTTATTTCTTGAAATAACAGTGTGGGAAATATGGTAACACTGAAATATGTGAACTGCTGAATGAAAGTATCTGAGTACCTTTAACCTTCACATGTTAAAGCTGCAGTACCTTACTTGGATGAAAATAAAGCAGGCAGAAGCCTGAGTTAAGCAGCATAATACTTTGCATGATCCTGTTTGTTGTATAATTAACCCTAGAAGACTGTGTCGGGAAGAACCCAGACAGACGTCAGCACTACAAAAGAGGGGCGTTTGTCACAATATATACTATAAATCTAAGTTGGATTCCGTTTTCTGTTTGTTTGTATGTACGAAGCATCGATTGCTCACAAACGGCACCATGTAGCACAACGAAACTTAGACTGGGCATTCTGCGGCGGATTTGTAGGTCAACGCAGCTATTTTGAGGTTCCAATGTCGCTCACCTCCCAAATTATGGACATTCTAAGTTTCCCTCAGCTAATGTTAGAGCAGGAGTGGGGGTCGGGGGTCGTGGCTATTAAGGGAGGGGCGTGCCCTTGCCTGGATCGGGGCTGTGTGTGTGTGATGTGAGATGTGCGGGGGAGATGTGGCAGTGGGGGGGGAGGGGAGGGGAGATGTGCCAGCGGGGGGGGAGAGAGATGTACCAGCGGGGGGGGGGAGAGATGTACCAGCTAGCGGGGGCTTAAAACACTTTTAACACCCTACCTTATCTACAGTAAATATCTGTTGTTTTTTTTTTTCCTCTCTCTACGCTGTTTTAGCCATTGAATCCTTTGTATATCAGTATTGCGAGACCTGAAGAAGAGAGGATAACTCTCGAAAGCTTGTCCTATGACATAAATTGTTAGTCCATTTATTCTGCACTATCGCAACTGGACTAATACGGCTATTTTCTGCTATATATATATCAGTGTTCGACAAACCTATACATTTGCTCGCCCTGGGCGAGTGGATTTAACCCCCGGGCGAGTAAATATTGGCCCAAGCAGCACACGTTTGGTACTAGGTGGCGAGTAGATTTTTTTGTGTGGCGAGTAGATTTTTTGGTGATTTGTCAACCACTGTATATATATATATATATATATATATATTATACTTTCAATTCTGTCCTAAGATGAGTTCTGGCATTATTCACTAGCCGGGCATCCTGTGAGCAGTGCTTGAGAACTCCTGTGAAGGGGGAACCCGATACGCGAAGCACCTATTGCCGGGGAATTTCTCTCCAGGAACACTTTAGTCACTTCCAGGTTTCCGGGAGGAGTGGACGCCGTTCGTTACCACGCTGGTGAACTGGAGGGAGTGCTGCGAACATTGCTCCCAAGAGGATGGCTAAGACGGAGTTTGAGTTGATACTCATACATGCCTATGACCTACCGGCGTTTGTGAGTTTAATGTACACAGATCTACAAAAGTTTTAATAAATTGCCCATACTTATCACACTAGGAGAGTGCACTCTCTCTTCTTTTTTTCTCTTACATTCAAGCTGGGAGGGCTTTACCTGGTGAAGAAAGCAGCCTGGATCTCTGATTTTTTGGTTTCACTATTGGTTCATTTGGACTTTTATTTGTTATATCTTGTGGACTTTCGTTTATATCTCAGTATATTTTTTTAGATTTATCTAATTATTTTGTGTCTTTTTTAGTCATAATATTAAATACATTTACACATTTTTTTTATTGATATATCTGTACTATTTTATACTATTTCCTCACTGCTGTTTGTGCATTTTTGGCCACTATATATTATATGTATATATTACTATAGGGGACTTCTGCTAGTGCAACAGCGCTGTCCTTATCCTTTTTCTGTTGTATATACTGTATATAAATTCCCCGTTTTTATTATATATTTGCTTTATTCCTTTTTTTATTATATTTTATAATTTTTTTGGAGATATATATATATTTTTAGATTCCCCTGGACTTCCACCTCATTTATAATTTCAGTTTAATTTCCTCTTTGTGGTATCCTTTTAGCTTTGGGCAATATTGGTATACCATATTGACTTTGTATATTGACCTCTTGACTTATATCCTTGAACTAAATTTCATGTATTCATGATTAATTTAAAATGTTTTCTCATTTAGGCAACTTTGTATGTTATTTTTAATCCAACTTTTTTTTATATACTTAGTTTTTGAAAGTTTTTTTTCAGGTTATTTATTTATATTATGTTTTACTAACGGAATTAACTGTGATGTTATACTTGTGCTGATGTTCCCTTAACTCAGTGGATTGCTTGTATTGATTTATTTAGCCCTCAAGGGTTAATATTCTGCGATTGGCAATTATGGTGGTGATGTCATCACGGTGGGACTTTAAAGATCAGGGATCCTGCACATGTGAACTAATATACAGCTATATTATTAGCTATATTATTATTGTATAATATACAGCTATATTATTAGCTATATTATTATTGTATAATATACAGATAAAGCTCTGAGGAGGGAAACATGTTGAGCTACTTTACGAGACTGCAAATTCTCCCCAGGTTACTCTCTGTTTGGAGGTTGGCGCCTGTGGAGATGCGGATGAGACTGAGACCTGAGTGTGAGGCTGACGTCACGACCGGAAGTGACGCTGAAATGGCGCACTCGTCCATGGGCAGCACGGAGGAGGACTGGAGTGGTCAGCTTTCTGTGAGACCCTTTGTGATCTGCCTGCGCTTTGCCTGTGGGCTGTTTATGAGTGTTACCTGTACATTGTGTATTATAATTCAATACAGTATCACACTGTGCCCGTCTCTCTTTATGTTGTCTTTTCATGATCATCCTTGCATATCCATTACCAAGCTACTGGTAAGGATTCATGTATTGTTTGAATCCTGCCCACCTAATGTGAGTGGGTCGTCATTCACTGCTTTGAGCACCATCTGTGTTTAACGCATTCATTTCCCTGGTATTGTGCGGCGCACATTAATCACTGCGCCTGTTTGCGCTCTGTCATTTCTTCTATGTAAGTGGCACAGAGCCTCGCAAGGATAAGATCCTTTTGGCAATAAAGCAGGTAATGATGCATTAGAATATTTATTTTGCAAACAAGTGGCTTTAAGTACATGTATTGTTAGAAATAAAACAAACAGACTAACAAAAAAACCTGTACTATATTTGTGTACTTAGAAGACACTGGCCTGTGTGTTAATGCAACATTAATCGGACTAGTGATCGACATAGCCTTGAAAATGTTCTCAAAAGACAATGTCACAATTTGTAGTGTTGACATGTGACACATTTCACTACTCTACACTATAATTAATGAGTGTTGTGCATTAAGAGTAACCTGTCACGGGAGACCAGGACTAACACACCAGGACTAACACACCAGGACTAACACACCAGGACTAACACACCAGGACTAACACACCAGACAGAACAATCGAGTTAATAAAAGTGAATTTATTGCTAAAAGATAACCACAGCTGTCTGGAACATACAACATACACTCTTAACTGGGGTAACTGGGGAATACTCCGCAGGCCTTGGCACAGGGACCTCGGGGAAGAGATTTTCCCTGTTCTGTTCCCAAGCCATGTTAAGAAGGCAGAGACTCCAATCGCCACACATGGAACCCAGAGCTCTGGGACCTATAACTGTCACTGGCTCTGGCTGGAACTCCCACTAGACCTAACAAGGGCCTTGTGACGATCGAGAGGATTTGGCCCGGGATTAAAGGGATTACACCCCAATTGGCCACCCTCTACCCTCACCTGGAAAGCAAGGGGTTAACTGGACTGAGGTCCAGTAATGTGTTTTTACCTCGCTTCAATATCCAAATGCTTATTCCCCTGTAAAAAATGTATTGTTTCTGGGCCAGTGTCTGCACCACACACACTGGGGCTTAAGGGGTTAATAAGCTACAGTTTAAGAAAATACAACTGTGGGGTGTCTTTTCAGAAAATCTGGACTTCAAAAGGCTTGATTGAAGTTGGGTGTGAAAAGCAGAAGGAGTTTTTGGTGCACACCATGGATACATGAAGGGAGAGATAAGGCCAGGTGTCTTCAACATGACCCAGTCCCTGATTGGTGTGTGAAAATGCAACATAACTTTGGTTGCATAAAAAGAGTTACATGGAAAGGTCACAGGCCACTTGCAACATGTCTCCTGAGTACAGAGTTAACCCCTGGTCCCTGAAGTGCTGGAACCAAGCTACACAACACTGATGTATACAACAGATGTATTACTGACAGGTAGGGGTAATGGCGGGCTAAACCTTTCTTCAAAGCAGCAAAACCTAACCCTACCGTCACATATACCACTAACCTTATCACAACCACGTGAGCTGCCCGGGCTCTCTCCGTGAAGGTAAATGTGTCTCTCTGTACGATAGTGTCGTTATTTGGAGTAGGTGGTTGGGACGTCACACGGTTTATAAAGACAAGAGTTTGACAAATCGTGGATGTGGGGAAGAGTTGAAACGGGTACAGTAAGAAAAATAATGTGGGCGATCTATCTATGTGCCGTGTAGTCTTAGGTCACATTATTTCTGAGACTCTGATAATTAGATTGTAAGCTCTTCAGGCAAAGATTCAAGTGGTTCTTTCTATGCACTTCTCTCGTAGGGCATCAACCTTCAAGGGAATATAATCCACTGGTCAGCCCAAGGACGTAAAGCAGAAGTCCTTGTTGATCGCAATTTTTTTCATTTGATGTTTTAGTTACTTTAATAAAACTCCTCTTAACCTTTCCAGTGTGTTTCTGTTTCTTTCAATCCGATGCTCCCTGCAGGAGACGTGTTTGTAACTTAAGTGTCCGGGAGGGTAAAATGGGTCTCTCTCCAGAGCCCAATCGCGTCTATAGGTTACCATGGTAACTTCAAACGCTAGGGGTTAAGAAAATCATGGGGACAAAAAAGAGCAGGACATGTTCAGGGGCAAAGATACTGACATTATGAGTTACACTACTATAGGTTTCTGGGGGCGATTGCTGTTTAAGAAGTTCTTCTCATTGTCTGTCTAGAAATGTGCACATTTGAAGGGAGAGAGAGGGGGAGGGGATAGAGTGTGTGTGTGTGTGTGTGTGTGTGTGTGTGTGTGTATGTATATATGTGTGTATGTATGTGTGTATGTATGTATGTGTATGTGTGTATGTATGTATATATGACCAGTTTGTTTCTTTTGTCAGGGGAAACATGCACAGTGTCTTGGGGTCAATTACTTGTTTAAGCATGTATGTCATCTACATGCTGACGTGTGGTTGCGGCAAACAATATGTGGGCCGCAACACGCGTCCTTTATGTGCTTGTTTCCTCGAGCATCGGAGGAACATCATAAACGGTGTTAGCAGTCATGGTATTTACAGACATTTTTATACAGTTCACAGAAGGGATCCAAAATCATTAAAAATCATAGGATTAGAATACAAATCACCTCTTTCATTGGGGGGTGATCGGTTCAAATTATTGTGTAAACGTGAGACTTATTGGATCTACCAGTTGGCGACTGGTATATATATCATCCCAGCCTCTGTCTAAATGCTGTGTTTAAAACAGCATGCATTGGATTATATATATATATATATATCCCTTACTAGGATACAGCTATGCCTGCTGACCCTTGACTGGATCCTCTCTGGTGTGTACTGCTATCAATGATCACCTGAGATCAGACTCCAAAAGACTGTTCATGGTCCCACGGTTCAGCAAAGTATCCGGCCGCTCCTCCTTCTCTTACCGTGCCCCCCAAAACTGGAACAATCTACCAGAGACTCTCACATCCACCACCAGTCTAAGTTCTTTCAAATCTAAGGCTGTCTCACATTTTAATCTGGTCTGTAACTGTTACATATGCCCATAATATATAGTATATAATGTATACCCTGTTCACTTATGTAACTGTATTTGTAACCACGTATTATCACAGATTCCAATCTCTGTACAGATATACTGTGCTGCTTAGATTAAGGCAAAGATCTGTTACAAAAATTTTGAAGTTTGAAAATAAATAAAAAATACTTTTCACTAGATTAATTTTTTTATTGTCAGGGGACTGAAATATAGCCCAATATACAAATCACTGGAATTGGTTCATTTTAGTCCTAAATTGGACTGTTTTTTTTAAAGTTCAAACTGATTAAACTTTCCTCCTCCCTGTAGCCAGAATCAGAGGGGCTTTTTGGGTAACCGCAAACATTAAGGAACCACAATGTACATATGTGTGTCTGCATGCACACGCGTGTCTGAATGTGCATGGGTTTACATTTTGTGTACTCTTTAATAGAAAAGCAAATTGACAGTATTTGATATTACTTTTCTCAATGTTAATGATTATATTTGAGTTAATTTGGAGATATCCCAGTATAATGCTGAGTATTGTACATTTTCCCTTTACACTTTAAAATAAATAATATAATGAAATAACTGTCACCCATGTCATTTAATCCCTGGATAGTAAGAACTAAAACTATTTCTAATACATGTTTATGTATAGCGCATGTCCTGTGTAACGGATTTTCTGACCTGGCCTGACCCACCCAATCTCACATTGGTCCCTGTGGTCTAACCAGTCCCCATTACATGGTAGTGTCTGGTGGTGCACCTGTTGGCAATAGGACTCCTGAGTCTCCCGCATGATGTTGTGTGGGGATTGCCAACCCAGACAGGCAGCTGAGGTAGTGTGTGCGAGTCCTACCTACATACAGTGCAGCGCCTCCACCTCATCAGGATCTCTGCGTCCGCATGGGGATGGTTCTGATGAGGAACTCCTTCGGTGGTGTCTTCCCCTGCTGAGTAACTCCAGACTCACACAGTGAAGTGTCTTTATGCAAGGTCATTCTTTATTGTACTTTCAGGCAAACTGCCCCTCATAGTGGTTATACTCAGCCTCTCATCTTGGCGTGTGACCCCTTCAAAGGTACACCCTCCCAATGGAGTGGGATCCCCTCTCCCCTCAGGGAGATCACCCCTGTGCCAGGTCCCTGGACACAGTATGGCGTTGCTAGCTTGATGCTGATTGATATAGAATGGGGCCTCTAGTTACAGCACTAGTGGGCCTCTTTTCCCCAGGTCTCAACGCAGACCTGCTCCTTCTCCAACACACTAACTTTGAGCAGTGCTCTGCCTTATATCTCTCAGGAGGCAGGCACATCTCTGATGTCACTAATGGTGGACTCAGACTATGTAGCCACTCCCATCCACACATAGGGCACCTCACCAGGGTGTGAGGGCAAACCTCCATGATTACTGCTGGCATCCCTGTAACTTACCAGGCCTTACTGCCAGCAGGAGAGGAAACTGCAGTCCATTTTACAGCATGGCTACACCTGTATTGCACATATAGCGCATGTCCTGTATTGCACATATAGGGTCATGTTTATGTATAGTGCATGTCCTGTATTGCACATATAGCGCATGTCCTGTATTGCACATATAGTGCATATCCTGTATTGCACATATAGCGCATGTCCTGTATTGCACATATAGGGCATGTCCTGTATTGCACATATAGGGCATGTCCTGTATTGCACATATAGGTCATGTCCTGTATTGCACATATAGCGCATGTCCTGTATTGCACATATAGCGCATGTCCTGTATTGCACATATAGCGCATGTCCTGTATTGCACACATAGCGCATGTCCTGTATTGCACACATAGGGCATGTCCTGTATTGCACATATAGGGCATGTCCTGTATTGCACATATAGGGCATGTCCTGTATTGCACATATAGGGCATGTCCTGTATTGCACATATAGGGCATGTCCTGTATTGCACATATAGCGCATGTCCTGTATTGCACATATAGCGCATGTCCTGTATTGCACATATAGCGCATGTCCTGTATTGCACATATAGCGCATGTCCTGTATTGCACATATAGCGCATGTCCTGTATTGCACATATAGCGCATGTCCTGTATTGCACATATAGCGCATGTCCTGTATTGCACATATAGGGCATGTCCTGTATTGCACATATAGCGCATGTCCTGTATTGCACATATAGGGCATTTCCTGTATTGCACATATAGCGCATGTCCTGTATTGCACATATAGCGCATGTCCTGTATTGCACATATAGCGCATGTCCTGTATTGCACATATAGCGCATGTCCTGTATTGCACATATAGCGCATGTCCTGTATTGCACATATAGCGCATGTCCTGTATTGCACATATAGCGCATGTCCTGTATTGCACATATAGCGCATGTCCTGTATTGCACATATAGCCCATGTCCTGTATTGCACATATAGCCCATGTCCTGTATTGCACATATAGCCCATGTCCTGTATTGCACATATAGGGTCGTCTTATTTGAACATTTGCTCATTAGATGAATGTAAATAAATGTCCCAGCTTTCAATACATATCCAATTGTCCACGGGCCAGTTCTTCTCTCAATTGTATTGTATTGTATGTCTTTATTTATATAGCGCCATTAATGTACATACTGCTGCGACACACTTTATTCGAGCAAATACCCAGTATGTACCTGGCAGATACCTGGAATGCGCCGCTCCTCACCTCTGACAAGCCCCGTTGCATTTGCCTTCCCAGCCTGGGTTCATGCCTGGCTGATGGGCGGCTGATCTGTTAAATGATAATGATTAGGATTTAATAGGCTGCAATGCTTCGCGTGTCTACCAGATGGCATAAATTCATGAATTGTAATGCAGTATATATATATATACTGTGCAGTATTGCAGCCAGCGGGAATAAAATGCTTCAATCCCTGCCTGGGAAATAACTCAATGCACTCGGGCAGAAAACAGTCACAAACCTCAATACACCCGGGTATACCCGAATTCGTGGGACTAGCCGAGCTCGAATAAAGTGTGTCGCCAGTGTAGCGCTTCACAGCAGTAATACATGTGGTAATCATATAAATAACAGATCACGGGAATAAGTGCTTCAGACATAAAAGTAACATTACAGAAGAGGAGTCCCTGCTCCGAGGAGCTTACAGTCTAATTGTTAGGTAGGGAGAACGTACAGAGACAGTAGGAGGGAGTTCTGGTAAGTGCGTCTGCAGGGGCCCAAACTTTATGTATCATGTGTTCAGAATATCCACAGTGCTATTCGTAAGCTTCTTTAAGCAAGTGTGTCAATTTATTCAGAGACAATAGAAAATATCTTTTAAAGCATCATTTCAGTGAGTTTCCTCATTTGGCAAATAGACTTTAGTTATAGAGTGGAGAATCGTTAGCTTGCTTGTTGTCAGGATCCGTGATCCTCGGCACACCCGGTTCTTACCCCAACCCGTGATCGGGTCCCCTGCTTCTCCGTCAACCGTGATGCTCCTCTTCCTTCTCCTGTGACCAGCTTCCATGCTATGGACGCGCACACATCCCACACAGAGGTAAATACGCTTCCCTCTTGTCCTGCCTCCAGATTCCGCCCATGCGGCGATGTCATCGGCGCCATGAGTCGCGTCATCAGGAATTCTTCCCACACCTGTCTCCTGCACCCAAACTACCAATCACGGTCAGCCTTACTGATGCACCTCCTCCTGTCTGCAACCTCATTGGTACCTCTCTCCAAATTGGCTGAGCATAAACCTTCCTATGTGCGTAGTGTTCACTGCTACCCTCGCCTCCACAGTCATGTCTTGTACAGTTCCTAGCTTCTCTGTTCTTGACCCCGGCTATTCTTCTGGACTCTGTTCTTCTACGCTCCTGACCCCGGCTACCAATGACGATCCGCACTTCTCCAACCCCGACCTCGGCAAAGTACCACTACGATCCGCACCTCTCCAACCCCGACCTCGGCAAAGTACCTCTGACTATCCATACCTCTCCAACCCCAACCCAGCTACCTCGACCTATCTACACTCCAGACGCGCCCACGCGGCTGTGGTTGTGTTTATATATATATCCCCACCTTGGCCCCGCGGTCACGCCTTGTTTGGGGTGAGCGCTCCGTTTCAGTATGCAGTGTGTTTGGGGTGAGCGCTCCGTTACAGTATGCAGTGTGCTTGGGGTGAGCGCTCCGTTACAGTATGCAGTGTGTTTGGGGTGAGCGCTCCGTTACAGTATGCAGTGTGTTTGGGGTGAGTGCTCCGTTACAGTATGCAGTGTGCTTGGGGTGAGCGCTCCGTTACAGTATGCAGTGTGTTTGGGGTGAGTGCTCCGTTACAGTATGCAGTGTGCTTGGGGTGAGCGCTCCGTTACAGTATGCAGTGTGTTTGGGGTGAGCGCTCCGTTACAGTATGCAGTGTGTTTGGGGTGAGCGCTCCGTTACATTATGCAGTGTGTTTGGGGTGAGCGCTCCGTTACAGTATGCAGTGTGTTTGGGGTGAGTGCTCCGTTACAGTATGCAGTGTGTTTGGGGTGAGCGCTCCGTTACAGTATGCAGTGTGTTTGGGGTGAGCGCTCCGTTACAGTATGCAGTGTGTTTGGGGTGAGCGCTCCGTTACAGTATGCAGTGTGTTTGGGGTGAGCGCTCCGTTACAGTATGCAGTGTGTTTGGGGTGAGCGCTCCGTTACAGTATGCAGTGAGTTTGGGGTGAGCACCCCGTTACACTTGTTCTTAGCTTGGATGTTAAATGATTCTGAATCCATACATTCAAATATACTCTTTATAGATTTTCTTTCAACAGTATTAACATAGCAATCACCTGTTTTTTTTCATGTCCGCCCCAAATATTCTTAGTTAATGATCAACATTAGAACACTGTTTTTTACTTTAGACTTTGATTTAGAAGACCCTCTTTTCCCTGTCACTAAATGACTACAGTTAATCCGATGTTCCTTATTTTTTATGACGCATCTCTATTGTCTTACTAAGTATTTAACTAACATTTGATTCCAAACTCTTGATCATATAGTATTCAACTCGGCAAACATTTCTACACCTGCCTGTCTTCAGCTTATCTTTGCAGAGTCAGCTTATCATTTTCCAATATAATTTCTAACTTAATACTAAATGATTTTAACAAGTTACATGCTGAATATATAGGTATATAGAGAATATAGCATAATTAATATTTAGGCTTGAAATCATCCTATCTTCATCAGTAAATAAAAATAGAATATTTTAATGCAGGCTTTGAGTTGTAAAGAGGAAAATCTTACAAATTACCACTGTTTCGTTACTATTAATGTAATGGGGACACTGTTACAGTGTTATTAATGTATGACAGGGGACACTGTTACATTGTTATTAATGTATGCCAGGGGACACTGTTACAGTGTTATTAATGTATGCCAGGGGACACTGTTACAGTGTTATTAATGTATGCCAGGGGACACTGTTACATTGTTATTAATGTATGCCAGGGGACACTGTTACATTGTTATTAATGTATGCCAGGGGACACTGTTACAGTGTTATTAATGTATGCCAGGGGACACTGTTACATTGTTATTAATGTATGCCAGGGGACACTGTTACATTGTTATTAATGTATGCCAGGGGACACTGTTACATTGTTATTAATGTATGCCAGGGGACACTGTTACATTGTTATTAATGTATGCCAGGGGACACTGTTACATTGTTATTAATGTATGCCAGGGACACTGTTACATTGTTATTAATGTATGCCAGGGGACACTGTTACATTGTTATTAATGTATGCCAGGGGGCACTGTTACATTGTTATTAATGTATGCCAGGGGACACTGTTACATTGTTATTAATGTATGCCAGGGGACACTGTTACATTGTTATTAATGTATGCCAGGGGGCTCTGTTACATTGTTATTAATGTATGCCAGGGGACACTGTTACATTGTTATTAATGTATGCCAGGGGGCACTGTTACATTGTTATTAATGTATGCCAGGGGGCACTGTTACAGTGTTATTAATGTATGCCAGGGGGCTCTGTTACATTGTTATTAATGTATGCCAGGGGACACTGTTACAGTGTTATTAATGTATGCCAGGGACACTGTTACATTGTTATTAATGTATGCCAGGGGACACTGTTACAGTGTTATTAATGTATGCCAGGGGACACTGTTACATTGTTATTAATGTATGCCAGGGGACACTGTTACAGTGTTATTAATGTATGCCAGGGGACACTGTTACATTGTTATTAATGTATGCCAGGGGACACTGTTACATTGTTATTAATGTATGCCAGGGGACACTGTTACAGTGTTATTAATGTATGCCAGGGGACACTGTTACATTGTTATTAATGTATGCCAGGGGACACTGTTACATTGTTATTAATGTATGCCAGGGGACACTGTTACATTGTTATTAATGTATGCCAGGGGACACTGTTACATTGTTATTAATGTATGCCAGGGACACTGTTACAGTGTTATTAATGTATGCCAGGGGGCACTGTTACAGTGTTATTAATGTATGCCAGGGGACACTGTTACACTGTTATTAATGTATGCCAGGGGACACTGTTACATTGTTATTAATGTATGCCAGGGGACACTGTTACAGTGTTATTAATGTATGCCAGGGGACACTGTTACAGTGTTATTAATGTATGCCAGGGGACACTGTTA
The DNA here is from genome assembly GCF_040206685.1 of Ascaphus truei. Lineage (NCBI taxonomy): Eukaryota > Metazoa > Chordata > Amphibia > Anura > Ascaphidae > Ascaphus > Ascaphus truei. Next base: position 307,761,625 of record NC_134487.1, on the reverse strand, counting down.
CATTGTTATTAATGTATGCCAGGGGACACTGTTACATTGTTATTAATGTATGCCAGGGGACACTGTTACATTGTTATTAATGTATGCCAGGGGGCACTGTTACAGTGTTATTAATGTATGCCAGGGGACACTGTTACAGTGTTATTAATGTATGCCAGGGGGCACTGTTACATTGTTATTAATGTATGCCAGGGGACACTGTTACATTGTTATTAATGTATGCCAGGGGACACTGTTACATTGTTATTAATGTATGCCAGGGACACTGTTACAGTGTTATTAATGTATGCCAGGGGGCACTGTTACAGTGTTATTAATGTATGCCAGGGGGCACTGTTACATTGTTATTAATGTATGCCAGGGGACACTGTTACATTGTTATTAATGTATGCCAGGGGACACTGTTACAGTGTTATTAATGTATGCCAGGGGACACTGTTACAGTGTTATTAATGTATGCCAGGGGACACTGTTACATTGTTATTAATGTATGCCAGGGGACACTGTTACAGTGTTATTAATGTATGCCAGGGACACTGTTACATTGTTATTAATGTATGCCAGGGGACACTGTTACATTGTTATTAATGTATGCCAGGGGACACTGTTACATTGTTATTAATGTATGCCAGGGGACACTGTTACATTGTTATTAATGTATGCCAGGGGACACTGTTACATTGTTATTAATGTATGCCAGGGGACACTGTTACATTGTTATTAATGTATGCCAGGGACACTGTTACAGTGTTATTAATGTATGCCAGGGGACACTGTTACAGTGTTATTAATGTATGCCAGGGGACACTGTTACAGTGTTATTAATGTATGCCAGGGGACACTGTTACATTGTTATTAATGTATGCCAGGGGACACTGTTACATTGTTATTAATGTATGCCAGGGGACACTGTTACAGTGTTATTAATGTATGCCAGGGGGCTCTGTTACAGTGTTATTAATGTATGCCAGGGGACACTGTTACATTGTTATTAATGTATGCCAGGGGACACTGTTACATTGTTATTAATGTATGCCAGGGGACACTGTTACATTGTTATTAATGTATGCCAGGGGACACTGTTACATTGTTATTAATGTATGCCAGGGGACACTGTTACATTGTTATTAATGTATGCCAGGGGACACTGTTACATTGTTATTAATGTATGCCAGGGGACACTGTTACATTGTTATTAATGTATGCCAGGGGGCACTGTTACAGTGTTATTAATGTATGCCAGGGGACACTGTTACAGTGTTATTAATGTATGCCAGGGACACTGTTACATTGTTATTAATGTATGCCAGGGGACACTGTTACATTGTTATTAATGTATGCCAGGGGACACTGTTACATTGTTATTAATGTATGCCAGGGGACACTGTTACATTGTTATTAATGTATGCCAGGGACACTGTTACATTGTTATTAATGTATGCCAGGGACACTGTTACATTGTTATTAATGTATGCCAGGGGACACTGTTACATTGTTATTAATGTATGCCAGGGGACACTGTTACAGTGTTATTAATGAATCCCAGGGGACACTGTTACACTGTTATTAATGTATGCCAGGGACACTGTTACATTGTTATTAATGTATGCCAGGGGACACTGTTACATTGTTATTAATGTATGCCAGGGACACTGTTACATTGTTATTAATGTATGCCAGGGACACTGTTACATTGTTATTAATGTATGCCAGGGGACACTGTTACATTGTTATTAATGTATGCCAGGGGACACTGTTACATTGTTATTAATGTATGCCAGGGACACTGTTACATTGTTATTAATGTATGCCAGGGACACTGTTACATTGTTATTAATGTATGCCAGGGGACACTGTTACATTGTTATTAATGTATGCCAGGGGACACTGTTACATTGTTATTAATGTATGCCAGGGGACACTGTTACACTGTTATTAATGTATGCCAGGGGACACTGTTACATTGTTATTAATGTATGCCAGGGGACACTGTTACATTGTTATTAATGTATGCCAGGGGACACTGTTACATTGTTATTAATGTATGCCAGGGGGCTCTGTTACATTGTTATTAATGTATGCCAGGGGACACTGTTACATTGTTATTAATGTATGCCAGGGGACACTGTTACATTGTTATTAATGTATGCCAGGGGACACTGTTACATTGTTATTAATGTATGCCAGGGGACACTGTTACATTGTTATTAATGTATGCCAGGGGACACTGTTACATTGTTATTAATGTATGCCAGGGACACTGTTACATTGTTATTAATGTATGACAGGGGACACTGTTACATTGTTATTAATGTATGCCAGGGGACACTGTTACATTGTTATTAATGTATGCCAGGGGACACTGTTACATTGTTATTAATGTATGCCAGGGACACTGTTACATTGTTATTAATGTATGACAGGGGACACTGTTACATTGTTATTAATGTATGCCAGGGGACACTGTTACATTGTTATTAATGTATGCCAGGGGACACTGTTACATTGTTATTAATGTATGCCAGGGGACACTGTTACATTGTTATTAATGTATGCCAGGGGACACTGTTACATTGTTATTAATGTATGCCAGGGGGCTCTGTTACATTGTTATTAATGTATGCCAGGGGACACTGTTACATTGTTATTAATGTATGCCAGGGACACTGTTACATTGTTATTAATGTATGCCAGGGGACACTGTTACATTGTTATTAATGTATGCCAGGGGACACTGTTACATTGTTATTAATGTATGCCAGGGGACACTGTTACAGTGTTATTAATGTATGCCAGGGGACACTGTTACAGTGTTATTAATGTATGCCAGGGACACTGTTACATTGTTATTAATGTATGTCAGGGACACTGTTACATTGTTATTAATGTATGACATGGGACACTGTTACATTGTTATTAATGTATGCCAGGGACACTGTTACATTGTTATTAATGTATGCCAGGGAACACTGTTACATTGTTATTAATGTATGCCAGGGGACACTGTTACAGTGTTATTAATGTATGCCAGGGGACACTGTTACATTGTTATTAATGTATGCCAGGGGACACTGTTACATTGTTATTAATGTATGCCAGGGGACACTGTTACATTGGTATTAATGTATGCCATGGGACACTGTTACATTGTTATTAATGTATGCCAGGGGACACTGTTACATTGTTATTAATGTATGCCAGGGGACACTGTTACAGTGTTATTAATGTATGCCAGGGGACACTGTTACATTGTTATTAATGTATGCCAGGGAACACTGTTACATTGTTATTAATGTATGCCAGGGACACTGTTACATTGTTATTAATGTATGCCAGGGGACACTGTTACATTGTTATTAATGTATGCCAGGGGACACTGTTACATTGTTATTAATGTATGCCAGGGGACACTGTTACATTGTTATTAATGTATGCCAGGGGACACTGTTACATTGGTATTAATGTATGCCAGGGGACACTGTTACATTGTTATTAATGTATGCCAGGGGGCTCTGTTACATTGTTATTAATGTATGCCAGGGGACACTGTTACATTGTTATTAATGTATGCCATGGGACACTGTTACATTGTTATTAATGTATGCCAGGGGACACTGTTACATTGTTATTAATGTATGCCAGGGGACACTGTTACATTGTTATTAATGTATGCCAGGGGACACTGTTACATTGTTATTAATGTATGCCAGGGGGCACTGTTACAGTGTTATTAATGTATGCCAGGGGGCACTGTTACATTGTTATTAATGTATGCCAGGGGACACTGTTACAGTGTTATTACTGTATGCCAGGGGACACTGTTACATTGTTATTAATGTATGCCAGGGGGCTCTGTTACATTGTTATTAATGTATGCCAGGGACACTGTTACATTGTTATTAATGTATGCCAGGGGACACTGTTACATTGTTATTAATGTATGCCAGGGGACACTGTTACAGTGTTATTAATGTATGCCAGGGGACACTGATACATTGTTATTAATGTATGCCAGGGACACTGTTACATTGTTATTAATGTATGCCAGGGGACACTGTTACATTGTTATTAATGTATGCCAGGGGACACTGTTACATTGTTATTAATGTATGCCAGGGGACACTGTTACATTGTTATTAATGTATGCCAGGGGACACTGTTACATTGTTATTAATGTATGCCAGGGACACTGTTACATTGTTATTAATGTATGCCAGGGACACTGTTACATTGTTATTAATGTATGCCAGGGGACACTGTTAGTGTTATTAATGTATGCCAGGGACACTGTTACATTGTTATTAATGTATGCCAGGGACACTGTTACATTGTTATTAATGTATGCCAGGGGACACTGTTAGTGTTATTAATGTATGCCAGGGGACACTGTTACAGTGTTATTAATGTATGCCAGGGGACACTGTTACATTGTTATTAATGTATGCCAGGGGGCACTGTTACATTGTTATTAATGTATGCCAGGGGACACTGTTACATTGTTATTAATGTATGCCAGGGACACTGTTACATTGTTATTAATGTATGCCAGGGGACACTGTTACATTGTTATTAATGTATGCCAGGGGGCACTGTTACATTGTTATTAATGTATGCCAGGGGACACTGTTACATTGTTATTAATGTATGCCAGGGGACACTGTTACATTGTTATTAATGTATGCCAGGGGGCACTGTTACATTGTTATTAATGTATGCCAGGGGGCACTGTTACATTGTTATTAATGTATGCCAGGGGACACTGTTACATTGTTATTAATGTATGCCAGGGGACACTGTTACATTGTTATTAATGTATGCCAGGGGCCACTGTTACAGTGTTATTAATGTATGCCAGGGGACACTGTTACATTGTTATTAATGTATGCCAGGGGACACTGTTACATTGTTATTAATGTATACCAGGGGACACTGTTACATTGTTATTAATGTATGCCAGGGGACACTGTTACATTGTTATTAATGTATGCCAGGGGGCTCTGTTACATTGTTATTAATGTATGCCAGGGGGCTCTGTTACATTGTTATTAATGTATGCCAGGGGGCACTGTTACATTGTTATTAATGTATGCCAGGGGACACTGTTACATTGTTATTAATGTATGCCAGGGGACACTGTTACATTGTTATTAATGTATGCCAGGGACACTGTTACATTGTTATTAATGTATGCCAGGGGACACTGTTACATTGTTATTAATGTATGCCAGGGGGCACTGTTACATTGTTATTAATGTATGCCAGGGGGCACTGTTACATTGTTATTAATGTATGCCAGGGGACACTGTTACATTGTTATTAATGTATGCCAGGGACACTGTTACATTGTTATTAATGTATGCCAGGGGACACTGTTACATTGTTATTAATGTATGCCAGGGGACACTGTTACATTGTTATTAATGTATGCCAGGGACACTGTTACATTGTTATTAATGTATGCCAGGGACACTGTTACATTGTTATTAATGTATGCCAGGGGACACTGTTACATTGTTATTAATGTATGCTAGGGGGCACTGTTACATTGTTATTAATGTATGCCAGGGGACACTGTTACATTGTTATTAATGTATGCTAGGGGGCACTGTTACATTGTTATTAATGTATGACAGGGGACACTGTTACATTGTTATTAATGTATGCCAGGGGGCTCTGTTACATTGTTATTAATGTATGCCAGGGGGCACTGTTACATTGTTATTAATGTATGCCAGGGGGCACTGTTACAGTGTTATTAATGTATGCCAGGGGACACTGTTACATTTTTATTAATGTATGCCAGGGGACACTGTTACATTGTTATTAATGTATGCCAGGGGTCTCTGTTACATTGTTATTAATGTATGCCAGTTTAACTAAATTTGATCTGCAAAAAGTAACGTCAGCCTGCTTTGTGACAATGTACATATACAACAAAGCCCTTTATTTTATCAGACACATTCACATATTATACAGGTGAATTAATACACTTGAAACCTGTTCGAATTAATAATTTTCTTGTAGCTTTGTGGATAATTTTACTTTCTTGGTTTCAAGAATCCATTCATCTTTAATGTGTTTACTTTGATCCACTACTGTGACTTTTTATTTTTTAAATAAACTGCGGTTTACATTACAAGTAATAGTTGCAGACTGTTGTAATATTTATAATATTACAGACTTTGGTCCATTTCCTGGAAGCTTCTTTTAATGCACTTACATACAGCTCTTTACCATATGGCTTCAGGATGTATACAAAGTAAAATAAAAGCTTGAGCAACAAACAAAATCCTCATTATCAGTAAGGCTGAGCCATGGAATCCTACTGCCGGCCATATAACCTAAACCACAAGCAAGTCTTCAGCTTTTACCAAAGAGAAACATATCCGGATTGGGAACTACACATTATATAAGATAAGGTGGGAAAAAAGTGCCAGAAACCCCTCCCCCGTACTGTAAATAAAAATATCCCTTGTGATCTCTGGGATTGAGAACCTATTGTTTGCACACAGTGTGCACATTGAACACTGTTTTCAAAGGAAACTACATTCACTGCCTCACTTTAAACCCTGACATGCCCAAATGGGCTTGAGATATAGCAGTCAGTCTGTTTGTTGTTACTATACTGGTACCAGTCCAGTTTGGTCTCCGCAAACCATCCAATTGAGAGTCCGAGAGAAGTGACCCGGTATTGGCACTATTAATAGTGGAAATGAACAGACAATGTTATGGGACCTTCTGAAGTCTGAATCACTGATATTATACACTTCTATAAACGGGAATGTTATAACACGCAGAATTCATTCTTACGTAGACTTACTTACTTACATACCCTAGGGATAAAGTGGGTTAATTGTGGGGTATTCCCCACTGATGGTATTCACTTCTTGTCTCATATTCCCAACAATCTCCATCTATTAATGCATGTCATTTCTGCAGTCCACCTAAATAGCACATCTTATCATAACATGTTATCGATCCTGATTATATTCAAATTAATTCAGCCATCCTGAATCCTTCATTTCAATGTATAAACCATGTAATTCAGACAAGAATGTATTCATTTTATCATGAGTGAATGAAAAGAGGGACAATACAATATACAAAAGAAACAAGAAGAAATAGAGGGAGCCATACTATATGTAACTGATTTATTGGAATTAGGTCACTATATATGAATGTGTGTGTGTGTGTGTGTGTGTATATATATATTGTGGCAGGATGGCCGTGGTAAGTGAGGAGACAACACGTCTTTTCCGGTGAAATAATGCTGTTGGGTTTATTTGTCCAAAAACGGTAACTAAACAATGGGTACACTGTCCCTTTAAAATTGAAATGAAACCAAATCCTAACCCCGGTCGGGGTACTAGCTAAACAAAAGTGCAGGCTAACTATCTGGCTGGCTAGCTAACCTATTCCAGCCCAATAAAGTACAGCAAACGCAGTTGGCTCCTTACCTGGGAGCTTTATTCTTCCCTCTTGGGACAGGATCGCTTTGAGCAGCTTGTGTCTGTCTCAACACACCTCTGTCTTCCCTCTATGCCTCAGAGAGAGACTGTCGCCCCAGAGGCATTTCCTCTTCCTGTTTTTAAAGCAGGTAAAGGAGCTTAATTCAAATCACCTGTGGTCTGCTTGACAAGCTGAGTTAACCCCTCGTTTACTGGATAGCATGCATACTGCCATCTCCTATTCACATACACAGAGTCAATGACCCTGTCACTATATATATATATATATATATATATATATATATATATATATATATATATATATGAAAGGAGTGTGTATATATATATATATATATATATATATATATATATATATATATATATATATATCTATATATATATATATATATATATCTATATATATACACACTCCTTTCATAATTTTTCATATGAGAAGAACCTCTGGGAACACAATTTATTTTCTTTAATGTATCTCAGTAAAATGTCTTGGCATGATGCCACATTTCTTGACCAAGCAATATAGTTTGTCGCTTTTACAAAAGTCATATATCTATTTTAAATAGTGAAAGCAGAGAAAGTCACCTTCAGCTACCCTCAGTAATTAGGAATGAAATTGCTTCAGATCACATTATCCTTCTAAAATATAAAATACAATGTAGCAGTTAAATGACTTTAGATCATCAATAGTGAAATGTCCCTGCGTGTAATATACTGAGTTTAATAGCTGCCCATTTAGTGGAATCTCTTCTCTACCAAGAGGAATATGCAATCTAGTAAATGGTGCAATACCACTATAGAGATTACAAATGAGGAAGAAGGATGCTGACATGATAATAACCGTCTTTCTTTCAAGAAACTACTATTACATTCACCGGAGTATTCTCTGGTAATATTATCCCTTTCTAAAATGTCTTATAAGGCTCTAAGGGGTCTATTCACTGTAGTTATTATTAATGTCCAGTCAAATAATTGGCACTCACCGTTGTGAATAAACCCCTGCCACGGAACTGCAGACCACCGGAGTCACTGCAACACTGAGTATCTAGACTCCGCCTGCCGGGAAAGCACTTCTGTTCTACCGAGTGTGAGGGACGAGGGCAAAAAGGTGCCAAAAAACCCACACTGCTAATCCTAGCCTGCTCTGCTAGGATGGTCGGGTCACCAAACCAGGACCATTAGGGGGAACCCACCCAAAAGCTGCGCACTTTACCTGGGCTACCTCCCCCCACATCCTGGTGACCAAAAGCTTTAGATCTTTCAAATTAAGACTATCTTGCATTTTAATCTGGTCTGTAACTGTTACATACGCCTATAAAATATATTTTCTTTAACTGTGCATGCAATGTCTTGTATATAATGTACTGTATATCCTGTTCACTTGTGTAACTATGTATTTGTAACCATGTATTTGTCTTAACTCTGTGCCCAGGACATAGTTGAAAACGAGAGGTAACTCTCAATATATTACTTCCTGGTAAAACATTTTATAAATAAAATAAATAAATAATTTCAATGCATGGGAGATTCCGGCACCCCATAACAGGGCCTGTATCTCGGGAAGCAGGGGGTCCCCGGACCTGAAATCAATACAGTTCTGCTACGGAGACCCCCTGCTCATCTACACGAGTAAGAAAATTTACATTTAAATATTTTAACTTCGGGCGAGATTTGCGCAGGGAGAGGCGTCTCTCTCTCTCTGCAGCAGATAGAACTCGCCGGGTGACCCCTTTTCGGAAGGGCGATCATCTTGTCGCCGGCTACTCGCCATTTGTTGAACTGCTGCTATCACTGGTATTCGGGGCTTTCTGCACACCGTGATAGCAGCACTGCCAAAAATGGCGATTTAAAAACCCTGCCGATTTTTTCTATCGGACTTTACTGCATGAGGCCCTGTATGTGTGTTCTAAGTTTGTGCCTAGTAAATACCGTTATACCATACTCTGGTGTGTGTTACTGGGTATACTGTCCTGTGACAGGGTTATCAGGAATAGCCAGGATCCCTCATAGGTGGAGGCGCTGTCACCAGACAGATCAGGTACACACCAGACAGATCAGGTACACTCCCAGCAGCGGAGGTTCAGGCCTCCTGTGAGCCACAGGTAAAGCACCACACACTCAGTAGCCGCCACATCTCCCATAGGGTGGGGAATACAGCGCTAAACTAAGTAAATATTTTATGGAACAGCGTCTTATTTCCATGATTCATTTCAATCCACTAGAGGGCGGCAGCGATTTGTTTATGTGATACTTATTTCCCAGCAGTGACACTGGATAGAAACGTGAATTACATTGTTTCCCTAGAAAATATAATTTCAAATAACCTCGCCATATAATTAGCACATTCCTTTATTGAACATTTTTAAATGAATACGTGTTGCGTTCGCGGTGCCTTAAAGCATTAATGCCTCAAAATAAATATTCATTTACATCCATCGTGTAAATGAGATTATAACTTGGCAGAGATATTGTGCTTAGACACCCTTGAAATGAAAAAAAATCCTGACACAGATTCTTTAATACAACAAATCATATTCCTTGATGCGTTTTTATTGTATTATTATTGTAACATTGTTGAAACCTCAGAGCTTCTTGTTTTCCTACCCTGGAACTATATCAGCATTTATAGTATGTAGCGCTGTTTCCCCCACCCTATGGGAGATGTGGCAGCTACTGAGTGCATGTGGTGCGTTACCTGCGGCTCACAGGAGGCCTGAACCTCCGCTGCTGGGAGCCCGGGGTGCACCTGATCCGCCTGGTGACCGCGTTTCCCCCTGTGGGGGTTCCTGACAGCGCCGGATAACCCCTTCACAGGACCCAATGCAATAAGATCACACACTAGTATTTAATAACAGTTTACTGAACACAGGTAAAACTAGATATATCCCTAACCCACATACAATATAGGCCTCGCACGGCTGTAGTCCCATCGTCCCTCCAACCGTAATGTCCATCCCTGATGGGATTTCCCAAAGTACTGAGGGGCCCCTGGGCACCCAATCTCCCTGGTGTCCACAAGAGACAACCCACCCAATGTGTAAGACTGCGCTGCCCACAGTAACTGTAAGTGTTATAGTTGGTGCACGTTGTGAGGTACCTGCCCAGGTGCTCCAGCACCCGGGTATAGCCGAAAAGCAAAAGGGATCCACTGATCCAGCTACGTCGATGTCAGCGAAGCCTCCACCTCTGCGTGGGGTGAACTCCGGTAGGAGGGTCTCCCTTTTGAGGCCTACCCCAGACCACAGTCCGCAAATTGCTGTGCGGCGTCTTCAAATGGCACTATACACTAACTGTATACAGCTACAGGGGAAATGTCCCAAGGTAGGGGTTTCCCTGTAGCAGCCACAATCTGATTAGGTGAGTGGGGCCTATTTTGGGCCTAGAGGGTTAATCTGGCCAAGTCTGGATGCCACTAACACCCAAACCCTACCTTCCCTTTCTCTGTCCTGGCTTCAACTGTCAGTCCCCCTAACTGTCAGAACCCCAACTGTCAGAATTCTAACTTCCATGCATCACTCAGCCCTATTGGTTGCCTGGCAACATCTGGTCTGCAGCCCCTGACGCTGCTGGGACTTGTAGTTCCCCTGCTGTGCTATTCTCCTAATGGCCGCCGCTTGCGCTTGCTACTGCGCATCCCCCCCGCACTCTCCCCAGCCTGCTGCCTATGGAAAGGCACGGAGACCAGGGGGACCCAGGCTATAAGTAGTTTGGAGAAGCTGGTACCAGGATGCAGCCACAGTCACGCACTGTAACCTGTACTGTTCCCGATTGGATTACAAATGATGAACAGCAGAAAGTTTCAAAATAAAGTACGTGTAAACAGATTTTCTTGTTGCTCAGTCTCCATTCTCTCTGATTATTTTTAAATATCTATATTTCTCTTGTAAAATAGCCCTCTAAACTCCAAAGGAAAACAGGAACGGACTGTGTTTCCTGAGTAACCTTTAAGTTACGTTAGCAACTTGAGCCAATGGCAAGTTTGAACAAATTCCTTATCATCCTCCCTAAGGGCAGATATTTAGTAATGTGAACACAAGCACACAATATTTTCCTGTCTACATTCTCAAATGTGGGCTGCAGAAGTTCACAGGGGTCGACTTCTGTCAAATTGAATTATATGAACTCTTCCTAATAATTAGGGATGTTTTCATTATACAAAAGTACCTATTGAGTAAGACAATGATTTGTGCACAGGTATCTCTCCACATATTGTTTATTGGTGTGTTTGGGGAGGTATATAAGTCACTTACGAATCTAATAAAATAAGTAGTGTTTCCACTATCCGAGAAATTTCCAGTTTTCCCGGAAATTTGAACCCTCTTCGCGATCAAAGTGTAAAGTCCGGAAAAATGGGAAATTGGGAATACTTGCCGAGATTTTATTTATTTATAAAATGTTTTACCAGGAAGTAATACATTCAGAGTTACCTCTCGTTTTCAAGTATGTCCTGGGCATAGTTAATATGACAAATAATACATGGTTACAAATACAGTTACATAAATGAACAGGGTATACATTATATACAATACATTGCATGCACAGTTAGAGAAGATGTATATTATAGGCTTATGTAACAGTTACAGACCAGATTAAAATGTGAGACAGCCTTTGTTTTGAAAGAACTTAAACTGGTGGTGGATGTGAGAGTCTCCGGTAGGTTGTTCCAGTTTTGGGGTGCACAGTAAGAGAAGGAGGAGCGGCCGGATACTTTGTTGAGCCTTGGGACTATGAACAGTCTTTTGGAGTCAGATATCAGATGATAAGTGCTGCATGTGGTAGGGGTGAGGAGCTTGTTCAGATAGGTGGGTAGCTTGCCCAGAAAGTATTTGAAGGCAAGACAGGAAAGGTGAACTTTGCGCCTGACTCAAGTGATGACCAATCTAGTTCTTTGAGCATTTCGCAGTGATGTGTGTTGTAGTTGCATTGGAGAACAAAATGACAAATTGAATTGTAGAGGGTGTCAAGTTTGCCAAGGTGGGTTTGGGGTGCCGAGCCATATACTATGTCTCCATAGTCGATAATTGGCATTAGCATCTGCTGTGCAATATGCTTTCTGACCAGCAGGCATAGGGAGGATTTGTTCCTGTAAAGTACCCCTAGAGTTTGGTTTTGGATGTCAGGGTATCAATATGCATTCCGAATGTTAAGTGGGAGTCAAACCATATGCCCAGGTATTTAAAACTAGTAACAGGAGTTAGGGTGGTGTAATGCCAGTGGATTATCGGTCTGTTCAGCTGGAATCACTCCGCGCATGCGTATACAGCCACTCCTTGACTCCGTCCTTTCCTACACTATTAATTCCAATCCCCTCACCTCCTTGTCCAAATGCTATGTTCCCTCCAATCAAGTAGTCCTGCCAGGCGAGACCTCACATCGTCTATGTGTCATGTGAAACGAACACAACAGTCATATGGGGCGGGCAAGCAGTGGTAAGAAACGGCCCTGTTTGAATTTGGAATTTCTCCCGGCATCAAGCAGGCCTTTTCCCTCGCCGCATGATATTGCCTCTCTAGTATCCCTGTTTGGTGCTCCTCACCTCTGGGGCAGGTAATCCAGACAAGCAGTGAGTTAGGCCTACCAGGAGGAAGATCCACGGAGCAGTGACTGCAGGAAGATGCCATGTATTGATGTGTTCCTCCATCAGGTTAAGTATGACCCCCATCCTATATACACGAGGCCTGACAAAAAACCCAGACAAGGAAGGCTCACCAGGCTACTGCTCCCCAGTGTGTAAACACATGGCACAGGGCTATCAACTGTGTGTGCACTAATCTGTGCTGTGTGTGTACTGCCCTATGAGAGGCATACATTTACCCGCGTGTGGCAGCACGGTAGTGAGGAACGTGACAGGAGGTAAGGGGGAAGCTGCATTGGAGCCACAAGACCAGTGATTCGACTTTCACATTTCCTGGTCCAAAACCTACATTTCCTGTTTTTCCAGGTCAAGAGTAGAGATAGGCAAGGAAAATTCTATCACTGACATCTCCACGATGACGGATTAATAATACGAAACAAAAAAATGTAATCCAAGTAATCCGCCACCTGATGATGAGGAGAAGGAGCTGAGGAAGAGTATAAATAGAGGTGCAAACTCAAGATGAAGACATTTGTTGCAGCTTTGTGGTGGTTAGACCAGGGCCCCTGGCATTTAATTTAAATGCCTTTAAATAAATAATATTTAAATGCCTTGGGAAGAGCACGGGACCTCTGCAACCGCCCGCACCCCCACAAATAAATCCCAGTTTGTGCACCGCTGGGTTGGTCATGCTGTGTGTTACAAGGTTTAGCTGCGTGTGTGTTAGGCTGTGTGTTGCAGGGTTAGCTGTGGGTTGGTTAGGCTGTGTGTTACAGGGTTAGCTGTGAGTGGGTTAGGCTGTGTGTTACAGGGTTAGCTGTGGGTTGGTTAGGCTGTGTGTTACAAGGTTTAGCTGCGTGTGTGTTAGGTTGTGTGTTGCAGGGTTAGCTGTGGGTTGGTTAGGCTGTGTGTTACAAGGTTTAGCTGCATGTGTGTTAGGTTGTGTGTTGCAGGGTTAGCTGTGGGTGAGTTAGGCTGTGTGCAGCAGGGATAGCTGTGGGTTGGTTAGGCTGTGTGTTGCAGGGTTAGCTTTGGGTTGGTTAGGCTGTGTGTTACAAGGTTTAGCTGCGTGTTTGTTAGGTTGTGTGTTGCAGGGTTTAGCTGCGTGTTTGTTAGGTTGTGTGTTGCAGGGTTTAGCTGTGTGTCTGTTAGGCTGTGTGTTGCAGGGTTTAGCTGCATGTTTGTTAGGTTGTGTGTTGCAGGGTTTACCTGTGAGTGGGTTAGGCTGTGTGTTGCAGGGTTTAGCTGTGGGTTGGTTAGGCTGTGTGCTGCAGGGTATAGCTGTGGGTTGGTTAGGCTGTGTGTTGCAGGGTATAGCTGGGGGTTGGTTAGGCTGTGTGCTGCAGGGTATAGCTGTGGGTTAGTTAGGCTGTGTGCAGCAGGGTATAGCTGTGGGTTGGTTAGGCTGTGTGCTGCAGGGTATAGCTGTGGGTTGGTTAGGCTGTGTGTTGCAGGGTATAGCTGGGGGTTGGTTAGGCTGTGTGCTGCAGGGTATAGCTGTGGGTTAGTTAGGCTGTGTGCTGCAGGGTATAGCTGTGGGTTAGTTAGGCTGTGTGCTGCAGGGTTTAGCTGGGGGTTGGTTAGGCTGTGTGTTGCAGGGTATAGCTGTGGATTGGTTAGGCTGTGTGCTGCAGGGTTTAGCTGGGGGTTGGTTAGGCTGTGTGTTGCAGGGTATAGCTGTGGATTGGTTAGGCTGTGTGCTGCAGGGTTTAGCTTGGGGTTGGTTAGGCTGTGTGTTGCAGGGTATAGCTGTGGGTTGGTTAGGCTGTGTGCTGCAGGGTTTAGCTGGGGGTTGGTTAGGCTGTGTGCAGCAGGGTATAGCTGTGGGTTGGTTAGGCTGTGTGCAGCAGGGTATAGCTGTGGGTTGGTTAGGCTGTGTGTTGCAGGGTATAGCTGTGGGTTGGTTAGGCTGTGTGCAGCAGGGTATAGCTGTGGGTTGGTTAGGCTGTGTGTTGCAGGGTATAGCTGTGGGTTGGTTAGGCTGTGTGTTGCAGGGTATAGCTGTGGGTTGGTTAGGCTGTGTGTTGCAGGGTATAAAAATAAAACATTTTTTACTTAATAATAGTTTTGTCAGAACTAGTTAATAACCAGGCATGAACCTGCTGGGATTTTATGGACTTTTAGGGAAATAGGCTCCGGGCTCTGGCCTTCATGCTGCACATTTTACTGTGATTGTAGTATATTAACTGGAATATATGGCAGTGTGTGTGTGCAGCGCACAGCCAAAAGAGGGTAAAGAGCAGGTCTGGCAAAAAAATCTTTTATTGTTAGGCCATAAAATAGAGGGTTGCAAACCTTCTACGCGTTTCGTGCGATACGGGCACTTTATCAAGAAGTGTCTAACACAGTACAAAGAACATTTAAATAGCAGCTGTTTGCCGATTTGGCGCCAAAAATCAATGACGTCACAACATATTCTTACCAATGAGTAATGTCCCCGTTGCGCAAGCGTCATGCAGATCTGTTCCTTGCGCGGCCTCACTGCGGGAAACAAGCCTATCAGCGCCCAAAGGAGTGACACGCACCCCATGAGCAGTGAAGAGCCAGCTCTCGCGAGATGCGGCTCACGCAATTCCCGTCTGCTCGCGCATGCGCACACGGACCGCTCAAAATCCTCATTGATTCCCTCTGTAAGGTGATACATGAATGCATAATTAGTATAGATACCTCCAACTCCCCCAACCCGGCAACACACGGGCTCTTTGCATGTGAAGAACACAGAAAAGAACACCCCTGTGTATATCAAGATTAGAGGAGGGGAGGACATAACAAATATAAACAATTACTGTATATATATAAAATATATATATATATATATATATATATAAGAGCAAGGGACAATTTAATTTTCCACAATCAGTCAAACATTGCCCTATGTTAACAAATGCATACACAGAATATAATAACAAAATATATAGAATAAGCATACAATTTAACTAGTTTTTCCCAAAATACATCTAGAAATATGTCACGTAGATCGACACCAAGCAAATCAATTCTAAAGACCAGTAATATTGACTATCAAAGTGGTGACTCTGAATTCTCTGATGGGGAGAGTGCCTCCCATTCTGTTTCATTTCTAGACATGGAAAACAGATCTGGAAATTCTCAACGTGAGACCATCCCTCAGACCAGAGAGGCAAGATGCCCATCAGATGGTAACCCTTCAAGAGCAGACTCTGCAATAGGGAGACCTAGTGATTCCTATCATCAAGAGCAGCAGTCAAAAAACTACTCAATGTTCAGGAAAAACGAAAAAGAACCAGAAGGGGGAAGAAAAGAGGCAGGGGAAAAAGAGCTCACAAAAGGAAGAACAATTATTAAACGATTCTGATAATGTTATAAATCTTTCAGGTGTGGAGCTGTCAAGATCAGAGATTTCGCTCCTGAATAAAGGTTTGAAGTATGCACCTACTATGGGCATCGACCTCTTTGGAACAGTGGTTGATGTACATAAGTATGTCCGTAAGTTAACACTTAAAAAATTCTTCCATCAGCAAAAAACAGGAGATGAATCTCTGACCTTGACTGCTTCTGAGGGGGATCCTTTGGATGATTCTATTGGTTCTACTCCGGTCCCAAGGGAATCTGATCTTCCACCTCCTCTGATATCTCTGGACTCTTTTCAGGATGTTTGTGCCCTTAGAGACTTCGATGATCTTGCTGAACAGGGTAATTTTGTAGAGGAGTCCCAGACCCATACATTCGGGGATTGGGGTTCCAACTTCAAGGAAAGGTCTGTTTTCTATCCCTCTTTTATTAAGGGCCCCTATCTTTCCATGTTCGAAAATTGGGTCATTCGTGACCTCAGGCTTTTGGCCCAGGGTTTTTCGTTCTCCCATATGAGTGATGATAACCTGGATAAGAATGAGCGTTTGGCAATTAAGACGCTGCAAGACAACTCTATGTTAGTTATTAAAAATGCTGACAAGGGGGGTGCCGTGGTGGTTCAGAGTAGGACAGACTATCTCAAGGAAGCTTTTCGCCAACTTGGGGATGTGTCCTCCTACTCTGAACTACCTCGGGACCCAACAGCCAACTTCCTGAAGGAATTAATGGATCTCATTGACCTGGGGTCTGCAACTCATATTCTAAACAAGAATGAAATAGGATTTTTGGTTAATTCTCACCCAGTGATCCCCATTTTTCACCATCTCCCAAAGATCCATAAGACATTGGTCGACCCTACTGGTCGGCCAATTGTCTCTAGTATTGGATCTTTGGGAGATGGTTTATCTTGTTATGTTAATTCTTATTTGCAACCTTTTGTTAGGGCCTTACCGTCCTTTATTCTGGATTCAGGGGATTTGTTGATACAATTGGAAGATATCGCATGGAAACAAGACTTTCTCTGGGTAACTATGGATGTGGTCTCCCTGTACTCAATTATAGAGCACGATCTGGGGTTAACGGCTGTACGCCACTTTATTGAATGTCCAGGGAGCTCAATCTTAATGACCACATTTATCACGGAATCCATTCTTTTTCTTCTTACGCACAATTATTTTCTTTTTGAGCACCAGTTTTACTTACAACGGCGGGGAACGGCAATGGGGACAAGTTTTGCCCCCTCTTATGCCAATCTTTTTATGGGGGGGTGGGAGCTTAATTTCATCTATAATAGCACTAATAAATATAGACACAATATCATTTTCTATAAGCGTTTTATTGATGATTTACTTATTATTTGGGACGGGAGCACTGACACTTTAAAATCATTTTTTGAATATGTTAATGATAACACTCTTAATATTAAATTCACTGCTAATTTCAATGCACATCACATTAGTTTCCTGGACATTCTGTTATTTATTGATATGGATTACCAGATACAAACCGACATCTTTAGAAAAAGCAATTCAAGGAATTCAATCCTTAGGGCAGACAGTTGTCACCCCAGATTTGTGATTACTGACATTCCCAAGAGTCAGTACCTCAGACTGAGGAGAAACTGCTCCACTCTTAGCGGTTTTCTGACTCAGTCTGAGGCTCTCACCAATCGATTTATAGAAAGAGGCTATGACAGGGAGACCCTCCAATCCACACTAGAAGAGGTAATTAAAAAGGATAGGAAGGCATTGCTTCCCACAAAAGGATCCAGAGTGAGGGATGGTGGTCATAAAGGGGATATGAAAAAGATGGAAAAAACATCTCCTTTGTAAACAGGTACTGTAAACAGAATTATCAACAAACACTGGGGTTTGCTACGTATGGACCCCATACTTGGTGAATACACCAAAAGGGGACCTAAGATCGTATATAGAAAAGCGAAAACATTAGCAAATTATGTATCTCCAAGTGTAATTTCTACCCCTGTTGATGACTCTAATACCTTTGCCACAAAAGGATCGTTCAGATGCAATAATTGTAATATGTGTGAATTTATGCAACCTTCCAAGTGTGTCTTTTCCCACAGCCCACACAGACGTTATATCAACTGTAATACGTCATTTGTAGTATACGTCATCAATTGTGGCTGTGGGAAAAGATACGTTGGCAGGACAACAAGGGCCCTTAAGACAAGGATGCAGGAGCACTGCAGACTTGTTAGGAAAGGAGACTTGATGCATCCTGTCTCCAAACATTTTTCGGGATGTGATAAGGGGGGCATCAAAAACTTCTCTTTCATGGGTATAGAAAGACTAAAGGCTAAAGAAAGGGGTGGAGATCAGGTTAAGAGATTGGATTGCAGAGAATCCTATTGGATTTTCATGCTCAAAACGAGATTCCCAGAAGGGATAAATATCGAATGGAAAATTAACCATTTCCTGACCTAACAACCCATCCAAACCGACCAATCCTTACTAGTGGTATAGAATACATATGATAAGATGACCAACTGAATTTATACCTTTCAAGTAGATAACTTTATCAGATGATTGCCCTGTACAGAATGGTCACTATATACATATAGTGGCTTTAAATTAAATGACAGAATAATTCAATAGTGTTTAGCTTAATTTTAGAAGTATTGGTTAACTAATATTAATAATGTAATTGTATTTCAACCAATGACAAAGGGACATGAATATTCATGATTCATCTAAGCAGACCTGTCTCTAAGGATTATGACTGTGTTGTTCTTCTCTTTTTTCACTAAAAATCAATTATGTCCAAAAGGAATCCAATACTTTAATTTAAGGTTAGAATAATGTTTAGAACTAATATGTAAATAAAAGAAGATATGTCTAACATACATTTGAGGATCATGTTCTAATGAACAGTGTATATTTTAGGAGTACACTCCCTAGGTTAGACTATATGATCTTTTTCAAGTAACTATGATAACAATGGTAATATCCTCTGCATCATTAGAGGGGTTGTATCTATGTGTGTTTTTAATACAGGTATAGAGATATACTGATTTCTTTTAAAAACTAGTTAAATTGTATGCTTATTCTATATGTTTTGTTATTATATTCTGTGTATGTATTTGTTAACATATGGCAATGTTTGACTGATTGTGGAAAATTAAATTGTCCCTTGCTCTTATATATATACATATACAATAATTGTTTATATTTGTTATGTCCTCCCCTCCTCTAATCTTGATATACACAGGGGTGTTCTTTTCTGTGTTCTTCACATGCAAAGAGCCGTGTGTTGCCGGGTTGGGGGAGTTGGAGGTATCTATACTAATTATGCATTCATGTATCACCTTACAGAGGGAATCAATGAGGATTTTGAGCGGTCCGTGTGCGCATGCGCGAGCAGACGGGAATTGCGTGAGCCGCATCTCGCGAGAGCTGGCTCTTCACTGCTCATGGGGTGCGTGTCACTCCTTTGGGCACTGATAGGCTTGTGTCCCACAATGAGGCCGCGCAAGGAACAGATCTGCATGACGCTTGCGCAACGGGGACATTACTCATTGGTAAGAATATGTTGTGACGTCATTGATTTTTGGCGCCAAATCGGCAAACAGCTGCTATTTAAATGTTCTTTGTACTGTGTTAGACACTTCTTGATAAAGTGCCCGTATCGCACGAAACGCGTAGAAGGTTTGCAACCCTCTATTTTATGGCCTAACAATAAAAGATTTTTTTGCCAGACCTGCTCTTTACCCTCTTTTGGCTGTGCGCTGCACACACACACTGCATTGGATTTCCCTGACCGGATACAGCAGCACGCTGATGGAGAGAGTAACTGGAGACACTGAGTTGTGAGTACGTTTACCTGGGGCCAGCCCAATGAGGTAAGGGGGGGTGTCTCCGTGCACCTACCCCCACCTTCAGGGTAACTAGAGCCCCACTATAGGTTTAGTATCTCCATTTTAATATTACTCAGTGTTACCTCTCTCCCTTCATTGTTAAGAGTATAGGTCCCTGTACCTGAGCACCATATATCCACAATTGGAATATATGGCAGCATTTATTATTATTATTATTATTATTATTATTGATATTACTGGGAAAAAGAATCCCAATAATAATTATTACGCTTCCAAAACAGTTTGTACTGTCAATTTTTGGATAATCAATATGCTAAACTATTCTGGCCCCAAATTGAGTTTCTATCATTCTCTCTCTGCAGTCACTGGCTGGCATTGCATAAAGATGTAACTCTATATATAACAACAGGGAAGAAACATAATTACATCAACATGTCTAATAATACAATAGATATATTTTTAAATCAATATTTGTAAAATAAACGTAGAGGCGGGAAAGAAGAGGCGGAGGTTGTTGTGGTGGTGGCAGCGGTGGTGGTGGCAGCGGTGGTGGTGGCAGCAGTGGTGGTGGCAGCGGTGGTGGTGGCAGCGGTGGTGGTGTTAGCGGTGGTGGTGTCAGCGGTGGTGGTGTCAGCGGTGGTGGTGTCAGCGGTGGTGGTGTTAGCGGTGGTGGTGGTGGCAGTGGTGGTGGTGGCAGCGGCGGTGGTGGCAGCGGCGGTGGTGGCAGCGGTGGTGGTGGCAGCGGTGGTGGTGTTAGCGGTGGTGGTGGCAGCGGTGGTGGTGTTAGCGGTGGGGGTGGCAGCGGAGGTGGTGGCAGCGGTGGTGGTGTTAGCGGTGGTGGTGGCAGCGGTGGTGGTGTTAGCGGTGGTGGTGGCAGCGGTGGTGGTGTTAGCGGTGGTGGTGGCAGCGGTGGTGGTGGCAGCGGTGGTGGCATTGTTGGTGGTGAATCTGATAAAGTTAAATAAGTTAAAAGTGATGCTATTGGTGGTGATGCTCCTGCTACTACTAGTACTCAAAGTCACCCTTATAACAGTCACAGCAAGTATAAGCAGAAGGACAATACTGACACTGTCAATGATTCCCATTCACAGCAATCTCACTGCAGAAGGCCACTTCCCTAGCTTCCCCCACCTGTTTTGTAGATGACAATGAACTTCCAGTTAATAACAGATATAAAAAGGGAAGTGAAGGAGAAAGTTTAAGTCAGCCGGCTATGTCCCTATCCCTGGCTAGAAATTCTGTAACTAAAATGGATAATGTGTGGAAGCATAATAATGTGAAGGTTAATAAAAAAGTTGTACTGAAAAAAAGACCAGGCCGACCACCACTGAAACCAACGCCAGCTTCTGCTGTGTCTGTTACAGTGCCGATAACAGGCCCACAATTAACTAGATGACTTTGAGTAGCTGGGGGTGTACTTGATAAAACATCCGTTCAAATCTCACTTGTTATGAATGATGATCCTGGTGGTTATGAGGATGTTGTTAAAGATTGTGATGTACATGTAAGTGTCACTGGTGGGGGTGGGGGTGACCGGGGTTATCGATGACGAAAATAATAATATTTCTGATAAAAGGGATAATACTTTGATTGTTCTTCACGATTGTGAAAATACAGATTCAATGACAAGTAAAGTGATCAATTCAAGTGGTAATAATATGAATGGAATGATTTGGTTGTGAGAAATGATGTCACACTGGTGAGCAGTATCTTCCTTCTTCGTGATGGAGTATAGAGTGTCTGTGCATATTCATTCTGCCTTGAAGTTTTTGGCTGGTTTCCCCAATGTAGCAACCGTGGTCACATTTGTTGCACTGAATCATATATACTATATTCCTGGATGTGCAGCAGGACGATCCTTTAACATTGAGTGTTCCATTGTTGTGTCTGGCTGTGGGAGCTTGGCATATATGTTTGCAGAGTTTGCAGCGTTTGTTGTTGCACGGTTTTGTGCCATTATCAGTGTCTTTAAGTTCGTTGTGAAGTTTTCTGTTGACTCATTTCTGTTTTAGAAAATGCTAAAAGCCAAAATGCTAAAAATGCTAAAGCCAAAAGCTTCAAGGCTGAATGAATATGCACAGACACTCTATACTCCATCACGAAGAAGGAAGATACTGCTCACCTGTGGGACATCACTACTCACAACCAGATCATTCCATAAATGATTTAAAAATCAAAATCATCAATGGAATGTTCAAACGCACCCAAGAACGGAGAACATTTTAACTCGGAATGATAAGACTCTTTGACACCAAAACAAGATGACTTAATGCAGATATGGGATTTCTCACACGCTATCACAATGGTTTGTAATTATCCTGCCTGCCTCTCTGACAATGTTCTTATGCACACCTTCCTCCCCCCCCATAGCATCCTCTTCATCCTCCATCCAGTTCCTTGTCACCGTTTGATTACCCTTCCATGTCTTCAAACACCACTTTCTCACCCTACCTTATCTACATCTCTGTTTTTTTTCTACTTGTTTTAGCCATAGATTCCTTTGTTAATCAGTATTGTAGACCTGAGGAAGTGAGAAAAAAGCTTGTCCTATGACATAAATTGTTAGTCCAAATAAAAAAGGTATCACCTAATATTGAAGTACTCATATATATATATATATATATATATATATATATATATATATATATATATATATATATATAGTATCACAGAGACAGTCAGCACACTGATGTAGAGCATAAGGCAGATGCTAGTCCCATAGGAGAACACACAGCACATAGTTACCAGTCCAAGAACCAGTAAAGGAGTCAGCATACAGCAGGGAGTAATCCAAAAAGCAATTGTATTGAAAACAAACAGTTACACGAAAGCCAACGTTTCGGTCCCACAGGGAGACCTTCCTCAGGGCCGTGCAAGCACCAAGTGTGAGTGACCTACATATATACCCCCACCCAGAGTGCACCACAAACAAAATACACCAATCACCAACACCCAATCAGTATCAAGATGCACCTCACCTGACTGTCCCACGGCACTAGCCAATACCTGTAGAGGAATCATGCCTTCCACACTTGCGACCGGAGGGAGCTCAATGCTGCAATCAGAATGGCCCGTTCTGACGTTATTGCCTTGCGACTTGTGCCGGTATTCGCAGCGCATCACCTATCGCGCATGCGCATCGAAGAATGCTGTAAGCCGGGGAGCCAATGGAGAAAACGCAGCTGCGTGCTGAATCAGGACACAGGCAACGTCACTAGTAACCCTGGCAACCTCAGACGCCAGCAGACAGCTAGCGCATGCGCTCTAGTCATAATTAACAACAGGGACAACACCGCGTCCACCGGCACAGTCAGGCAGCAGAAACATGTAATACAAAAAATACACTAGGTGGCGCTCTAACACTATATCAACCTTTACACAGTGCAAGTGAACATATAGTGACAAATAAATCAAAATAAGGTGCCGTGCAAAAAGGTGGTAAATAAAACACTCAAACCCTTGGAGGACTGTTTCAAGGTCCAAACAGAAGCATAAAAGGAAAAACCAGGGGAGCGAAATTACCTAGAAAAAAATATATAAAACTACCATAGTGCAGTTATGTTAAAACAAAACACAGTAGTAAAAAGCTCTCAAATTAGCAAATGAGACACACTAGACTATGTCAGCAAATGTCCAACATAAAATATCCAGATAGCAAAAGTTGCAAAAACAGGAGCAAAAATAGGAGGTAGTGTGAATATCAAGAGAAACACAGAGACCAGATCAAATACCAAAGCGATTTATCCAACACTGGTAAAAATGAAGGCTTACAGGATTCCAAATGAGTCACAGCATGGGTATAGGGGTACAGATGGTAGCCGAGTCGCGTTCTCGGGATCCCGTCACACCGCCATTGCGTCCACTGGTCTCCGTCCTGCACCTCTGCTTGGGAGCCGCTACGTCACTTCCGGTTCCTCCGCCGATCGAGGTAGACGTCACAGGACCTCCAAGCAGACTTTCTCCCTCCAGATAACACACTGAGGGTCACGCTCTACGCGTTTCGCCGTTCTTAGTGACGGCTTCGTCAGGAGTAGCATTAACCCTTACAAGGATAGTTTATATACCCTCTAAATTACCCATGACCTTTCCTCCTATTGGTCAAAGGATAATGACATGTATATTGATGGGGAGACGGCTAAAATAACCCCTCCCTATCGTAGGATTAACCTAATACAGATTTTTATACATTTGATTATAAAAAATAAACTTTATTCATTTTATTTAAAATACAATAGAAATAAAAATAAAATTAGAATATCTCGCTTGATCCTCCTTTACAACATAAGGAAAAGATCATTACTAAAATTTATAGAAGTATTAAATAAATTAAATAATACAAATCTATATTCAACATAAAACACATAAATCGCTAGATATGACCCTGATCTTATGGGTAGAGAACCAGGAATAAGACGATTGATGAATCTCAAAAAATGGAAGAGAAAATACAGAGTTAGTACATGACTTCATCATAATAAACAATATGTATAGACCATCTATATGCTGTATCTTATCTGTATTTTTATTCAAACTTTCACACCAACTATTTGTGCAATATATACGGTCCCTTACATGTCCCATCTAATAAAAGACTCAATATATTTAGTTATGAAAGTTTAAAGAAAAGCACTTAGTTCAAAGTCTACATTCAACCCCAATGGTGCAAGAGATTTCAGCGTGAAAATCCAAAAACTTTCTCTCTTTTTCAGTGCAATACTTCTGTCTCCACCTCTCCAGTGTGGTAACACCTGTTCTATTACTGTAAACTTAAGACCTGATGTATCACCCTGATGTTTTTGAATAAAGTGGTTAGATAGAAGATGAGTGGTAATACCTCTTCTCACATTTCCAATATGCTCGAGAATACGAGTTTTAACAGATCTAGTTGTCTGACCTACATATTGTAGCCCACATGGGCACTGTATAAGATATACAACATGATCTGACTTACAAGTTAGAAGTTGTTTAATTTGAAATCTTTGTGCAGAGATGTTTGAGACAAATCCAAATTTATCTTCTGACCTATGCTTACATGCCGTACAAGTGGCACAACCAAAAAATCCTTTGGTTTGAGTTAACCATCTATTTCCTTCCTTTATAATCTTGGGTATTGCACTAGGTGCTAGTTTGTTCTTAAGTACCTTAGCTTTCTTAAAGATTACAGTAGGTTTTTCGGGGAGTATCTCTCCTAATATAGGATCGTTTTTGAGAATGTGCCAATGCTTACGTATAATTTTGATTATCTTTTCAGACTGTCTATTGTAATTTGTCAAAAAAGAAAATTCTAAATTTTTATTCGATCCAGTTTTCTTTTTATCACTCAGAAGATCTTTTCTATCCAGACCCCCTGCTTTTTTTTTATAGCATCTTTGATAATCTCATCATTGTACTTTTTTTCTTTGAATCGTTCCTGTAGGAAGACAGATTGTTTATGAAAATTGTCAACATCTGAACAATTTCTCCTAATCCTCCTTTTTTGTCCATAAGGAACATTCTGTAACCATTTAGGGTGATGACAACTGGCAGGAGATATATAATTATTGATATCAACATCTTTAAAGAACGTCTGTGTAATAAGATGGGCCAAGAATTTAAAGTCTTAGCTGTCCCCCAGTTGTCCTCTTGACAGTCTTCCAGACCGCCATGTTACCTGGCTTAATGACCTAAAAGGATATTACAAATGTTCTACGTGTGTTGGATGTAAATACAGTGTTAAAAGTAAATCTTTCAAATCAAATGTAACTGGGATCAGCTACGATATAGAGACATTCATTAACTGTAAGACCGATTTCTGTGTGTATTTACTTCAATGCCCATGTGGGTTGCAGTATGTAGGCCGAACTGGGAGACCCCTTACACGGCGATTTGCCGAGCATATATATAATATCAAAAGGGGTCTTCAGACCCATAGTGTCTCTAATCATTTCAGATTAAAACACAATCAGAACCCAGAGGGCCTAACCTGCATGGACATTGATAATCCGAAGTCGAATTGGCGTGGGGGAGACAGGCTTGGCATGGTATCCAAACGTGAGCGTTATTGGATATACGTGTTTAAAACCCTGTCTCCCCTCGGCCTTAATATAGAGTTCGATCTGGCAGCTTTTTTGAAAGATCCTTAAAAATTCTTGAAAGATCATTTAAATTTTGGATTGTCTATTTTTCTTCATTTTTGATTTGATATATTTTATTATTTTACAATAGGTCAATACCATTATTGTATTATTTTATTGTCTTTTAGTGACAGGTATGCAGTTTAGGGCACTTATGACCCCAGCAGCGTTCTGTTATATTGTTTGCTGTTTTTTGTTCCTATAGCACCCTGTCAATCATTAATGTACCCGCCCATTTGTGGACATGTCTGTGTATCTCACTGGTATGTAAGTATCTTATCTACTAAGCTCCACCAACCCCTGAGGAAGGGACACATGGTCATGAAACGCGTAGGGAGGAGGAGCTTAGTATTGTGCGTGCATGCCAACCAACTGCTGATCCCATCTGACGCTGGAGAAGTGACCCGCATCGCTGACGTCATCAATCGGCGAGTCTCGTGTGACTGTGTGGGTCTCTGTTCCTGTCTGGTCGGAAGCAGGTTGCGGACGGCATTCGTGAGTAGCACCACTTCCCCATACATATTGTAAGTGTGGGTAGTGTGTTATTTTAAAGATCATTAAAGTGTAGTTGCGTATTACACTAGGCTGTGTTTTATTTTCCTTGTTTATTGGCTGTTGCGGCCCATGCTGTGTCCGTGAGGGCACCATCCATTACAAGGAGAATCATCCCGTTCAACCACGTGGGGTCCGTGGATATCGAGGTGAAGACGTGGCCTAATACAGATTCTCTCCCCTGAACCAACAAGAATTTATCTTGTAAGTTGGGGTTTTTCCCGTTTTAGTTAGGGTTTTGTTGTTAATCATACTGCGCAATTGGTGTGTCTCTGTTTTTGTTTGATTACAGAAACCACCTGGAATCATTTTCCTGAGGACTACTTAATCCATCTAGAACTTTGTTGGTGAATCCACCCCTCTGCCAGGACTGTTTTTCAACTAAGGACTGTCATTGGATTATGGTATTGTGGACATTAACTCACTAGCGCCGGGGATACTGCTTTTGTATATGTATTTGGTTTAGTAGATTTGGAACCGTCTATTGTTTGTTGTCCCCTTGGCAGCTGATTTTTGCACTCACACTTATTTGGTTTTTGTGTATATAATCACTATTCACATCATTGTTAGTTGGATCTAGTGCTGATAGAGAGTGTAATTAGTTAGTCAGTTTGTTGTTCATGGACATTAACATGCTTTGTTATGGACAGCTTACATCTTACAGCTATGTAGCTTCATTCTGAATTGTTTTCAGGACTGTTCCTTTACTTCATACTCCAGCGTGTTATGTTATATCTACTTGCATATTTGAACTTCATGTCCATGGACTTCACACAGTGTTCTTGTGGGCCCACTTACCTGTGTGTTGTGCTCTTATACACCTATTTCCCTATACACAAGAGACATCAGGACACAGGTCCAGCTGTTAGGTGTATTTGCTTATGTACCACTCATTACTTTTTTTATTTGAGTTGGTCATTTCTCCAGCCACACTTGTGTTTATCCATGCACTTTTGCTTTTGTCCCCTGAGACAGTATTGAGGAGTCCCCCCCCCCCACCACTTTTTAAATTTCTCCCCTATTTTTATATATCAATAAACGTTGTCATTCATACTTTGTTACATCTGTGTGCTCTGCATGGGATTCTTTCTTGTTGTTTTATATGTGTGTGTGTGTGTGTGTGTGTGTGTGTGTGTGTGTGTGTGTGTGTGTGTGTGTGTGTATAGAGGTATCTGTACCGTGTTAGCCGAGCTTAATAATCAAAAACAAATAGTCGATACCGTTCCGTGGCTAATAAAATGCTTTTATTTGTGCGAGCATTCGAGATACATTGATCTCTTCTTCGGGCGATGTTACAATTGATTAAGCCAAGAAATTTACTTTCAAACAGGACATCTAGGAATGTTATCTCTGTGGGTGAAGTCTAACCCTCCCCCCTGTGCAGTATGCAATTTCTGACTTAAGGTGTTAAATGGTCCCTGAATGTTTGTGATGTGAGAGTAAGCATGTATGTGTGTGTGTGTGTGTTTGTGTATGTGCGTATGTGTATGTGTGTAAATCTTAATTTATAAAGCACCCACAGTGTATACAGTGCTTTACAAAAGGTGTATGTAGAGGGAGAGTGTATATCAATGGTTAGAAAATGTAATGAACTCAGCATTTTTACAAGGCCAGAGACTGCACAACCTCTGCCTGTAAAGGGCTCTAAATCATCTCTTAATTCTGCACGGAGTTCTAATATTGCTGCTGAGCTGCTGCTGAGCAGCCGACTTCTCCTAACAATCTCCTGCTCACTCAGGCCCTCCAACGTGGTTCTATGCCGGCTAAACCATGGCCAGTTCCCTCTCAGCACCGCCTGTGGAGCCTGGCCTGCCTCTCTCTTCTCTCTCTTCTTCTCTCCGCCTCATGTCCAGCTCATACCATCCAGCAAAATCCAATACATCCATGTTCACAATGAGGACGTGTTTACTTGGGGAGCTTTAAATGAGTCTAGCTGGAATTTAAAGGAGAAATCCAAGCAATATCCTATACAGTATGTTAAATAAATCAGTTCTGTAGTATTAGATAATACTTACCTCGTTGTTTTTTTTTAAATTCAACTCTTAATGCCATTTTTATGAGTTGTAATATACTTAGCATCCTTTTATTCCTATTGCAGGCTTTAGCACACTTCCCCAGCAGTGCAAGATCTTTGTAACACTTTCCTGTTTGTGATCATTTGTTGCCAATATTCCCTGCAGTTTGAGCTGTAAACTGTAGCAATAATGTTACCCTAGTAATATGTACAGCAATATATACATTGTAGCTGCTGAGTTACACTGACTGAGGATTGATTTGTATATAATGTATACCCTGCTCATTATGTAACTGTATTTGTAAACATGTATTATTTGTCTTAACTCTGTGCCCAGGACATACTTGAAAACGAGAGGTAACTCTCAGTGTATTACTTCCTGGTAAAACATTTTATAAATAAAATAATAAATAAATAAATAAATTTGAAACTGAAAGGTAGGCATTTTATTGAACTCTGGGAAGCAGGATCTTTGCCGATCGATGACGGGATAACGATTCGATCGGCAGCGTAGGTAGTAAGTTTTCAATAAAGGTAATCAAATGCTGCATTTATTAAAACAAAAAAACTTATTTTTTAAAAAACAATTTAAGCTGCTTGGATTGTCTCTTCAACAAGACAAGAGGTGATATAATTTGAAACAGGAACTTCCTATGAATGTATATAATTTTTTAATATATTTTATCAGAGCTCCTAATAAATTGGAGAAAGTACATGATGACATAAAGTGCAGCAGAATTGTGTAAATGTAACTAGAAAATTTGACTAGAGCACTTTTATTTCTAACTGCATGTTAAGCAAATCCGAATTCCCAGCTTTTATTTCTAACTGCATGTTATGTTAATCCGAATTCCCATCTTTTATTTCTAACTGCATGTTATGTTAATCCTAATTCCCAGTTTTTATTTCTAACTGCATGTTAAGCAAATCCGAATTCCCAGCTTTTATTTCTAACTGCATGTTATGTAAATCCGAATTCCCAGCTTTTATTTCTAACTGCATGTTAAGCAAATCCGAATTCCCAGCTTTTATTTCTATCTGCATGTTATGCAAATCCGAATTCCCAGTTTTTATTTCTAACTGCATGTTATGCAAATCCGAATTCCCAGCTTTTATTTCTAACTGCATGTTATGCAAATCCGAATTCCCAGTTTTTATTTCTAACTGCATGTTATGCAAATCCGAATTCCCAGCTTTTATTTCTAACTGCATGTTATGCAAATCCGAATTCCCAGTTTTTATTTCTAACTGCATGTTATGCAAATCCGAATTCCCAGCTTTTATTTCTAACTGCATGTTATGCAAATCCGAATTCCCAGTTTTTATTTCTAACTGCATGTTATGCAAATCCGAATTCCCAGCTTTTATTTCTAACTGCATGTTATGCAAATCCGAATTCCCAGCTTTTATTTCTAACTGCATGTTAAGCAAATCCGAATTCCCAGCTTTTATTTCTAACTGCATGTTATGCAAATCCCAATTCCCAGCTTTTATTTCTTGGCATACCATTGCGCATGTATTGAGCCTATCTCACCATCCTTTAGGTCAAGGGTGAGCAAACTTTTTATGCCGAGCCCCCCTTTTCATTCATGAAATTTCTTGGGCCCCCCCTGCCTGATGTAATCAACGTATAGGGGTATATGGAGAAATGGGTGCTCCAGAGCTGGTGGAACTTCAAGCATAAATGTCCATAATGATTAATCAGGACTAGAGGACAGAATGAATCAAGGAGTGGGTATAACGATGAAGTGTGATATGTGAGTCACCAAAACACCTGTCTCCTGAAGGTAACAATCAAGGATGTCAATAAGCACCCTCGTGTAACCTCATTGGAGACATAACAGTGCTAATAACGGTACTCCTCCATAAACAATCACAAAATCAATAATGAAATAAATCTTACCCACTCCATCTGTCCTCAAATATCCTGTATGGTCCATCCAAATGGCGTGCAATCTGTAGGGAGTAGTCCAGCAAGAGAAGAAGAGAGAAAAAACAGTGCACTGCCAGGGAGCCAGGTGGTAGAAACAATAAAATTCGATTTATTCAGCAACACTCAGTAACATAACCCCAGAGGGTGAGACAAACACTCCTACACGTTTCGGACCATTGGGGTCCTTTATCAAGGAGTATGGGGGACTAGGGGAAGGGGGCCCCTTTATATATACCCTATAACCAGCAAATCACCAATTAAAGTTTCCAAAAATGGCGCCAAAACCCGCTGCGTGCCGGTCTAACGTCATGCGTGTCAGCCCTGCGTGCTACGTCCCATAGTACACGGGATTGCGCACCCTCGGGCCGCACCTCCTCATGAACGCCAGACTGCGCTATGCGATCCGGCAGCAATACCATGGTGACAGCTGGGTGGTAGCAGGAGGGAGTCTCCACCCCTACGGGAGGGTCCATGCGAGCCGATAGGGCCAGGTACAGCACAACAGCCTATCAGAGTCCAGGCAAACTCCACGGAGGGCTGCACCCCCCTCCTCAAACCTCCCACACATTAATCCCAACGGGACTGCTATAGATACAGCCAGTTCATTAAGGATCCCATACTTTGAGGGTTAACCCCAAAATAAAAATGCAATATTTGCAACAATACATGTGATCACACAAACTTAACCAGGGTCCCCTTTTTGTGTGTGTTTGTGTGGCTGTGTGGCTGAGTGTGTGTGTGTGTGTGTGTGTGTGCATTGACTGCTGCTGAGCGCGCTTCAAAGTCAATTTTGTTTGTCTCCCGAAGCGCCAAGCTTTGGAAACCGTATGCCCCCCAGTTTGCGCACCGCTGCATTTAATCACACATACACACACACAACACACACTCACAACACACACATACACACTCAATCACAATGCAAACTAAATCACACACACACACAGACACAACACACAATCAATCACAACCACACAAATATACACTCAATCACAACAAACACTCAATCACAACCGACACAGGCACAACACACACACTCAATCACAACCAACACAGACACACACACTCAATCACACACTCAATCACAACACATACACACCACACACTCAATCACAACACACACAACACAGACAGACAGACACAACACACAATCAATCACAACCACACACACATACACTCAATCACAACACACACTCAATCACAACCAACACAGGCACAACACACACACTCAATCACAACCAACATAGACACAACACACACACACTCAATCACACACTCAATCACAACACACACACACCACACACTCAATCACAACACACACAACACAGACAGACAGACACAACACACAATCACAACCACACACACACTCAATCACAACCCACACTCAATCACAACCAACACAGACGCAACACACACTCAATCACAACATACACAGACTCAACACACACACACATACACTCAATCACAACACACACTCAATCACAACCAACACAGGCACAACACACATACACTCAATCACAACACACACACACCACACACTCAATCACAACACATGACACAGACAGACACAACACACAATCATAAGTTACACACTTTCACCTGGGGGAGGAAGTACTACTGTAAGCCTGCTCCTGTCCACCATGCTGCTGAAAACTGGGACGGGTAACACAGGAGGAGGAGGGGATGTCTGTGTGCAGGGAAGGAAAGCCCCGCTCCCACAGCAAGGCCCCACCCCCGCAGCACGGCCCCACTCCCTTTGCAAGACAGAGCAGAGAAGCAGCCTCAGCACAGAGCTTCTGGCCGCCCGTGCACAGCTCTGCCCACCCCCAGGTTTCCCCGCATGCAGCCCGCGCCCCCCAAATTAATCTTGCGCCCCCCCAAAGGGGCGGGCCCCCCAGTTTGCGCACTGCTGCTTTAGGTGATGTTAAAAAAAAAGCGATTATTTCAGACTTGATTTGCATTACGGAACTAACGGAATAGTAGTTGTTGGCAAAAAAATTGAATTTCCCCCTTTTTTGACCAACCAATTGGATTGTCAGAGCAAGATTAACAACGCAAATAAAAAAGCACGTGATTTGGACCTGTGATAACTGCTTACAGAATAGCGAGGTTCACAATACACTAGTAAAGTGCACTTTGGAGGCATTATGTCCCATTTCAAAGCTACTAGAATAGGCCACTATGACTTTTGTGAGATATGAGGGTGTGAAATCAGTTGCTCTTAATTTTCTTCACGTCTTTAGGTAAGACCTAAATAACCCAACATTTAGCAAGATGGCAAAGGTATGTCAGGAGAGTCAAAGTAAAAAAAAAACCAATGTATTCCTATTCTCAGGAAAACGGAAACTTGTCATATATAACCAATCTTGTGATTATTACCAAGTCTTTAGAATCCATACATGCTGAAACAGTTTCCTATAATAAGGGTCTGTTAAAAACTGCTGTCATCGGCCCTTATGTCAGAAGCATCTGCAGCCCCAGGACACTGCGAGTTCAGAATACTTACTGTACTACTTTGCATGCAGTGCATTATGGGCTTAAGGAAAATTGCTAAAGGAAAATATACGTCTCCTTTTTATCAGATGATTTACACTTTGTTAGTTTATTGATTCTTTTGAAAAAAATAATTTTTTATGCAGGTTTATTGTTTTTCTTTGTTAAGAATCTCATAGAAATGTTAATTAAAATATGTTCTGCCCTTTGGGTTCTGACACTAAACATAAGAATAGCCAATAAGTTAAAGGACTGTGGTGCTTAAAGCAACACACTGTGATTACTAAATAAAATATCTCTATACAGGCGTCCTCGGTTATCCAACGGAATCCGTTCTGGAAGAAGCGTGGGATAGTGACACCGTTGCAAAGTGAGCCCCATGTTAATCAGCGGCGGTGAGCGTTGGATAACGGATTCCGGCATCGAAAAAACAGCCCATAGGGTTGCATTGTAAAGTGTTGGATAAGCCATTCGTTGTAACGTGAAACGTTGGATAGCGAGGACTACCTGTACCTTCAATAGTAAAATAGTGAAAGTGTGATAATGTATGGCGGCATTATCTCAAGCGTATTACTATTTTATTATTGCAGTTATACAGATATTGTATTCAGTAATAACATTGCGTGAGATTTTCTGGGGCTCAGGTTTATTTGAAGTTCAGAAGTGTGCAGCTGAAACACGATGATATGTGTTATAGATATAAGAGGAAGAATGGGCCCTCTCTTATAACTTAAGCACTGCGGTAGGTGCCGATTTGTACATTGATTTATATACAGGCTCGTATTTAGGCATAGGCCTACTAGGCCCAGGCCTGGAGTGCCAAAATCCAGGGAGAGGCAAATTTCTGAGTGACAATGAAACTGATTGCCGGGGGAGAGCACGGGGCCTCTGTAAAGGTCTATTACTTCCTCCTGCAGCGTCGCGACGTCAAATGTGATGGCAACGTGATGTCACATGATGTCCTGTTGTCATGGAAACGCATTGCCACGTGATGTCGGGACGCTGCATGTGGAGGAGGCCAGAGCGTCTAAAAGGTAAGTGCCTAGGGGCGGGAAAATGGTAAACCCGTCCCTGAGTATATGTAGTACAGTATAACAGTATAAGCTGTGCGTCGCAGTCGGTATACTGTTAGTTGTGGCGAAGATGACCAAATAAAGATAAGAGTGAGCACCTGTTGGCATGTCTGCTGATGATCTGTGCATATCCCTGCACTGGCTACCCGGACCCAGCAAAATCAAATTCATACATTTCCAATATACTCTCCCTCATGATGACCTACAGCTCTTCCCTTCCCTCATCACTTCCTCACTCCGACCTCCAAGCCTTCTCCAGGGCTGCACCCAGAGTGGCACCACTCCGGGTTTGACCCGGAGACTAAGGGATTCGGCACGGTATCTCCATACTATGGGTTGAGATATGAAATCTCTGGGTTAATTCAGGGTCGGCTGGGATGTTTACCTTCAGAGGCGACATCTGGCGGCATGGTCCCGTCAAGATGGCTCTGCGACGTGGCATCTCATTGCCATGACAATGGGACATCACATGATGTCACTGTGCCATGTGATGTCACGTTGTCATGGCAACACTCCAGTACCCAGGTGCTTATTGGCGTGGTGAGTTGGAGCGGGTCCCACACAGCTCGGCCTCCAACACAAATCCCCTATCTCCTAACAAATCCCGATCCTCCTCGTGAGGTGAGTTCCAGCCGGAGGGTCTCACCTAATGTTCTGGGGTACTGTGGCCTGATCCCAGGTCGCCGAGCACCGCGTCGCCATCCGGTCACCAGTACAGAACTATCAGTAAGGGGAAGAGTCCCTATCTAGGGCCTTCCCTACAACACTCCTCTATTATGGCTCAGGGCCTAACTTGGGTCTAGGGGGCAAGATCTAGGCCTAGGCCATGATGCACTGCTTCCTGGACATTACCTTCTCCTTTGCCTCCTCTGTACAGACTGGCGCGCATGCTCCCTGCACGCGGAGGATATCCTGTTTTCCCCCTTGCTACAATCCTATTGGCTGGGCAGTCCCATGTGATACAGACCCTCCCTCTAGGGATTCTGGGACTTGTAGTTCCGCGGCTGCATCTGTGGAGCTACAGTAAGATGGCCGCCGCCTCCTCCATTGCGCATGTGCGCCGCACTGCGCATGCGCAACTCTCAAAATGGCCACCTCCCAATTGCGAACCACTGAACAGCGCCCTCGCACCGGGGGTAGGGGGGACTCACTCGTCTACACATTTACACGTAATTGAAAAGACTTGACCATATTGCATATTGTTGTCTGAAATAGCACTATTTCATGTTGTGCTTAGAATCATTCACCTTTTAGGCAGAAATTACAGAAGTTGCAAATCTACACATTTATTGAATGATGTAAAATATTGTGTTGTGAATTTCACATTAGAAATCTACTTTAATTCTTACATAACAGAATATGTTTGTGGGCGTTATGTGGGGAAGAAAAATTCTCATTATTAAGGATGGATCTCAAAGAATATTAAGAGATTACTTTACACAACTACAGTATATATAGACCCTGTTATATCGTTTATGGCTAGAAAATTATAGATTCATTGCCTTCTATTAGTCAAAGTTGTGCAAAGAGACTAAGAAAAATGTTGGGAAAAAGTTTATAGATCAAAATTTGATGGTGTAAATGTCAAGTAATTCTTCATAAAATTGATTTATTGTCCATCAGCTTTGATTTTTTAAGGCTAGCCAGCAAAAAATGTACAAAGTTAAATGCATTTATACCAACCTGAGAAAATGTAAAAATAAATGCTGCTGGTTTAGAAGCAGCCTGATAATTATTCCCACAGAGACTATTTAGTAATTGAGCCAAGAAACACATTATGATAATGTGAAGAAAGTTGAACTTTGTTTAAACTGCATTTGCAACCTGAAAACCTACAGTATGTTTGGGAAAGCATGATGATTAGAAATGTACTGGGATATTAAATAGTTGCAAGGGAACAATGTTGGCAGCACAATTTTCTTAAAGAGATGATTCAGAGAAGCAAATAGCTAGCACTAAGGGTGGATATGCCGTTTGCTAACGACATTGGAGTCGTTGCACAAACTCATTGAGAGGCGCAAATGGTCGGTTTGTGGCTCGAAAAACTGCGACCGAGGGTTGGCCAAAAATAGGTGTAAAAGACAGTTTGAGTGGGGATCGTTAATATAACGACTCAACAGGCAGAGGGGCGGCATGTATATCCCTGATGTACATTGTAATTAAATGAGCTCAGCAGGGCCATACACACATTAACTAGCATCTGTCTTGTTTTAGTGTTCAAGTAAGGCTTGGATTAATGGCTGGTCTTAATGTAGGACCCCTTGTTAAGTATGTGTCTATAGGGACCATGTGTGAGTCAGACCACACTATAACACAACATTTGCAGCATACATTTTGTCAAAGCCGTGATTGTAATTGCCACTATATTAATAGGCTAACGTTACAGCCTGGCAATGCCTGCTCTTCTGGAGAATAGACAAGGAGAAGAGGGGGGATAATGGAGAGGGCTAGAGTGCCTGTAATTGGCATGTCTAAGGATAAGGTCCTGCAGAGGAATCACCTGACACCTCACATTAAAACTGATTATTTTATTTAGCTTATTCAGGCTGCAATACAGATTAGAACAGCTATCCCTTCAATGACCAAACTACTGGCGGCACTGCCTGTTTGTGCTACATGATTATTTCAGGGAACAGAAGCTAACTCGGCAAGCATTTCCCAACCTGCTTTTCACACATTGTGAAGCAGGTATTGAGAGCATTGCTCCCTAGAATTAAAAGATTAATTAAACTCCCTCAGGATCAACAGGCTAATACTGACATCAAACATGCATTTGACTAGTTGGCTCACTTTCCCCGTGTGCTGGGACTGTGGACTGTACCCACATCGCACTAATGCCTTCAGAGCACAATTAAGCTATGTACAGAAACTGGAAACTCTTCCATTCCAGAAATGTTCAGCTCATTTGTGATGCTTCACTTATCATCACCAATCTGGTTGCTAAATACCCCTGGCAACACCCATGATGTACGATTGATTGCCAAGGATACTAATCTAAGACCTGATTATAATATTTAAAGACTAGCTGCTAATGACTCTGTAGCGCCTATCTCAGAATGGCTTCAAATTCCAGAAATAGCAATGGTGCAAAATATATTCTAAAACATTGTACTCATAACCACCAAAGAGATAAAGGGGCTTTCATGTCTACTGACCTAAGTTTAGCTTAATTTATAATAAATTGTTGGCTTAACTAGTAGGATGGGAGGCTGTTCATGAAGTTGTATTATTGGAACAAACAAGTAAATTGTGTAATGGCAGCAGTGCCTCTTTGTAATTCCTTCTGTGCTTCTGTACTCATTCCGAAGAAGCACCAAGAAAAAGCATCTTTATTCGTGAGAGGAAACTGCTGAAAACTCCCCCTGCCCCTCCGATGATCCCGTGCCCCCACCCACATTTGAACACTATCTTCCTTTGCTCCAGTAATTTTGTTTTGGCTTTGTGTGACCCCTCATTTAATATTTCGAGCTTCAACTGTGTTTTTTTTTCAATAATTACCTTCACTGTCCTCTGCAGGCAAAGATTGCAGGAGAACATGCCTTACCCGGGCTAGTGTCCTCTCTGTGCTTGTAAGTGTGTGGTATAGCAGGAGTGAGCAAACTTTTTAGGCCGAGCCCCCCTTTTAATCCATGAAATTTCTCGCCCCCCCCCCCTGTCTGATCAAAATCACATTAAAAAAAAACCTTTATTAAACGGTATACAATGTAAATACAAATATGTCTAAGGCCGCGCGTATAGTGCCCGCGACGGCGACGCTAGCAAAAGTTGTATTTCGCTTTGCGGCGGCGGTGCGGGCGACCTGGCCATTGATTGGTTCAGGGGCTGTCACATGAGGCGACAGCCCCTGAAAAATCAAATATTGCCGGCTTCAAAAAATCACATCGCCACGTCACGCTTACTATAAGCGCACGCGGCAGCGACAATGCATTTTTCGGATGACGTCGCGTCGCCGGCACTATAAGCACAGCTTAAATACTTACATACTTCAACAGCTCGCTCTTGCAAAATTAGACTGCGTCCACGCTGCCGCTGAGAGCGGTGACATCACCAACTCTCCAAGCATGAGCACAGGGTGTCCTGCATAATTTTGCAAGCACGAGTGGGGAAGTGTTTACACTTTTTTTACCTTAATTCTGTACATTCATAGTATGAGTGATAAAGTGGCAGCCTACCCTTTCACTTGCAGAGGATCGCAGTGAAGCAGGTTGCCAGCGGAGGAGAGCAGCAACACAGCGTTATTGTAGGGCAGACACCGGAGGGAGGGGCGTTTGACATCACAGGGCTCGCGCGTGCTCCTCCCCCGTACCTCCGAATTATGTGACCGCCACCTGCACTATTCTGTTCGGCCGCGCGCGCACATCTTTTTCGCCTGCGCAGCCAGGTTTTGCCGCACGCGCCCCGCCTAAATAATCTTGCGCCGGGGCGACCCCCCTCAGATTGTGCACCGCTGCATTCAATCACCACCAACACACAGACACAATACACACTGCAGTCATATATATACACATATATATATATATATATATATATATATATATATATATATATATACACACACACATATATATATATATATATATACACATATATACATATATATATATATATATATATATATATATATATATATATATATATATATATATACACATATACATACACACACACATATACACATATACATACATACATACATACACACACACATATATATACACACACACACACATACATACACACACATACATACATACATACACACATAAATACATATACACACACACATACATATACACACACATACATACACACACACACACACACACACACATACACACATATACACATATACATACATACATACATACACACACACACACATATATACACACACATACATACACACACACACATACATACATACATACATATACACACACATAAATACATATACATATACACACACACATACATATACACACACATACATACACACACACACACACACACACATATACACACACACACACACACATACATATACACACACATACATACACACACACACACACACACACACACACATATATATATACACACACACACACTACCTGGGGGAGGGAGTAACTAAACCTGCTCCGGTCCCCCCATGTGCTGCAGAAAACGGGCGGGTAACAGACAGGAGGAGGAGGGCTTGTCTGTGTGCAGGGAAGGCCCCGCAGCAAGGCCCCGCCCCCTCTGCAGGCAGACACAGCATAGAAGCAGCAGCAGCAGCAGTCTCTGCACAGAGCTTCTGGCCCTGCCCCCTCTGACACAGACAGCAGGGAAGCAGCCAGTGCACGGAGCTTCTGGCCCCGCCCCCTCTGACACAGACAGCAGGGAAGCAGCCAGTGCACGGAGCTTCTGGCCGCCCTGCACAGCTCTGCCCGCCCCCAGGTTTCCCCGCACTCAGCCCGCGCCCCCCCTACATAATCTTGCGCCCCCCCAAGGGGGCGCGCCCCCCAGTTTGCGCACCGCTGTGGTATAGGATGAATATGATGTGCTTAGCAGAGTATTAGTTTCTGCATCTGTGTGGCATTCAATGCTGCATTCTTTTGTGTGTACTTCACTGTACATGTGTTTTAGTGACTAAATGTTGACATATTATGAGTGCAAAAACAAACGTTTGGGGGTGTTGAGCCACCCCTTGATACAGCTGCAGACGCTCTTTGAGACTTACACAGTTTTGTATGTTTTTTACTTTATTGTATATTCACAGTGTGTGTTAATCAGGGTATTTTGAATTTGCACTTTAATCACTCTGTCACTAGTTACACTTTATATTACTTTGAGGTTTAGTTTAGCTGCGCACTTTCTTCCTTTTACTGTATATATTATGAGTGCGCATGCACGTGTGTGTCTGTTGTGTCCTGTACCTACTTAGCATGTGTGGCTGTTTTTCCTCTGGCTGACTGCACTTCCATGGGTAAGTATGTGTGTGTTCCCTCCACCTTCCATCTCGACAGCAGGCATGCCCTTAAAGAGAGGAGATAAAGTATTACTCTGATACAGACTTTCAAATAATAATAAGTTTCTGGTTCTGCGTTGGTGATTGCTGAAGTTGGGTCAGATTCTGGGCAGGCCCAACTTCTGGCGAAAACCAGCATGGGAGGAAGGATTGGGGTGAGGCACCACCGCAAAAGCTGAGGCCCACAAAGCCCACTGACATGGCCCAACATCCAGCACCAGCCTGGCTCCCTACAGCCTTCAGGCCAAGGACAATTGTCCCAGCGCTCCCATCTCCTCTCGGCAGCCCTGGGTAGGGATGGTGGTTGTTGGAGGAAAACACTAGTATGATGAGGGTTCCTAGAGAAAAAACAAAAAAATCAGCAATTGTACTTCTAGTCTTAAGAGAAATAAAACGGAAGGGAAAGGTTTTCATAATCATCGTACTTAATACCAGTTTTAGCAGCTGTATCAAAATAACTAGCACCCCCACCCCCGACCCCGCCCTCTCCATCTGAAAATAGGGCTGTTGTTGGTTGTTGTTGTGGGGAACAAATGAGCACCAGGTTGGATCAGGTTGTCCAGAAAGAACTACATGTTGCTGGCACCACCCAAGGTGGCTTAGAGAGATAAGTCATCCATATCCGAGTAAACTTAAGTATTCATTTATAAAATGTGTTACCAGGAAGTAATACATTGAGTTACCTCTTGTTTTCAAGTATGTCCTGGGCACAGGGTTTTGATGACAATACGCCATTGCATTAAGTGAACAGGGTTATACATTATATTTAAAGACCTTTCATGAACAGTTAAAGATAATATGTTATGTGCAGATCTAACAGTTACAGACCAGATTAAAATGTGAGACAGCTTTAGTTTTGAAACAACTTAGACTGCTGGTGGATGTAAGAGTCTCTTGTAGTTTGTTTCAGTTTTGGGGTGCACGGTAAGAGAAGGAGGAACGACCAGATACTTTGCTGAACCTTGGGGCCATGAACAGTCTTTTGGAGTCAGATCTCAGATGATAAGTGCTGCATGTGGTAGGGGTGAGGAGCTTGTTCAGGTAGACAGGTAGCTTTCCCAGAAAGTATTTGAAGGCAAGACAGGAAAGATGAACTTTGCGCCTAAACTCAAGTGATGACCAATCCAGTTTTTTGAGCATTTCACATTGATGTGTGTTGTAGTTGCATTGTAGGACAAAGCAGCATATTGAGAATCTAGTTTGCTAAGGTGAGTTTGGGGTGCTTAACCACATAATATTTCCCCATAGTCTATAATTTGCATTTGCATCTGCTGTGCTTTCTGACCAGTAGGCTTAGGGAGGATTTGTTACTATAAAGTACTGTACGCCTAGTTTCGCATAGGTTTTGGATGTTAGAATATCAATATGCAACCCAAATATTAAATGGGAGTGAAACCATATGTCCAGATATTTAAAACTAGTAACAGGGGCTAGAATGGTTTTAGAGTTTGTTCTCATCTGTAGCTCTATCATTGGAAGCTTTTGAAATTTAGCCTTAGTCCCATAAATAGTTACAGTTTTGTCAGTTTTTAACAATAGTTTGACAATGATGACAATGACAAAACCGCCCTTTCAGTTTTATTCTTAGTTCTAGAATTCTGCTGGGGCTTAAGTACAACTTCTGATTTTTTAGTAGTAGCAGTATGTTTTACTAATGTTTTCTCTACAGTCCCACACTGTACTAACCCCTTACTGCCATGACCACACCCACCACTTTCTCAACCCTCTTTTGCCAATACAAGTAGACATATTGTTTCTTTTCATCCC
Organism: Ascaphus truei; assembly: GCF_040206685.1. NCBI lineage: Eukaryota > Metazoa > Chordata > Amphibia > Anura > Ascaphidae > Ascaphus > Ascaphus truei. The sequence continues at coordinate 307,719,467 of NC_134487.1, read as the reverse complement.
CTGCTGTGTGGGTATCTCTAGTTACCGTTCTAACCAACTCCACAACCACAAGCTACGTGGTGTGTGTCACCTATTTATAGTCACGGTGGTAAGATACATTGGGGCCGATTCACTAAGCTCCGTTAAAGGGCTTTAAGAGCGCAAAGTACCCTTTAAGCCCGATAAGGCTGCAGTGAGATTCACTAAGCAGTGATAACTGCGCTTTATCGCTCTTAAAAGGTATTTTTTTTGCCCTCGGCGCAAAATGCGCACGATCAGCCATTTGCGCTGATTTTTGCCAGTACTACCCATTCACTAAGCAGCGCTAAGTGAATCGGCCTTAAAAAACGCGCCAAACAAACGCGCCAGCAAAAGGCAGGCGCAAAAGGAGCTGGACTTAGAAAAAATTTCATTGTTTACCTTTTTGCTGGCACACCATCCATACAACAGGCACGCGGGGGTCCCCGCGGGGGTGTCCGGGGGTCCCCGCGGGGGTGTCCGGGGGTGTCCGCAGGTGTCCGGGGCATCCGGGGTTCCCCACGGCCGTCCGCGGGCCTGCGGTACCAATGGTGTGCCCCCAAAAATTAAACAATACTCTAAAAAAATACCCCCATCCCCTAACACATACAGAACATTAATGTGCAAAATTACTATTATCCACATATGGATAATAATGCATTTGCCCATTAAATATACATTAATACAATAAATACATTAAATACATTTTGTACTCACCCTTGTCCGGCACTCACGATAAAGGTCACCCGTATCTTCCTCCCCGTCCATACACTGGGGTGCTGAAAAATATACAAAATAAGAAAAAGTGCCAAACTAATGTCCCCTAACCCCTTAATGACCTTAGCGGTTATTAACCGCTACAGTCATTAAGGGGTTAAGCCACCCTGACCCGATACTCATCCTTCACAGATTTATTTGTACAGTGGCTTCATCATGTGTATATACACATGATGAAGCCACTGTACAAATAAATCTGTGAAGGATGAGTATCGGGTCAGGGTGGCTTAACCCCTTAACCCCTTAATGTATATATATATATATATATATATATATATATATATATATATATATACTGTATATGCATGATTAACCAATATACAAATAAATACTGTACATGGCCAAATACAAATCTCTCCCAATATCAAACAGCACCAAGCTCAATCAATATCTAATAAATCCAAATATAAACACTCAATTTGACAATGTGTATACTGTATGATACAATTAATCTTTGCATCATATATACTATGTCAACCAATGCTCCAAATCAAATACACTACTCCAAACAAGATAGAAATACAATCATTAAAGAAAAACAAAGCATCAACACAATTAATTTACCATCAATTAATCCAATCACCAATCAATTACAATACTAATCAATTACACACTTCAAATCCAACAAACAAACCATTGTGAACAATAATCTATGTCAAAGTAACCATCAAAATAAATCTATCTTCCAAAAATAAGCCAATAAAATAATCTATAGCAACCAGCCTTTAACTAAACATTTGCAAAAATGACATGTACATTATAAACACATTTTAACACAAAGCAGCCAATTACAATTCCAAAAAACATCCAAACAAGGCAAGCCAACAAGTTTTTATTATACCTGTGTGTATGTCCATCTATAGTTTACAGACATAAATACAGGTGCAATAAAAGAGCATGAAAAATAATTGAAACACATTAAAAATCAACATACAATACAACCACTGATTTGTCCTGTACGTATGTATACCCATAGTGACATACATACATTCAGGCCAAATAAATGGACATAAAAAAAAATGGATGTCAGGAAAAAAATGCCAAAAATCCTGCAAAATACAAATAAAATACATTTTCTTTTTTCACTTACCATTAGATGAACCACTCACAGAAATCAAGGGGAACCGGAAGCACTGGAGCAGCTAATCCAACAACAGGAACCAGGTAACCTTAAAATAAAAAATCCATTACAATCCATAAGTGTCTTTATCTTCTTTTTTCTAGTTGTAATCCATAGTGGGGGTCTTCTCCGTCTTCTTCTGGGGTCTTCTGTCTTCTTCCGGGGTCTTCTTATCTTCATCCGCCACGCCCTGGTCTTCTTTCTTCATAGAAGGTCCTTCCTCCTCGGCGTCAAGCCTGAAAATGAGACGACATAGGCTTTTAAAGGCCTATGACGTCACATTTTCGTCATATGGTTCTCACGGTCCTGATTGGGCCGTGAAAACCATGTGTTTTGGCCGACAAAAAAATAAATGATGACGTCATTTAAAGGCAATGAAAGCACAGCCAATCAGAATGGCTGTGCTTCAATTGCCTTTAAGATGACGTCATGAAAAGAAAGATGTCCAAGGAGGAAATACCTTCTATGAAGAAAGAAGACAAGGGCGTGGCAAATAAAGATAAGAAGACCCCGGAAGAAGACAGAAGACCCCAGAAGAAGACGGAGAAGACCCCCACTATGGATTACAAATAGTAAAAAGAAGATAAAGACACTTGTGAATTGTAATGGTTTTTTTATTTTATGGTTACCTGGTTCCTGTTGTTGGATTAGCTGCTCCAGTGCTTCTGATTCCCCTTGATTGCTGTGAGTTGTTCATCTAATGGTAAGTAAAAAAGAAAATGTATTTTATTTTTATTTTACAGGTTTTTTGGCATTTTTTTTCCTGACATTCATTTTTTTTAATGTCCATTTATTTGGCCTGAATGTATGTATGTCACTATGGGTATACATACGTACAGGACAAATCAGTGGTTGTATTGTATGTTCATTTTTAATGTGATTCAATTGTTTTTGATGCTCTTTTATTGCACCTGTATTCATGTCTGTAAACTATAGATGGACATACATACAGGTATAATAAAAACTTGTTGGCTTGCCTTGTTTGGATGTTTTTTGGAATTGTAATTGGCTGCTTTGTGTAAAAATGTGTTGCTAATGTACATTTCATGTTTGCAAATGTTTAGTTAAAGGCTGGTTGCTATACACTGGCGACACACTTTATCGCAGTGCGGCCAGATCCGCAAGCCGGGAGATTTCCCGGCTTGCTAGTGGCCGCCCCTCGGCGTGCCGCGCGTCATAGACGCGTGGTCACGCGTCTTCGGGAGCCTGCGCCCCCTGCACGCGCGTCCAGGGCTCCCCGAGGGAGCCCTGGTGTCCCGCGATCGCGGGACAGCGGCAGGGGGTTCCGGGGGACCCGGCGGACCCGGCAGCGGTAGGGAGAGCGCCCCGATCGGAGGGCGCTCTTCCGCTGCTTCGGCGTTAGCCCGTCACACTCGGGCGCGCGCCAGGCTACTGCTGCGGCACAGAACGGGCAAATGCTCGAATAAACTGTGCCGCAGCAGTAGATTATTTTATTGGCTTATTTTTGGAAGATAGATTTATTTTGATGGTTACTTTGACATAGATTATTGTTCACAATGGTTTGTTTGATTTGAAGTGTGTAATTGATTAGTATTGTAATTGATTGGTGATTGGATTAATTGATGGTAAATTAATTGTGTTGATGCTTTGTTTTTCTTTAATGATTGTATTTGTATCTTGTTTGGATTAGTGTATTTGATTTGGAGCATTATTTGACATAGTATATATGATGCAAAGATTAATTGTATCATGTACACATTGTCAAATTGAGTGTTTATATTTGGATTTATTAGATATTGATTGAGCTTGGTGCTGTTTGATATTGGGAGAGATTTGTATTTGGCCATGTACAGTATTTATTTGTATATTGGTTAATCATGCATATACAGTATATATATATATAAATATTTGCCCAAGCAGAAAACGTGCTTGTTTTTTTAAATTTCCCCGCTCGCGCTAAATTTCCCTGCTCGCGCTGAAAAATAAAAAAAATAAAAACTCCACCTACGTAATTGCTGATTGGCGCGCGCTCCCAGGCTTTGAGGGCGCGCGGCCAGGCTCTATTTGAGCCTGCCCCCAACGAGCGGCCATTCTTTCTGGCCGGAGATCTATTGGAGAGTAAGTACTCTCCAATCTCTGCATGCTGCGGCCCCTCTGATCCTTCCCTGCCTCCTGCAAGCCTCCTCCCCGCTTCCCGCGCGGGGCAGGAGATGGTAGTGGGGTCCCCAATTCTGTCCCTGTCCCTGCTTACCCCGTCTTCCTGCTGATCCCCGCGCGGGGCAGGGGATGGTGGGGGGGGGGTGTCCCCCCTTCTGTCCCTGTCCCCGCTTACCCCGTCTTCCTGCTGATCCCCGCGCTGGGCAGGAGATGGTAGGGGGGGTGTCCCCCCTTCTGTCCCTGTCCCCGCTTACCCCGACTTCCTGCTGATCCCTGCGCGGGGCAGGAGATAGTAGGGGGATGTCCCCCCTTCTGTCCCTGTCCCCGCTTACCCTGACTTCCTGCCGATCCCCATGCGGGGTTGGATATGGTCACCGGGGGGGGGGGGCAAGCGGGACAGTGGTGGTGGTCGCGCGGCCTTTCCTCTTCTTCCCCCTGTCATGTGTGTGTCTGTGTGTATGCATGGGTGTGTGTCTGTGTGTATGCATGGGTGTGTGTGTGTGTGTGTGCATGGGTGTGTGTGCATGGGAGAGTGTGCCCAGCTATCTTCATGACGGCGCAGCATGAGGTGTGGGGGGGGGGAGGTGCCCGTCTGCCCGCTCGACCACAAGCTTCATGCCGGCGAGGGGAGCAGGGCAGTGGCGGCCACGGCGGGGCTGACTGTCCCCTGGGGCGCCCGCTGGGGGACACATCGCAACGTGCCTGCCACCTCCCCAAACTACGCCCGCGTGAGGTAAGGGGGGGGATGTCGGCCTGCCCCCCCTCCCATGAGTGGGAGATGGGCGCGGGTGGGTGGGGGAGGAGCGTGGTGGTGGGGGTGCTGGTTGCGGCCTTTCCTCCCCCCCCTGTGTGTGTGTGTGTGTCTGTGTGTATGGGAGAATGTGTGACACACCAGTGGTACCCCCCCCAATCAGTCACCCCCCAGTCAGTGGCAGTCACCCCCCACCCCCAGTCAGTGGCAGTCACCCCTGCCCCAGTCAGTGTCAGTCACCCCTGCCCCAGTTAGTGTCAGTTACCCCTGCCCCAGTCAGTGTCAGTCACCCCCCCACCCCCAGTCAGTGTCAGTCACCACCCCAGCCCCAGTCAGTGTCAGTCACCCCCTCACCCCCAGTCAGTGTCAGTCACCCCCCACCCCCAGTCAGTGTCAGTCACCCCCACCCCCAGTCAGTGTCAGTCACCCCCCACCCCCAGTCAGTGTCAGTCACCCCCCACCCCCAGTCAGTGTCAGTCACCCCCCCACCCCCAGTCAGTGTCAGTCACCCCCCCACCCCCAGTCAGTGTCAGTCACCCCCCCACCCCCAGTCAGTGTCAGTCACCCCCCCACCCCCAGTCAGTGTCAGTCACCCCTGCCCCAGTCAGTGTCAGTTACCACTGCCCCAGTCAGTGTCAGTCACCCCTGCCCCAGTCAGTGTCAGTCACCCCTGCCCCAGTCAGTGTCATTCACCCCTGCCCCAGTCAGTGTCAGTCACCCCTGCCCCAGTCAGTGTCAGTCACCCCTGCCCCAGTCAGTGTCAGTCACCCCCACCCCCAGTCAGTGTCAGTCACCCCTGCCCCAACCCCCAGTCAGTGTAAGTCACCCCCCCAACCCCCAGTCATTGTCAGTCACCCCCCCAACCCCCGGTCAGTGTCAGTCACCCCCCACCCCCAGTCAGTGTCAGTCACCCCCCCAACCCCTATTCAGTGTCAGTCACCCCCCCAACCCCCAGTCAGTGTCAGTCACCCCTGCCCCAGTCAGTGTCAGTCACCCCTGCCCCAGTCAGTGTCAGTCACCCCCCCAACCCCCAGTCAGTGTCAGTCACCCCCCCACCCCCAGTCAGTGTAAGTCACCCCCCCACCCCCAGTCAGTGTAAGTCACCCTTGCCCCAGTCAGTGTCAGTCACCCCTGCCCCAGTCAGTGTCAGTCACCCCTGCCCCAGTCAGTGTCAGTCACCCCTGCCCCAGTCAGTGTCAGTCACCCCTGCCCCAGTCAGTGTCAGTCACCCCTGCCCCAGTCAGTGTCAGTCACCCCTGCCCCAGTCAGTGTCAGTCACCCCTGCCCCAGTCAGTGTCAGTCACCCCTGCCCCAGTCAGTGTCAGTCACCCCTGCCCCAGTCAGTGTCAGTCACCCCTGCCCCAGTCAGTGTCAGTCACCCCTTCCCCAGTCAGTGTCAGTCACCCCTGCCCCAGTCAGTGTCAGTCACCCTTGCCCCAGTCAGTGTCAGTCACCCCTGCCCCAGTCAGTGTCAGTCACCCCTGCCCCAGTCAGTGTCAGTCACCCCTGCCCAGTCAGTGTCAGTCACCCCTGCCCCAGTCAGTGTCAGTCACTCACCCAGTCACTCCTGCCCCACCCAGCCACTCACCCAGCCAGCCACTCACCAAGCCAGCCACTCACCCAGCCAGCCACTTACCCAGCCAGCCACTCACCCAGCCAGTCACTCACCCAGCCTCTCTCTCTCTGTGTATCACCCACCCTCTGTGTGTGTCAGCCACGGTTTCTCTCCTCTGTCTCCCCCACACTCTTTCTCCCCCCACACTCTCTCTCTCCCCCCACACACTCTCTCTCTCCCCCCACACTCTCTCTCTCCCTCCACACTCTCCCCCCACACTCTCTTTCCCCCAACACTCTCTCTCTCCCCTACACTCTCTCTCTCTCTCTCCCCCACACTCTCTCTCCCCCACACTCTCTCTCTCTCCCACTCTCTCTCCCCCCCACTCTCTCTCCCCCCACACTCTCTCTCTCTCCCCCACACTCTCTCTCTCCCCCACACTCTCTCTCCCCCACACTCTCTCTCCCCCACACTCTCTCTCTCCCCCACACTCTCTCTCTCTCCCCTACACTCTCTCTCTCTCTCCCCCACACTCTCTCTCTCCCCCACATTCTCTCTCTCTCCCCCACTCTCTCTCTCTCTCTCTCTCTCTCTCTCCCCCACACTCTCTCTCTCTCTCCCCCACACTCTCTCTCTCTGTCACTCACACTCTGGATCTGGATCTCTTATTTACCCTATATATCTTAACTGCCCTATACTACACCCAAATCTTAACTGCCCTATACTGCTTTCTTCTAGATCTGACTCAAGCTTCACACGGAAGACATCGGAACCCCCCCCCCTAACCCAGAAGACAGGTAGGGAACACCTCCCCTCCAATGTATAACATTGCGGGAATGAGGGTACCTGGACATTGAGGGACTACGGATCAGGTAAGATCCCAGGCGGGATTTCTGCTTTAGATATTGTGAAGCGGGGACGTCCAGACACTGGTTAAGGGGTTCAGGAAACTAGTCATTCACACCTGGCTTTTAATTCTAGATCCGACATTTACACACACATACACACTCACACAGACACACACACACAGACACGAAACAAGGACTAATTGTAGTATAATGTAATACAATAAATACATTTGTCAAAAACGAATGTTGTTCTGACTAGGAATTTATTAAATGTATTTTATTTATATATTTTATTTTAAAGCGGGGTTGGGGGCGGGACTAGGGGCGGGGTTGGGGGCGGGGCTAGGTGGCGAGAAGATTTTTTGGTTGGGCGAGTAGACTTTTGGGTGATTTGTCGAACACTGTATATATATATATATATATATATACAGTATATATATATATATATATATATATATATACATATATATATATATATATATATATATACATGATGAAGCCACTGTACAAATAGATGGGTGAATGGTGGGTCAGGGTGGCTTAACCCCTTAATGACTGTAGCGGTTAATAACCGCTAAGGTCATTAAGAGGTTAGGGGACATTAGTTTGGCACTTTTCTTATTGTGTATGTTTTTCAGCACCACAGTGTATGGACGGGGAGGAAGATGCGGGTGGCCTTCATCGTGGGTGCCGGACAAGGGTGAGTACAACATGTATTTAATGTGATTAATGTTTATTTAATGGGCAAATGCATTATTATCCATATGTGGATAATAGTAATTTTGCCCATTAATGTATAGTATGTGTTAGGGGCGGGGGGGATGTGTGTGGTATATTGCTATGTTTATTGGGGGCAATTGTCCCCAATAAACATGCTATTAAGCCTTAACCCCTTCATTGCCTTAGCGGATAGCTGCTAAGGTAATGAAGCTGCTTTAATGTATTTTTATTAATAGTGTGCAGGAGCAGGGGGTCCCCTGAGCTGAACCGCATTGATTAATGGCTCAGAGACCCCCTGCTTCCCAAGTTACAGGCCCCGGTTTGGGGCATCGGTGCCAGTGCGGATGCCATCTTTATTGAGCCCACGTCGCGTCTTGGATGCTATAAAGATGGTGCCGACACTGGCACCGATGCCCCATACCGGGGCCTGTAACTCGGGAAGCAGGGGGTCTCTGAGCCATTAATCAATGCGGTTCAGCTCAGGGGACCCCCTGCTCCCGCACACTATTCATACAATGTACATTAAAGCAGCTTCATTACGATAGTGTATAGCCGCTATGGTAATGAATTATTGTTTATTGTTATGTATGTTTTAATACTAGTGTAGATTTGCAGGGTGTCTCCTGAGCTGAACCCCATTGGTTTCAGGTCAGAGGACCCCTACTTCAGGAGATACAGGCCCCGTTATGGGGTGCCGGTAACCCGTGCAGTTTAAAGCTCCCGCGTCACGTGACCGGGACATTTATATTCTGCAGGGGATACCGGCACCCCATAATGGGGCCTATATCTCCTGAAGTAGGGGGTCCTCGGACCTGAAACCAATGCGATTCAGCTCAGGAGACCCCCTGCCCATGTATACTACTATTAAAATTCAGATTTGTACAGCACGATCGCCTGTAAGAACCATGCATTGAAACGCAGCGTCTCCATGCAGTTCTTACAGGCTGCTTTGTTTATAACAGTTATCGTGCTAAATAACTTTTAGCACGATAACAGGGGGGGAAAGGTGATCGTGCGCTATGGCCCTTTTGGGCAAGGCCGGCCGTAAATGCGCCAAACAGCCTTAGTGAATAGCGCTTATGGCTTCAGCCTTTTGCGGCCGAGCGATAGAACCCATTTTAGCGCTAGTTAACGTAACTTAGTGAATCGGCCCCATTGGGTTGAAATGTTAGAGAAATTCAGAGACATTTTGATGAATTTACAATACACAATTTTATTGTTTGTCAATTTATGCCAAAGCACAGTGTATTCTGGATTTTTCGGATGAAAAAAATATCAGTGGATTTGGTCTGGTTCACAAACTAACAGGAAAAATGTGCCCATCTCTACATACTGTAAGAGTTATATGTGCCCATCTCTACATACTGTAAGAGTATATGTGCCCATCTCTACATACTGTAAGAGTTATATGTGCCCATCTCTACATACTGTAAGAGTTATATGTGCCCATCTCTACATACTGTAAGAGTATATGTGCCCATCTCTACATACTGTAAGAGTTATATGTGCCCATCTCTACATACTGTAAGAGTTCTATGTGCCCATCTCTACATACTGTAAGAGTATATGTGCCCATCTCTACATACTGTAAGAGTTATATGTGCCCATCTCTACATACTGTAAGAGTTCTATGTGCCCATCTCTACATACTGTAAGAGTATATGTGCCCATCTCTACATACTGTAAGAGTTATATGTGCCCATCTCTACATACTGTAAGAGTTCTATGTGCCCATCTCTACATACTGTAAGAGTTATATGTGCCCATCTCTACATACTGTAAGAGTTCTATGTGCCCATCTCTACATACTGTAAGAGTTATATGTGCCCATCTCTACATACTGTAAGAGTTATATGTGCCCATCTCTACATACTGTAAGAGTTCTATGTGCCCATCTCTACATACTGTAAGAGTTCTATGTGCCCATCTCTACATACTGTAAGAGTTATATGTGCCCATCTCTACATACTGTAAGAGTTCTATGTGCCCATCTCTACATACTGTAAGAGTTCTATGTGCCCATCTCTACATACTGTAAGAGTTATATGTGCCCATCTCTACATACTGTAAGAGTTCTATGTGCCCATCTCTACATACTGTAAGAGTTCTATGTGCCCATCCCTAAATACTGTAAGAGTTCTATGTGCCCGTCCCTACATACTGTAAGAAGTCTATGTTCCCATCTCTACATACTGTAAGAATTATATGTTCCCATTTCTACATACTGTAAGAGTATATGTGCCCATCTGTACATACTGTAAGAGTTCTATGTGCACATCTCTACATACTGTAAGAGTTATATGTGCCCATCTCTACATACTGTAAGAGTTCTATGTGCTCATCCCTAAATACTGTAAGAGTTATATGTGCCCATCTTCATACTATAAGAGTTATATGTGCCCATCTCTACATACTGTAAGAGTTCTATGTGCCCATCCCTAAATACTGTAAGAGTTCTATGTGCCCATCTCTACATACTGTAAGAGTTCTATGTGCCCATCTCTACATATTGTAAGAGTTATATGTGCCCATCTCTACATACTGTAAGAGTATATGTGCCCATCCCTACATACTGTAAGAGTATATGTGCCCATCCCTACATACTGTAAGAGTTCTATGTGCCCAACTCTACATACTGTAAGAATTATATGTGCCCATTTCTACATACTGTAAGAAGTCTATGTGCCCATCTCTACATACTGTAAGAATTATATGTGCCCATTTCTACATACTGTAAGAGTATATGTGCCCATCCCTACATATTGTAAGAGTTATATGTGCCCATCTCTACATACTGTCAGAGTTATATGTGCCCATTTCTACATACTGTAAGAAGTCTATGTGCCCATCTCTACATACTGTAAGATTTCTACAGATGGTGGAAGGTGCCTGTGGTTAGCAGTACTTAGTAAATATTGCCCATATTTGCAGGGATTCACTAACGTCTACATTTGATTAGGAGAGGACTTCTGCTTTTCAAAACATGGAGGACTTTGGGGCTAATTTACTAACCAGTCTGCTAAAGTTTGTGTTATAGTGAGACAGTAAATGCTCAAATAAAGTTAACAATTTTCAGCGATTCAAGAATGTTATTAGCAGTAAAAATATTTTTTTGTATTTCCTCATCTAGATGTAAATGATGAACTGCATTCAATATTAACATGTAGGTGGTCAGAGAAATCCCACACATACTTCTGGAAAACGATTGTTGCATAGTTTCAGTATTCTTTTGGATGAGGTACACATAGAGTCTGTTCAGAAGGACCTGTCTCTAAATGACTTTTGGAAAAATCAGACATGTGCCCAATTAAATAGCAAGTCAGAAAAAGTACTAAAAATAAATGTGCTTCTCAAAGCGATGTCTGCGTTAGCTGTAAATCTGTTCTTTCTTACTGTGAAACCTTTTTTATATTGCTTCTGTTGCAATAAAGACAAATGGTTTGAGATTTCGCTGTGCTAGGGCCTGGCTGCTGCTGCTGCTGCTGCTGCTGCTGCTGCTGCTGCTAGAAATTCTCTTGACATTGAAAAGAAATTAGCACCATTTTTATAGCCACATTCCACATGCAATGTTTTCCTTGTCTTGAGTTCACCTTGCCCTCTCAGCTTTTTTTTAAGTGTTTAGCATTCCTATAGTTTATTATATTTATTCTAACTGATGGAAGATTTCTTGGTCTCATTTTTACATTCGCGTTTGACATGTGAATATTACATATAGTTCCTCATTTGTTAAAACTGCTGAAACTCTAGAATTAGCCTCACAATACTGTGTATGCTGTATTTCATAAACATGATCTGCAGGTGACAATTGCAGCAAACCTTAGGTGTGTTAAAAAAACTTACTAATGAAGTAAGACAAGTACATACCTTTCTGGCCTTGTGTTCTTGCTTTGGCGTGTATAATATATCCACATGTAACAGTACTATATACAGTATGTACAGTACAGTATATCCACATGTAACAGTACTATATACAGTATGTACAGTATAATATATCCACATGTAACAGTACTATATATAGTATGTACAGTATAATATATCCACATGTAACAGTACTACAGTATACATGTACAGAATAATATATCCGCATGTAACAGTACTATATACAGTATGTACAGTATAATATATCCACATGTAACAGTACTACAGTATACATGTACAGAATAATATATCCGCATGTAACAGTACTATATACAGTATATATGTGCAGTATTATATATCCGCATGTAACAGTACGATATATGTACTGTACTGTATAATATATCCACATGTAACAATACTACAGTATATATGCGCATTATAATATATCCACATGTAACAGTGCTATATATGTACAGTATAATATATCAAACACACAGATACCCAGCAAGCTCTCAGAAATCCCCCAAAATTACCACAAATATATATATGTATATAAGTGTCAAAAGGAGTGCTACTGGGCGTGGCTAATTGTACAAAACAAGAAACAAAGAAGTCCAGAGCAACATCCAATGTGACAAAAATTCACAGTGAAATACCTATATATCTCTTGAAAAAGGGTAATTTAGTTAACCCTTTGGCCAAAGCGTATAAGCTTGTGAGCCACTTTCAAGGCATGACCATAATATCGCAGGTCCTAACACTGACTGATTAAAATCCCTATTTACCTCTATAATTAGATGAAGGATGGTCCTGGCATTGAACCTGTCGCAACCAGCTGCATTAAAAAAAAACCTGTTTACCTGGACAGGGGGAGGGGTGAGCTTTAAACCCTGGGTGGGAGGAGCCACTAACCTCCAGAACAGCTGAGACCACCTGGACAAAGTTAACAAACACACTTCTTTGTTTCTTGTTTTGTACAATTAGCCACGCCCAGTAGCACTCTTTTTGACACACATATATATATATATATATATACTGTATGTACAGTATAATATATCCACATGTAACAGTACTATATATGTGCAGTATAATATATTCACATGTAACAGTACTATATACTGTATGTACAGTATAATATATTCACATGTAACAGTACTATATATGTACAGTATAATATATTCACATGTAACAGTACTATATACTGTATGTACAGTATAATATATCCGCATGTAACAGTACTATATATGTACAGTATAATATATCCACATGTAACAGTACTATATATGTACAGTATAATATATCCGCATGTAACAGTACTATATATGTACAGTATAATTAGCTCATGAGGGATAGTTTCAGTTTACTTTACCACTGATTTTTTTTATGAATTGCTATTAGTAACAGTTGGTGATTTGATTAGAAATGCTGATAAAACATCTTTTACTACAAATGGCTTCCCATAAATAATTTTTAGCAACAATGTAAAAAATATTAGAGCCTTTACCAAAAGAAACTGGGCATATTTGTAAATCGGTGCCAAGTCTAAAAAAGCGCATAGTAGTACAGGATATCTCGTTCCCGCGCGTCCCAGTGAAAGTGTGTCGTGTGGCGCTGTAACATGTCTAATGGCTTAATACATGGAAGGTCTTCTCACTCAGAGTGCTTGTAAATGAAATACACTATATCCTTCGTTGTATCAGTTGTTTTTTAATAATTAAAAGGGTTAGGAATTATTTTCCATTCATACATGTACAGCCACCATAATATGTTAAGTTACAATGGTCCTTTTCTGGGGATCACTCATAACATATCTCTATTTACTTTGTGTATATCAGATTGTAGGCAGTGAATAGGACAGTATTAACTGCTTAATCTCTGGACCACCTGTACTGTAATTCATCTCCAGGCTGCCGGCACCAAAAAATGAAGTACTGATATTTTCACCATGTAGAGGCAGTTCTTCAATAAAAGTAATTATTTGTAAAAATCGCTTGTTCAAAATTATTTGAGGTGTGGGGCATATATCAGGTAATGCAATAAGGTGTTCTTTGACATTGTGAAGGATTTAAAGGTTAGCAGTTTGAGAAGCACATAAAGTTTATAGGAAAGGGCTGTGAGCTATTCGTTTGCACCTTGTGGGAATACAAACTGGGTTTATGTTGGTGTTTTACGTTCTATTTTTTGGGACATGGAATTGGAGTATGATTTTTATTACAAAATGCTTCTGTGTGTTTGAGTAGGTGGCAGGAGAGCTTCCATGGAAAAGAGAAAGAACGCTTTATTTTTGGCACACTCATATCATTTCTTACTGTACGTCAATGACATCGTTACTTTTACAGCTTAACTGGTGCTAAAAACTTGCAATATCACCACGTGGAGAATAACTTTGTTATGAACAATTGCTCTGCTCTTTGCATACAGAAAAATATATAAGTAACTCTTGTTATTATAATGATGTATGCAATGCAGTGTTTCTTGAAATCAGATACAGAAGAAACGTTTGTCTTTTCTGGTGGGCCATGTTTATTACCAGTTCCAACGTGCGGGCAAACAGTTTCAGGCGAGGAGAATCCTGCATGGTTATTTATTTGTAAAACGTTTTACCAAGAAGTAATACATTGAGCGTTACCTCTTGTTTTCAAGTATGTCCTGGACATAGAGTTATAACAATACATGGTTACATAAAAAGAACAGGGTTATACAGTAAATTCACAGAAATTTCATGGACAGATAGAGTTGGAAAATTGGGTACAGGTGATAAAGGCCTGGTGAGTTTCAGTATGAAATAGAGCAGCCAACACAACATAGACAACAATTTCTCCAAAGTACAGGTCTCCTCTAGGACAGAGATACAGGTATCCTGATGAAAGATCCATATGGGGCTTGAAACATTGTCTTTCCAATGTTCTTGGTTGTCAAATTAAATGGAGAATTGCATTATGAACTTGTGAGTAGAGCTCTGTACTTTGAAGACCATGTTTGTTACCAACCTTTCTTTTTCACTGGGTACGATTATTATTCAAATACACATTACTATCCCTATAAAGCTGAACCAGTTCTAGTTACAAGGTTTCATAACATGGAATGCAGTGTTATTCAAAAGCGTAATCTCTATAACTCAAAGGAAATTTTGTAATTTTGTTTAAATGACAGGTGGTCACTTTCTCAGGTTTTGGTTCTTAAACTTGTTCAGGTTTCGGTTTTGTGGTTTGAATAGGTGTTGGTTAACAAAAATGTCATGTTTTGCTTTTGGTTACTAATAAAGGAAGAAAAAGAATAAGTATAAAATCATAAATCAATTAGGTAACAAAAATAATATAACTGAAAAACTTAAAACAAACATCCCAAGTTTTCACTGTAAAGGCCGGCACCTGGCCAGGTGTTCTGGTGTAAAGGCCGGCTCCTGGCCAGGTTTTCTGGTTTAGGTTTTAGTTCTAAATAATGTATGAGTTTCGGTTCGAAAAATATGAAGAGTTTTTTTTTAGTTATACTTTTGAAATATAAAGTTCTGATTTCTCACACCCGGTTTTGCCCATCTCCAGTGAAAATGGTATTACTGTAATTTTCATCTACCTTCCATTTTTCTAATAGTTATTAGAGACGCCTTCGATTTATTGCTCGAGCGTGGGTATGGTGTTGTAGCGCAGATATTGTCTCAATACCAATCCTCCCTCCCAAACAACCACATACAAGAAACAATAAGTTGGGGAGAAAAGGCTAAAACATTCAAAAAAGCACATTACCAACCCTGACTTTTGTTGTCCATTTGTCAAAGTTTATAGCACCACATGGTCTCACCTACTGTAAGTGACCTGCTCCAAGACCTAAGGACTAGATATCAGTGAATTATTTGCTAACATACGAATTCGCCATGAATATGGCAATTATTCACAAGTGCGAATATTCAGGGTTTGATTAAAAAACATTGATTCCACTTATTTAAAAAAAAACTTAAAAAATGTGTGTGAATGTTTGCAATTCCCTCGTGGCCACAATTCCCAAATACGTCCTAATCATTAGATGAGACCACACCCGGAATACGGGTTACGAGTCCCCAGTGCTATGCCGTATATATCTCCCCAAACACATCTATAGACACCTGTGGACAAAAAATGGGCAGCCCCGAGATACCTCGGTAAGTCGATGATAGGATTATGCAAATACCTCAATAATTAATAATATATTACCCAGGAATCTTAGGTGAATATTCATTGGCAGTGCAAATATTAACAAGAATTCGGCAAAGTGTTTGCCGGACGACATTTGATACATTCGCCCATTATTACTCATAACAGAAGCACGCTCCATAGGAGACATTTCCATACCTGTCATTCTGTAGGTCAAATAAGGTCACTGCCTTTCCCTAATACACTATCTGTGGACCTAATACAGTGGCGGCCGCCTTTAGTCTAAATCGGCCGCCACCGCGGGAATTTTTAAACCGCGGGAAGACGCGGGCTTTTTTTTTTTTAGTTTCGGCGCCGCAGGCGCTTTCATTGTTCAGCGCCATTAGCGCTGAACGGGAGATGCGGCTGGCACGCGGCCAAGAGATGCGGCTGGCGCGCGGCCAAGAGATGCAGCTGGCGCGCGGCCAAGAGATGCGGCTGGCGCGGCCAAGAGATGCGGCTGGCGCGCGGCCAAGAGATGCGGCTGGCGCGCGGCCAAGAGATGCGGCTGGCGCGCGGCCAAGAGATGCGGCTGGCGCGCGGCCAAGAGATGCGGCTGGCGCGCGGCCAAGTTCGGCTGTAAAAGCAAACAGCCCCGAACAATTCCGGGTCAGTTGTAGAATAAAGGCAGCCGCAACAGTATGTGATCTGGATTGTGATTTCACACTGGTTTCTTCCATTTATTTCCCCAAGTTAAGTTACCTTAATTGCAGGAATACGATATCTTTCATTTGACAGTTGTCTGTACTATAGCAGCTAAAGCTAACAAGCTCCTGTTTGGGATCGGGAGGTGCGCGTGCGGGATGTTCAATGATAGATAATGCAGAGGACCTGGCAGTGCAAATAAGAGCGCTCCGTTATAAGGGATTATTCATTACATGTGATAGTCCCGAACCCCACAGTTATTCAAACAAGCAAAAAGGATGTTTCTGCAAAAATAGCTAGTACACATTAAAGACAAGAAAATGGCAAGAAGGGAAGGAGAGTTTGCATTTGGGAATTTATCTTAAAAAAATAATTTAATAGGTATAACCCTCAAGCCACAAAGAAGTACAGTATGTGCTATTTTGGTGATTGAATAATCTAGATGTAGATGAAAAGAGAATGTAATAAATGATATGTAATAAAATAATAATAATAATAATGTAAACATAAGTGTACTGGAATCAGAGAGAGAAAGGAAAAATTACAAAGTGACAGAGAGTTCATTAAAATATACAGCATATTTTCTTTGCAACCTTGAATCTCTGTCTTCAGTTCTGAGAAGAATCCCCTTGGGCCATATTACTGTCATCTCCTGAAATGTTCCCTTTCATCCTCAGATACAAGTTTACGCTTGCCTTCAACAATCATAATAATATTCTATTAAATAAACTTGTGAGAAACGTAGTATACCTGGTAGAACATTTTATGATCAATGGTTAATATTTGTAATATTTTGTCTGGGATATATTCGGCCTTGTTTTTTTTTATAAATAAGGCCTATTTATGTTTCTCATTTAAGATCATACAGTGAGCTTGAGAAGGAAGGAACTCTTACTTACAGCGTCCCCTACTAACCATGCATTCTCCTAACGGGATTTTATGTACGACCAAGAAAGGCGAAAGGAAAATAATCATGTTATAGCATACAGTACCTTATCTTGTTTTTTATCTAGCGGATATCATGCATTGTGCTGTACCTTCTTTTTCCTTTCTTTCTTCCTTTGTATTTTATACATTCATCCTGCGTGGGTAAGTGGATCCTGTTCGTAGGCGTACAGATTCAGTGATTATGATATGTGCCTGGCTTAGGGAATGATTTGTCTGTACTCTGCCTGTGTGGTCTCTAAGGCTACTGCCCCCAACTGGGGTCTGCCCATAGTTGGCTGTGCCTTGTGGGCAGTGCGCACGCCATTGCGAGTGCCGCAGCGGACACTGGGGACCTGGCCTAACACAGATCTCTTCATTCATTGAATCTTGTACAAACTGGATGAATTCTTTTTGATGCTATATCCTCATTTTCTCCTGTGTCCTACTGCTAGTGATTTTCTCTGTACGGTGGCTGATATACAGTTTCTGCTTTGTATGTGGATTGCAGCTGAAGGGGAGAACTGGCGACGTGTGTTCATGTCCGGAAGTGAGAAGATTTCTGTAGTCTGACTCTTCTAGCGATCAGTAATAATTGTTCTAATGCAAGGTCATTCTTCCCATCGTTATTGTAATTGTTTCCATTATCATGGACATCCATTTGAGATTGGAAGATGTCACCTTGATTGATTCCTATATCACAACGGCTAATGTGAGCACCTGTAACCAGCTCTCTGTGGGGGGTGTTTCCCGCCTACACTCGCTTCTCAAAGTGCTTTTCCTGACCTTTGACCTCCTTTCCTTGCAGTGATTCTGAAGATGCGTGGTTCTGTCTCGGTTTGGGTGGTGAATATAAACCACAAAAAGTTTGTTCTAATGTTTTTTGTTGATTCACAATGCAAAAAAATGCACACTTTGTTTTTTTAATGCAGATACAGTATTTACAAGTCCTGACATTTTTTGCCAGTGTTTGTAAACAAATTGCACACATTTATCTTTATGCTGGGCCAGAGTTACGCTCACTAAATACTCACAGTAAGTCTTTTCAGGAGTTTGATATTTTTGTAACTTTGTCCGTTTGGGTCATTTTCATCCCAAAACACACATTGACCTGAAGTGGGTTTGTTGGCCGATAATGGCCTGAATAGCTTATTTGTTGCATAGTTACATAGTAGTTACTGTATATTGTACATAGTAGTTACTGCATATTGTACATAGTAGTTACTGCATATTGTACATAGTAGTTACTGTATATTGTACATAGTAGTTACTGCATATTGTACATAGTAGTTACTGCATATTGTACATAGTAGTTACTGCACATTGTACATAGTAGTTACTGCATATTGTACATAGTAGTTACTGCATATTGTACATAGTAGTTACTTCATATTGTACATAGTAATTGTTGCATATTGAATAACCCCGTTTATCTGTTTGGTTTACATCATTGCCATTTTACCAATGTTATTGATTTATAGAAATATGTATTTGAGAGAAGCTAGCTGATATCATTTAGTGATATCACTTGTCATATACATTTGCACATGTAACACTTACTATACAAGTGTAAATCTAATTCAGTCCCCATTGAAAAAACTGTTTTACATTTACATAGAAACAAAAATAGCAAAATGTTTGCTTTCTGCATAGTTATATTTTTAAGGAAGCTAATTATATTTAAGTTGTTTACACTTTTCATTAAGCTGTTATTGCGCATTTTAATAAATCGTTTCTGTTTCCATTTACAGCACAGGCTGCCCAGATCTGTGTGTGATAAGTACTGTCAGTACCACCCTGGTGATAAGTACTGTCAGTACCACCCTGGTGATAAGTATTGTCAGTACCACCCTGGTGATAAGTATTGTCAGTACCACCCTGGTGATAAGTACTGTCAGTACCACCCTGGTGATAAGTATTGTCAGTACCACCCTGGTGATAAGTATTGTCAGTACCACCCTGGTGATAAGTATTGTCAGTACTACCCTGGTGATAAGTACTGTCAGTACTGCCCTGGTGATAAGTACTGTCAGTACCGCCCTGGTGATAAGTACTGTCAGTACCACCCTGGTGATAAGTATTGTCAGTACTACCCTGGTGATAAGTACTGTCAGTACTACCCTGGTGATAAGTACTGTCAGTACCACCCCAGTGATAAGTATTGTCAGTACCACCCTGGTGATAAGTACTGTCAGTACCACCCTAGTCATAAGTATTGTCAGTACCACCCTGGTGATAAGTACTGTCAGTACCACCCTAGTCATAAGTATTGTCAGTACCACCCTGGTGATAAGTATTGTCAGTACCACCATAGTGATAAGTACTGTCAGTACCACCCTAGTGATAAGTATTGTGAGTACCACCCTGGTGATAAGTACTGTCAGTACCACCCTGGTGATAAGTACTGTGAGTACCACCCTGGTGATAAGTATTGTGAGTACCACCCTGGTGATAAGTACTGTCAGTACCACCCTAGTGATAAGTATTGTGAGTACCACCCTGGTGATAAGTACTGTCAGTACCACCCTAGTGATAAGTATTGTCAGTACCACCCTGGTGATAAGTACTATCAGTACCACCCTGGTGATAAGTACTGTCAGTACCACCCTGGTGATAAGTATAAACAATGGCTCGGTGTAGAAAGGTTTTTATGTAGTTGGTAAAACAATTACAGTTTAAATACCCTGGATGGAAGTCATCATTTTATGCCAACAAGAAATCCATCCGAGGAGAAGTGGCTCAGCGAGTAAAGGCTCAGCGAGTAAAGGCTCAGCGAGTAAAGGCAGTGAGTAAAGGCTCAGCGAGTAAAGGCAGTGAGTAAAGGCTCAGTGAGTAAAGGCTCAGTGAGTAAAGGCAGCGAGTAAAGGCTCAGCGAGTAAAGGCAGCGAGTAAAGGCTCAGCAAGTAAAGGCAATGAGTAAAGGCTCAGCGAGTAAAGGCTCAGTGAGTAAAGGCTCAGTGAGTAAAGGCTCAGCGAGTAAAGGCAGCGAGTAAAGGCAGCGAGTAAAGGCTCGGCGAGTAAAGGCTCAGCGAGTAAAGGCTCAGCGAGTAAAGGCTCAGCGAGTAAAGGCTCAGTGAGTAAAGGCTCAGTGAGTAAAGGCAGCGAGTAAAGGCAGCGAGTAAAGGCAGCGAGTAAAGGCTCGGCGAGTAAAGGCTCAGCGAGTAAAGGCTCAGCGAGTAAAGGCTCAGCGAGTAAAGGCTCTGTGAGTAAAGGCTCAGCGAGTAAAGGCTCAGCGAGTAAAGGCTCAGCGAGTAAAGGCTCAGCGAGTAAAGGCTCTGTGAGTAAAGGCTCAGCGAGTAAAGGCTCAGCAAGTAAAGGCTCAGCGAGTAAAGGCTTAGCGAATAAAGCTCAGTGAGTAAAGGTTCAGAGAGTAAAGGCTCAGCGAGAATCCCACTGAGGGCCTCGTGCAGTAATGGCCGAAAGATGCCAGTATGAGTATCCCACTGAGGGCCTCATGCAGTAAAGGCCGGAAGATGCCAATATGAGTATCCCACTGAGGGCCTCGTGCAGTAAAGGCCGGAAGATGCCAATATGAGTATCCCACTGAGGGCCTCGTGCAGTAAAGGCCGGAAGATGCCAGTATGAGTATCCCACTGAGGGCCTCATGCAGTAAAGGCCGGAAGCTGCCAGTATGAGTATCCCACTGAGGGCCGCATGCAGTAAAGGCCAGAAGATGCCAGTATGAGTATCCCACTGAGGGCCTCATGCAGTAAAGGCCGGAAGCTGCCAGTATGAGTATCCCACTGAGGGCCGCATGCAGTAAAGGCCAGAAGATGCCAGTATGAGTATCCCACTGAGGGCCTCATGCAGTAAAGGCCGGAAGCTGCCAGTCTGAGTATCCCACTAAGGGCCGCATGCAGTAAAGGCCAGAAGATGCCAGTATGAGTATCCCACTGAGGGCCTCATGCAGTAAAGGCCGGAAGATGCCAATATGAGTATCCCACTGAGGTCCTCGTGCAGTAAAGGCCGGAAGATGCCAGTATGAGTATCCCACTGAGGGCCTCGTGCAGTAAAGGCCGGAAGCTGCCAGTATGAGTATCCCACTAAGGGCCGCATGCAGTAAAGGCCGGAAGATGCCAGTATGAGTATCCCACTGAGGGCCTCGTGCAGTAAAGGCCGGAAGATGCCAGTATGAGTATCCCACTGAGGGCCTCGTGCAGTAAAGGCCGGAAGCTGCCAGTATAAGTATCCCACTGAGGGCCTCGTGCAGTAAAGGCCAGAAGATGCCAGTATGAGTATCCCACTGAGGGCCTCGTGCAGTAAAGGCCGGAAGCTGCCAGTATGAGTATCCCACTGAGGGCCTCGTGCAGTAAAGGCCGGAAGCTGCCAGTATGAGTATCCCACTGAGGGCCGCATGCAGTAAAGGCCGGAAGCTGCCAGTATGAGTATCCCACTGAGGGCCGCATGCAGTAAAGGCCAGAAGATGCCAGTATGAGTATCCTACTGAGGGCCGCATGCAGTAAAGGCCGAAAGCTGCCAGTCTGAGTGTCCCACTGAGGGCCGCATGCAGTAAAGGCCGGAAGATGCCAGTATGAGTATCCCACTGAGGGCCTCATGCAGTAAAGGCCGGAAGCTGCCAGTATGAGTATCCCACTGAGGGCCTCGTGCAGTAAAGGCCGGAAGATGCCAGTCTGAGTATCCCACTGAGGGCCTCGTGCAGTAAAGGCCGGAAGATGCCAATATGAGTATCCCACTGAGGGCCGCATGCGGTAAAGGCCGGAAGATGCCAGTCTGAGTATCCCACTGAGGGCCTCGTGCAGTAAAAGCCAGAAGCTGCCGGTCTGAGTATCCCACTAAGGGCCTCATGCAGTAAAGGCCGGAAGCTGCCAGTCTGAGTATCCCACTGAGGGCCTCATGCAGTAAAGGCCGGAAGCTGCCAGTCTGAGTATCCCACTGAGGGCCGCATGCAGTAAAGGCCGGAAGATGCCAGTATGAGTATCCTACTGAGGGCCTCATGCAGTAAAGGCCAGAAGATGCCAGTATGAGTATCCTACTGAGGGCCGCATGCAATAAAGGCCGGAAGATGCCAGTCTGAGTATCCCACTGAGGGCCGCATGCAGTAAAGGCCGGAAGCTGCCAGTCTGAGTATCCCACTGAGGGCCTCGTGCAGTAAAGGCCAGAAGATGCCAGTATGAGTATCCTACTGAGGGCCGCATGCAGTAATGGCCGAAAGCTGCCAGTCTGAGTATCCCACTGAGGGCCGCATGCAGTAAAGGCCGGAAGATGCCAGTATGAGTATCCCACTGAGGGCCGCATGCAATAAAGGCCGGAAGATGCCAGTATGAGTATCCCACTGAGGGCCTCGTGCAGTAAAGGCCGGAAGCTGCCAGTATGAGTATCCCACTGAGGGCCTCGTGCAGTAAAGGCCGGAAGATGCCAGTCTGAGTATCCCACTGAGGGCCTCGTGCAGTAAAGGCCGGAAGATGCCAGTATGAGTATCCCACTGAGGGCCGCTTGCAGTAAAGGCCGGAAGATGCCAGTATGAGTATCCCACTGAGGGCCTCATGCAGTAAAGGCCGAAAGCTGCCAGTCTGAGTATCCCACTGAGGGCCGCATGCAGTAAAGGCCGGAAGCTGCCAGTCTGAGTATCCCACTGAGGGCCGCATGCAGTAAAGGCCGGAAGCTGCCAGTCTGAGTATCCCACTGAGGGCCTCATGCAGTAAAGGCCGGAAGATGCCAGTATGAGTATCCCAGTGAGGGCCGCATGCAGTAAAGGCCGGAAGCTGCCAGTCTGAGTATCCCACTGAGGGCCTCGTGCAATAAAGGCCGGAAGATGCCAGTATGAGTATCCCACTGAGGGCCGCATGCGGTAAATCGCCAATATTTTTAAATTGCCCTTTTTGGCAGTGTTGCTAGCCTATCACTGTATTCAGAAAGGTCCGAATACCAGGGATAACCACATTTGCAGAAATGGCGAATATCCGGCGTCGATAGGAGCGGCCCTTCAAAATGGCCTTGCCGTGAATTTTTTCTTTTTCCATTTCAATTTGAATACTAGTTTAGATGAGCAGGGGTCACCGGAGCAGAACCGTATTGATTTCAGGTCTGGGGACCCCCTGCTTCCCAAGTTACAGAACCCGTTATGGGGTGCCGGTATCTCCTATGCTTTGCATTCCCACGGTCACGTGACTCGGGACATTTAAATGCATAGGAGATACCGGCACCCCATAACGGGGCCTATATCTCGGGAAGCAGGGGGTCCCCGGACCTGAAACCAATGTGGTTCTGCTCCGGAGACCCCCTGTTCATCTAAACTGGTATTAAAACACAAATTTAAACAATTTAAAAATTCATTACATAAGCGGCTATCTGCTATTGTAATGAAGCTGCTTTAATGTCATTTTTATTAATAGTGTGTGGGAGCAGGGGGTCTCCTGCTGAACCACTTTGATTTCAGCCTCGGGGACCCCCAGCTTACTGAGTTACTGGCCCTGGTATTTAAATCCCCTGGTTATTTC
This sequence comes from Ascaphus truei, assembly GCF_040206685.1. Lineage (NCBI taxonomy): Eukaryota > Metazoa > Chordata > Amphibia > Anura > Ascaphidae > Ascaphus > Ascaphus truei. Next base: position 307,695,530 of record NC_134487.1, on the reverse strand, counting down.
ACGCGGACGCTTTAAAAATGGCGGTGGTACCGGTACCCGATGCCCCATACAAGGGCCTGTAACTCAGGAATCAGGGGGTCCCTGCGGCTGAAATCAAAGCAGTTCAGCTCAGGAGACCCTCTTCTTTATTCATAAAAAACAAATGCTGAAATGAATGGATGAAGGAATGATTCAGGTTTCATTTCAGTGAGGTGTAATAAAAGCAACATTATTTTCCTGGAATGGTTCTTACATGAAATTAGACAAACACACAACAGCTAGGAACTAGAGACAGCATCTGAACAATAAACATTACATGATTGTATGTCAATATATCACCTTTCCTTTGATGATAATCTTTTAAAACACGGAGAGAGTATTTATCTAAAGCATCTTATCCAAAAAAAAGTATTTTACCACGTAAGTATGCTGAATGCATTGGGAAACCACTTATTATAGATGATTACTACTTCTTGAGCTGTTTGTCGTCCCCACGGCGGAATAATGCGTGATGAGAGCTTCAAGAAAGCACATGCCACAGGAATGCTACATTTCTTCAAGGCAAATGCTTTAGTAAACCCAATCCATTAAATGTTTCAAAGCAAATTCATTGCCATAAGCTCAACTTTCATATTGTTACTGCAAAGTTTGATGTTTTCTATTTTTTTTTCTACAATAAACTGTGTAAATTATGGAGCAATTGTTCTGTCTCTGAAGTTTAATTATTTTATTACCCATGAGGTGTTGCCAAGGACTGGTATCTTATATGACTGGCGAGGTCTTAGCAGGGACTGGCATGCTATTCTCATGGGGCCTCACCAACAATGAAGGGATTTCGTGTCTTTGCAGAATCATGTTTCAGACCTTCCTCTTATTAATTATTTTTCTTCACTTGAATGTTTGTCTCAATTGCTACAATCTAAAGTTGCTACTTTGAAAGTATTATGATTTATGTTCTGGAAAACAGACAATGACGTCAGGATTTAAAACATGATGTACTTATATCCCATTTCCTTTTCAATAGTAAGAAATGCACTTAATAATTAGACCAAAGTAAAAAAAATTTTTTTAACTTCTGCAAGATTCAGTGTCCTAAGAAGTCAGACAAAATCCTGCGCTCGGAGCATTCTCTGGGATTCTCATTCTATCGCATCCTCTACATGAACCTAGAGTTGAAGTTTCGGACTAAGGATAGTTAAGGTGAGCATATTAACAACGGGACCAACTGGGGCAAATACCAAATTATTTATTCATCATCTATCACTCACTCACGCACCCCTCTCTTACTAACGCACCCCTCTCACTCATGCACCCCTCTCTTACTCACGCACCCATCTCACTCATGCACCCAATCTCACTCACTCACGCACCCGTCTCACTCACGCACCTCTCTCTTACTCATGCACCCCTCTCACTCACGCACCCCTCTCACTCACACACCCCTCTCTTATGCACGCACCCCTCACTCACGCACCCCTCTCACTCATGCACCTCCTCACTCACTCACGCACCCCTCTCTAACTCATGCACCCCTCTCACTCACGCACCCCTCTTACTCACGCACCCCTCTCACTCACGCACCCCTCTCACTCACGCACCCCTCTCTTACTCACGCACCCCTCTCACTCATGCACCCCTCTCACTCACACACCCCTCTCACTCACGCACCCCTCTCTTACTCACGCACCCCTCACTCACGCACCACTCTCTCACACACCCCTCTCACTCACTCATGCACCTCTCTCTTACTCATGCACCCCTCTCACTCACGCACCCCTCTCACTCACACACCCCTCTCTTATGCACGCACCCCTCACTCACGCACCCCTCTCACTCATGCACCTCCTCACTCACTCACGCACCCCTCTCTTACTCATGCACCCCTCTCACTCACGCACCCCTCTTACTCACGCACCCCTCTCACTCACACACCCCTCTCACTCACTCATGCACCCCTCACTCACGCACCCCTCTCACTCACTCACTCACTCATTCACTCACTCACTCACACACCCCTCTCTTTCACTCTCGGATCCCTCGCTCTCTCAGTCATGCACCCCTCTCTTACACACGCACCCCTCTCTCACTCACACTCACACACCCATCTCACTCACTCACTCACTCAATCATGCACCCATCTCTTACTCACACACCCCTCTCTCACTCACTCACGCACCCATCTCTCTCACTCATGCACCCCTCTCTCCCTCACACACACCCCTCTCACTCACACACCACTCTCTCTCACTCACGCACCACTCTCTCTCACTCACGCACCACTCTCTCTCACACACCTTCTCGCTCACGCACCCCTCTCTTACTCATGCACCCCTCTCTCACTCACTCACGCACCCCTCTCTCTCACTCACACACCCTTCTCTTACTCACGCACCCTTTCTCACTCACTCACGCACCCCTCTCTCTCACTCACACACCCCTCCCTTACTCACGCACCCCTTTCTCACTCACTCACACACCCCTCTCTCACTCACACACTCACCCCTCTCGCTCACTCACACACCTCTCTCTGTATTCCCAGAGTACTTGGGTGCAGGGGCACCAGTGAACCAGTGTCCAGGCCACGAAGGTCTAGCCCCCAAGTGTGAGACAGCGTTGCCCCACTGTAAGGATTATGCTTCGATCTTGCCCCCGCGCCGCATCTCATGACGAGATGGGTGACGCACCTCACACCGATGTTGCGCATAGGTGCCGCGCTACGCCTACCAGGATCGGGCTTAGGCCCCGTCCCCGCGACGCATCTCGTGACGAGACGGGTGATACGCCTGACACTGAGGTTGCCCACAGGCGCCATGCTGCGTCTACCAGGATCGGGCTTAGGCCCCGCCCCCGCAATGTGTCCCTTGATGCCACGGAGAACGTCACTCGTGCTCAGGTGACTACGCACCGGCGCTGCATTACCAGGGACACGCGTGGGGTTAATTCTATCCACGCTTACTCCACAAGTTGGCTGAGCATAACCATTGCTTTGTGACGTAGTGCTTGCCTCAAGCACTATGCCGCTTTTCCTTGTGCATTCTGCCTTCTCATAGTACCCTGACCTCGGATTGTACCTGTACCTTTGCCTTCTCTAACCCTTGACCTCGGCTTACTTTTGGACTCCCACCTTCTCTACTCCTGGACCCCGGCTACCCACAATGACCATCTGACTTCTCCAATCCTGACCACGGCGCGTATCACGACCAACCTGACCTCTCCTACCCTGGCCCGGCTACACGACTACCACTTTGCACTCTGGACACGGTTACACGGTTGTAGTTCTGTCTACCTACATCCCCACCTCAGCCTCGCGGCCCCATCCTGTTTGTGGTGAGCATCCGTTACACCCACGATGTGTTGTTGCTCTTGTGGAAAATACCTGCCCGGAGCACCAGCCCGGGGGTTGCTGTGTATGGCCAAGTAAACAGTCAGTCTGTTCCACCGAAGGTCCGTCTCCACTTGGGGTGGCCTCCAACCGGAGTGTCCCACCTTTAGATAGTCTCTGAGATGATGGCCTGGTCTGGTCCCTGATGAAGGCCACGCACACCGTGTGCATCCGGCACTAACAGGCTAAGGGGAGCGTCCCTATCTGAAGGGCCTTCCCTAAAGCACCACAAGCTAGATATGGTTGGGGCCTGTGACCTGAAGTGGAATACTCTGGCCTAGTCCAGCAGAGCACTTCTCCCTGGACCTTACCTATCCCCTTGCTGTCCTGCTTCCGACTGGCGTGGCTCTTCTAGCGCCAAATGTATTTCTTTTGCTCCAGGGCATCCTCGCAGCCCTATTCGCAAGATTCCCCCATGTGGTGCTGCAGCCCCTGTGCATTATGGGGCTTGTATTCCCATCAGAGCCCTTTAGGAGCAATGGGCGCCGCTATGCACCGTCCTGCGCGTGTGCCAGGTCCCGCGCATGTGCAATGACATCAAGATGGCGACACCCTGCGCTGCGACAGGAGCCTCCACGGGTCTCTGGCACACCACTTGCCTAACCGTAACCTCCCTGCACCAGAGGTAAGAGACGGGGAACACCGAGGGACCGGGGGGACAGAGGGAACCGGATTACACATATACACTCGGTCTCTAATTTATGTTGAATACTGTGCAGGAATAATGGTGCATGACCTGTAATTACCTAATCTTCCCCCACACGCCCTCATTCATTTCCTTAATTATATAATAGTAACATACTGTAGATTGGAAAAACACGTCAGTCAAGCTTAACATTTGTTACTTCTGATTGGATGACAAGTTCATTCTATATTTATTGATGGAAAAAACAAAAAAACCGAACGATGGAGACATTTTATCAGGATTTCTGGGGGAAATCCATGGGGAGAGTCTGCGGAGCAGATTCACTTGGGGCTGTTGCAGATAGCTCGAGCCACAAGACTGGACCCGTGGTGCAATGGTCAACAGAGAGATCTGGGAGGAGCAGGCAGATGGGGAAGTCAGGCGGTACAGGACTGGCGACAAGCAGGAGACCTGGGGTCAAGGAACACAGGAGACAGGATAGTAGAAAGACCGGGTACGGGACCAGGATTTGCAAAGAGTTCTGGAAGTTCTAGGTAGTGTAGCAGGGGATCATCACAACCTTAGGCCAGGTCCCCACTGGCTACTGCAGTGCCCGCTGTGGCAGACGCTGCAGGGACAAGAGCCACCCCACAATGGGGCCGAGCCCGCTGCGAGGAGGGCGTCACCGCGGTCATACACGTCACATAATAATTTAACACATTGTGGGAATAAGCGCTTCAGACATGACAGCAACATTAGGAAAAAGAGTCCCTGCCCCTAAGAGCTTACAATCTAATGTGCCTTCTTATAGGTCTTGGAAGGACATGTGGTGTAGTAAGTAACGGTCCAGCGAGGACCTGCACAGAATAACGCAGTCCCTGTGTGCCGACCCTGCGTGCCGACCCTGCGTGCCGACCCTGCGTGCCGACCCTGCGTGCCGACCCTGCGTGCCGACCCTGCGTGCCGACCCTGCGTGCCGACCCTGCGTGCCGACCCTGCGTGCCGACCCTGCGTGCCGAGCCTGCGTGCCGACCCTGCGTGCCGACTCTTACACACTTGACAATCACTGTACGTCTCAAAATGGTGGGAAACCTTCCTGAGCGGAATAATGGTGATCACATCTCTCCCTGGATCAACGCTCTGGCCGTCTTCCTGTTTTAACGTATTAAGCATTTTCCTTAATTTCTAAATATATCTGTTGTATCTGCCATCAGAGTCTTCATGTGTAGTAAATTCTGCATTTTCACTGTGCTTATGGTAAAGATAAATAAGGCCTCGTCCAGGGTGACGCTGAGCGGGCGCTCACACTCGCCCTGGCCACGATGAAACACATTGTTCTAATGTGTGTGGCCAACGTGAGTGAGCGCATGCACGGCACCTAGCTGCTTGCGGAGGCAAACAAATTTGATAATGCCGCTCACTGGCGCGTCACATAAGTGGTTTGCCCACTGACCGCGAACCAGCTACATGACGTCATGGCCGCGCCCCTGACACGCCCCACCCCCCCGCACACAACTAGCTGGCTATAAATAGCATTGCCCAGCAGAGCGCATGATGTCACTGCGCCCCAGCGCCGGCACGCTCGCTCCCTGTCTGGCCGCAGCATAACCATCTCCTTTGCTGCTGGTAAAATGCCATTTCCACTAATCTCAATAGATAGAATATTTTGCACTTTTCATGTAATGTTTATATTTCAAATCCCACAAGATGTTGACCAGTATTAGTATAGGGGGAGTCACATGCAGTAGATCAGGGGTACGCAAAGAGGAGGTCATGCCCCTCACGGGGGCGTGGGATGTTTTGGGGGGGCGCGGTGGTTGCAGACGCCCCGCGCTCTTCCCCGAGACATTTAAATGAAACGCCGGGGGACTGCGTGGGGCCTCGGCAATCTCAACTTACCGGGATTCAGCCGGCTTCTGGACGCGTCAAATGACGCCGCGGGGTCATGTGACGTGACACGTCACCATGGTGAAATGATGCTACGGGGTCACATGACATCACATGACACGGCGTCAGTTGACGCCGGTTCACCGGCAAGGGGGGGGCGTGAGCGCTGGGGCTGACAGGCAGGGGGCGCTACACAGGAACTTTGCGCACAACTGCAGTAGATCATACTTTTTTTTAAAAGATCTCCCTAGGATGTGCGTGCAAACGCTGATTATCAGAGATCTCCCCAGGGTGTGCGTGCAAACGCTGATTATCAGAGATTTCCCCAGGATGTGCGTGCAAACGCTGATTATCAGAGATCTCCCCAGGATGTCCGTGCAAACACTGATTATCAGAGATCTCCCCAGGATGTGCGTGCAAACGCTGATTATCAGAGATCTCCCCAGGATGTGCGTGCAAACGCTGATTATCAGAGATCTCCCCAGGATGTGCGTGCAAACACTGATTATCAGAGATCTCCCCAGGATGTGCGTGCAAACGCTGATTATCAGAGATCTCCCCAGGATGTGCGTGCAAACACTGATTATCAGAGATCTCCCCAGGATGTGCGTGCAAACGCTGATTATCAGAGATCTCCCCAGGATGTGCGTGCAAACGCTGATTATCAGAGATCTCCCCAGGATGTGCGTGCAAACACTGATTATAAGAGATCTCCCCAGGATGTGCGTGCAAACACTGATTATCAGAGATTTCCCCAGGATTTGCGTGCAAACGCTGATTATCAGAGATTTCCCCAGGATGTGCGTGCAAACGCTGATTATCAGAGATCTCCCCAGGATGTGCGTGCAAACGCTGATTATCAGAGATTTCCCCAGGATGTGCGTGCAAACGCTGATTATCAGAGATCTCCCCAGGATGTGCGTGCAAACGCTGATTATCAGCGATCTCCCCAGGATGTGCGTGCAAACGCTGATTATCAGAGATCTCCCCAGGATGTGCGTGCAAACGCTGATTATCAGAGATCTCCCCAGGGTGTGCGTGCAAACGCTGATTATCAGAGATTTCCCCAGGATGTGCGTGCAAACGCTGATTATCAGAGATCTCCCCAGGATGTCCGTGCAAACACTGATTATCAGAGATCTCCCCAGGATGTGCGTGCAAACGCTGATTATCAGAGATCTCCCCAGGATGTGCGTGCAAACGCTGATTATCAGAGATCTCCCCAGGATGTGCGTGCAAACACTGATTATCAGAGATCTCCCCAGGATGTGCGTGCAAACGCTGATTATCAGAGATCTCCCCAGGATGTGCGTGCAAACACTGATTATCAGAGATTTCCCCAGGATGTGCGTGCAAACGCTGATTATCAGAGATCTCCCCAGGATGTGTGTGCAAACGCTGATTATCAGAGATCTCCCCAGGATGTGCGTGCAAACACTGATTATAAGAGATCTCCCCAGGATGTGCGTGCAAACACTGATTATCAGAGATTTCCCCAGGATTTGCGTGCAAACGCTGATTATCAGAGATTTCCCCAGGATGTGCGTGCAAACGCTGATTATCAGCGATCTCCCCAGGATGTGCGTGCAAACACTGATTATCAGAGATCTCCCCAGGATGTGCGTGCAAACGCTGATTATCAGAGATCTCCCCAGGATGTGCGTGCAAACGCTGATTATCAGAGCTCTCCCCAGGATGTGCGTGCAAACACTGATTATCAGAGATCTCCCCAGGATGTGCGTGCAAACGCTGATTATCAGAGATCTCCCCAGGATGTGCGTGCAAACACTGATTATCAGAGATCTCCCCAGGATGTGCGTGCAAACGCTGATTATCAGAGATTTCCCTAGGATGTGCGTGCAAACGCTGATTATCAGAGATTTCCCCAGGATGTGCGTGCAAACACTGATTATCAGAGATCTCCCCAGGATGTGCGTGCAAACGCTGATTATCAGAGATCTCCCCAGGATGTGCGTGCAAACACTGATATCAGAGATCTCCCCAGGATGTGCGTGCAAACGCTGATTATCAGAGATCTCCCCAGGATGTGCGTGCAAACGCTGATTATCAGAGATCTCCCCAGGATGTGCGTGCAAACGCTGATTATCAGAGATCTCCCCAGGATGTGCGTGCAAACACTGATTATCAGAGATCTCCCCAGGATGTGCGTGCAAACGCTGATTATCAGAGATCTCCCCAGGATGTGCGTGCAAACGCTGATTATCAGAGATCTCCCCAGGATGTGCGTGCAAACACTGATTATCAGAGATCTCCCCAGGATGTGCGTGCAAACGCTGCTTATCAGAGATTTCCCTAGGATGTGCGTGCAAACACTGATTATCAGAGATCTCCCCAGGATGTGCGTGCAAACACTGATTATCAGAGATCTCCCCAGGATGTGCGTGCAAACGCTGATTATCAGAGATTTCCCTAGGATGTGCGTGCAAACGCTGATTATCAGAGATTTCCCCAGGACGTGCGTGCAAACACTGATTATCAGAGATCTCCCCAGGATGTGCGTGCAAACGCTGATTATCAGAGATCTCCCCAGGATGTGCGTGCAAACGCTGATTATCAGAGATTTCCCCAGGATTGTGTGGTTGTACAGTACACTTGTGACTTTGGGTCTGTTTATTGCAATGTGTGACAAATAACATGTAATGAATAGAGTACTCTGAATGTTTCCAGAAATGTAAGATTAACTTTGCCAAGCTCTTCTTAAAGAAACCACAATACAAAATGTCATTAGAGGTATTTTGTATTAAAACTGGAGTTTTCTAAATAGCAAAAAAAGTTTTACCATAAAGAAATATCACTGTGCTTTGCTGATTTGACATATCAAGTTCCAATATTTTCCAGCAAATAAACATATTTATTATTGATGAAGTAACCTAAATAAAGTGGATTATCTACTAAAAGAAGAAAATAATTTGACAGAATTACTAAACTAAAGCTGTGATGAGAAAAGACGAAAGCGTAAAATTGATTTCATGCCAAAGGTTTAAAGGTAAGTGACCTACACATGGTTTTGTACAGTAAGTATTACATTACAAGCTTGAGGATAATATGAATATGTTCACATAATCACGTCAAGCTGCCCACTGACTTGGTGATAGGCTGTCCTTTGAGGAAGTGTTTTGTTTTAGTTTGTACATAATTGAAAGTGTGCCTAATTACATGAAAGTGTGCTTAATTACATGAAAGTGTGCCTAATTACATGAAAGTGTGCTTCATTACATGAAAGTGTGCCTAATTACATGAAAGTGTGCTTCATTACATGAAAGTGTGCTTCATTACATGAAAGTGTGCTTAATTACATGAAAGTGTGCCTAATTACATGAAAGTGTGCTTCATTACATGAAAGTGTGCTTCATTACATGAAAGTGTGCTTAATTACATGAAAGTGTGCCTAATTACATGAAAGTGTGCTTCATTACATGAAAGTGTGCTTAATTACATGAAAGTGTGCCTAATTACATGAAAGTGTGCCTAATTACATGAAAGTGTGCCTAATTATATGAAAGTGTGCTTAATTACATGAAAGTGTGCTTCATTACATGAAAGTGTGCTTCATTACATGAAAGTGTGCTTCATTACATGAAAGTGTGCCTAATTACATGAAAGTGTGCTTCATTACATGAAAGTGTGCCTAATTACATGAAAGTGTGCTTCATTACATGAAAGTGTGCTTCATTACATGAAAGTGTGCCTAATTACATAAAAGTGTGCTTCATTACATGAAAGTGTGCTTAATTACATGAAAGTGTGCCTAATTATATGAAAGTGTGCCTAATTACATGAAAGTGTGCCTAATTATATGAAAGTGTACCTAATTACATGAAAGTGTGCTTCATTACATGAAAGTGTGCTTCATTACATGAAAGGGTGCCTAATTACATGAAATTGTGCCTAATTACATGAAAGTGTGCCTAATTACATGAAAGTGTGCTTCATTACATGAAAGTGTGCTTCATTACATGAAAGTGTGCCTAATTATATGAAAGTGTGCCTAATTACATGAAAGTGTGCCTAATTACATGAAAGTGTGCCTAATTATATGAAAGTGTGCCTAATTACATGAAAGTGTGCCTAATTATATGAAAGTGTGCTTCATTACATGTAAGTGTGCTTCATTACATGAAAGTGTGCTTCATTACATGAAAGTGTGCTTAATTACATGAAAGTGTGCTTAATTACATGAAAGTGTGCCTAATTACATGAAAGTGTGCCTAATTACATGAAAGTGTGCCTAATTATATGAAAGTGTGCTTCATTACATGAAAGTGTGCTTCATTACATGAAAGTGTGCTTCATTACATGAAAGTGTGCTTCATTACATGAAAGTGTGCCTAATTACATGAAAGTGTGCCTAATTACTGTACATGAAAGTGTGCCTAATTACATGAAAGTGTGCCTAATTATATGAAAGTGTACCTAATTACATGAAAGTGTGCTTCATTACATGAAAGTGTGCTTCATTACATGAAAGCGTGCTTCATTACATGAAAGTGTGCCTAATTACATGAAAGTGTGCCTAATTACATAAAAGTGTGCTTCATTACATGAAAGTGTGTTTAATTACATGAAAGTGTGCCTAATTACATGAAAGTGTGCTTAATTACATGAAAGTGTGCCTAATTACATGAAAGTGTGCTTCATTACATGAAAGTGTGCTTCAGTGCATGAAAGTGTGCTTAATTACATGAAAGTGTGCCTAATTACATGAAAGTGTGCTTCATTACATGAAAGTGTGCTTAATTACATGAAAGTGAGCCTAATTATATGAAAGTGTGCCTAATTACATGAAAGTGTGCCTAATTACATGAAATTGTGCCTAATTATATGAAAGTGTGCCTAATTATATGAAAGTGTACCTAATTACATGAAAGTGTGCTTCATTACATGAAAGTGTGCTTCATTACATGAAAGTGTGCTTCATTACATGAAAGTGTGCCTAATTACATGAAAGTGTGCCTAATTACATGAAAGTGTGCTTCATTACATGAAAGTGTGCTTCATTACATGAAAGTGTGCCTAATTATATGAAAGTGTGCCTAATTACATGAAAGTGTGCTTCATTACATGAAAGTGTGCCTAATTATATGAAAGTGTGCCTAATTACATGAAAGTGTGCTTCATTACATGAAAGTGTGCTTCATTACATGAAAGTGTGCCTAATTATATGAAAGTGTGCTTCATTACATGAAAGTGTGCCTAATTACATGAAAGTGTGCCTAATTATATGAAAGTGTGCCTAATTGCATGAAAGTGTGCTTCATTACATGAAAGTGTGCCTCATTACATGAAAGTGTGCTTCATTACATGAAAGTGTGCTTCATTACATGAAAGTGTGCTTCATTACATGAGTGTGCCTAATTACATGAAAGTGTGCCTAATTACATGAAAGTGTGCCTAATTACATGAAAGTGTGCCTAATTACATGAAAGTGTGCTTCATTACATGAAAGTGTGCCTAATTACATGAAAGTGTACCTAATTACATAAAAGTGTGCTTCATTACATGAAAGTGTGCTTAATTACATGAAAGTGTGCCTAATTATATGAAAGTGTGCCTAATTATATGAAAGTGTGCCTAATTACATGAAAGTATGCTTCATTACATGAAAGTGTGCTTCATTACATGAAAGTGTTTAAAACCAGAGACAGCACATAAAACACAGACAAAGCTCAGTTTTAGCACATCGAGTGAAAATCATACACGGTACAGTGCCTAAATATATATGTATAAATATCTATTAAGTAAAATGGTCTTTTAGTTTGACATTTTTGGCCAAAATTGTTGTAAGCCCCTGAGCCAACGTCACGGCAGACCACAATTCAGGGGTCCCTAACGCTAATATAAATTCTTAATAACCTGTGTAATAACAGGAAGAATGATTTATAGTAAATCTGTCAATATTAGTTGCAAAGTTCTAAGTCTGATTGAAGCCTTTATTAACCTGTACATTACCAGGAAAAGCACTCTGTATTAGAGATGTCACAACCATCCTGCAAGCAAACAAGTTCCCCTGTGTGGAAGATGCTAAGGAGTGAGCCCTTAACCATTTAAATGTGGGAGGGGGTGAGCTTAAATTAAGTAGGAGGTTGCCAACCTCCAATCAGCCAGGACTAGCTGAAACACAATTGTAAAATATACTGGACACCTAACAAGCTCCTATTGAACCCCCAAAATAACCACAACATATATATAAGCATATGAGTGTCACAGAGGAGTGCTACTGAGCATGGCAATATATATTTAAAACCAGAGACAGCACATAAAACACAGACAAAGCTCAGTTTTAGCACATCCAGTGAAAATCATACACGGTACAGTGCCTAAATATATATGTATAAATATCTATTAAGTAAAATGGTCTTTTAGTTTGACATTTTTGGCCAAAATTGTTGTAAGCCCCTGAGCCAACGTCACGGCAGACCACAATTCAGGGGTCCCTAACGCTAATATAAATTCTTAATAACCTGTGTAATAACAGGAAGAATGATTTATAGTAAATCTGTCAATATTAGTTGCAAAGTTCTAAGTCTGATTGAAGCCTTTATTAACCTGTACATTACCAGGAAAAGCACTCTGTATTAGAGATGTCACAACCATCCTGCAAGCAAACAAGTTCCCCTGTGTGGAAGATGCTAAGGAGTGAGCCCTTAACCATTTAAATGTGGGAGGGGGTGAGCTTAAATTAAGTAGGAGGTTGCCATCCTCCAATCAGCCAGGACTAGCTGAAACACAATTGTAAAATATACTGGACACCTAACAAGCTCCTATTGAGGGCTCACTCCTTAGCATCTTCCACACAGGGGAACTTGTTGAAAGTGTGCCTAATTACATGAAAGTGTGCTTCATTACCTGAAAGTGTGCCTAATTACATGAAAGTGTGCTTTATTACATAAACGTGTGCTTAATTACATAAAAGTGTGCCTAATTACATGAAAGTGTGCTTCATTACCTGAAAGTGTGCCTAATTACATGAAAGTGTGCTTTATTACATAAACGTGTGCTTAATTACATGAAAGTGTGCCTAATTACATGAAAGTGTGCTTCATTACCTGAAAGTGTGCTTCATTACATGAAAGTGTGCCTAATTACATGAAAGTGTGCCTAATTACATGAAAGTGTGCTTTATTACATAAACGTGTGCTTAATTACATGAAAGTGTGCCTAATTATATGAAAGTGTGCCTAATTATATGAAAGTGTGCCTAATTATATGAAAGTGTGCCTAATTATATGAAAGTGTGCCTAATTGCATGAAAGTGTGCCTAATTACATGAAAGTGTGCTTCATTACATGAAAGTGTGCCTAATTACATGAAAGTGTGCTTCATTACATGAAAGTGTGCCTAATTACATGAAAGTGTGCCTCATTACATGAAAGTGTGCTTCATTACATGAAAGTGTGCCTAATTACATGAAAGTGTGCTTCATTACATGAAAGTGTGCCTAATTACATGAAAGTGTGCCGAATTACATGAAAGTGTGCCTAATTACATGAAAGTGTGCCTAATTACATGAAAGTTGAACATTTTAGACAATTACAAACTACAATGTACATTTATAATTGAAAATGTTACTGTGCATTTTGATTTAATTTCAGGGTTTGTTTTTTTGAATGTTGGATTTATTCCTCTGAAAACAATTTTAATGGATTATAAGAAAACGATTTTATGTGTTGGCGCCTCGGCTTTGAAACTTTATTTTATGATGGAGACATTTTAAAGAGTTAAGCTGGTGGCCTCAAGAGGGAACTATTTAAAATATCTGAGATCTTTTTTGAGGATATTAAATCCCTCCTAATAACTCTTAGCCAAAAGAATAAGTCACGTAGCCAAGTAATAGGCTTCCTACCTTATTTAACATTTCTTTCATATTAAAGGATATGTCAACAAATGTTTAAATGAATGTCATACAGACACACACACACACACACACACACACACACACACACACACACACACACACACACACACACACACACACACACACACACACACACACACACACACACACAGACACACACAGACACACACACACACACACACACACACACACACACACACACACAAATACTGTATATGTATAACTATAAAGATAACTAAGTGCGCAATTTGTGACAATATAACTAAAAAATGTACCAATGAATGCTGCCACAGTGCTACAACTATACACAATAGTATTGAAATAGATAAAGGAACAAAAACACAGGCGCAAATAATGATAAGTGTTAAACTGATACAGAGTAACAGGGACTAAAAAAGACTGGGGGCAATTGTAGAAACCAGAAGGCGATGTCTCTGAAAGAAATAGGCAAAATATGGTGAAGTACGCTTGTATTAACATTTCTTTCATATTAAAGGATATGTCAACATTTTTTTAAATGAATGTCATACAGATACACATAAACATATACTGATGTGCATATATATAAAGCAGCAGCGGTCCTGTGGCGGTGGCAGCATCGCAGGTGTCTTCAGCCGGTGGGGGAGCTGCAGGAATCACTTCCACAGCACCGGAGCAGGTAAACTGTGTCTGTGTGTAAGCCGCCGGGGAACCACGTTACCGGAGCAGGAGACGGAGCGTTCATATTGGACAGACGGCTGTCCAATAGCGAGGAACGTTCTCCCTGGAAGGTGGTTAAGGGTAGATGGAAGAAATCACCACCAAGTAGTCGTCCATGGCAGCAGTATTGGCTTCCATTTGTGGAGTGAATCCTCCTCTGGGGCTGTTCACAATTCCTTGGGAGGAAAATCTCCATTCACTAGCCGAGTATCAGGGTTGCCTGCCCAAACAGGGGAAACCTCCAAAACAGCTGACGTGCCTCCAGTGACGTATACCCAGTGACGTTGGCATCATCCAAATCGGCAATTTCGAAAAAGAAGCAACTCCACATCAGTGAAGGAGACTAGTGCAGGCATAGGTCTCAGCACAATGTCTCAAACCAAACCAAACATCCAAAGTGTTTCGTGGCTGCGTGGCCACTTCATCCCCTGATGAAGTGGCCACACAGCCACGAAACGCGTTGGATGTTTGGTTTGAGAACGAGGGCTTGCATTAGTTTGCTCCTGCAGCAGGGGAGGCATGATGCCCGGACTCCCCCACATATAACATACAAGCTTTACCTTTCAAAGAAAAGATCATGGCATAAGATTTTTTCTTAATGGCGCAGCTGGTGCCATCTGCCAGGAGACCACAGGAGCATGCTAAAGTTTGCTGAGCTGTAATTGCCATATATATGCCAAAGGCTCTGCAATACTGGCTATTTCTGGACAATTTCAATAGGAAAGCAGGCCACTTCAGGTTATAAGGCAAAATGAAAGACCCGCTGTGAAAATATTGCAAATGACATATTTCTCTCCAAAAAATTGGACATAGGTAATTTTTATTAAATAAAGCAAGTGAGCTTTTAGAGTTAATTGGACGATGCCCTTTAGATATAAACAGACTTGTAAATAATATATGTACATTTTTTTCCATTTAAAAAAAATGTTAACAGGGAATCTTCCTTGAGTATAATTCAGTTATTGTGAGAATATGGAAAACCTCGCTCAAACCCCTAAATTGAAGCTGCGTGCCGCCTGGGAATGAGTAGAATAGATCTGGATTAGGGTTCTATGTTGGCTAAACAGAGCTCACTTAGAAGGTCCCAGATAATGGCGCACTGAAGACCAGAATAATGCTATATTTAGGTCAAAATTTGCGACTAAATGTATACAGTTAAAATAATTTTATTAGTAAACATAATGGTTAAAATAGAAATATAGATCCTAATTCACTGGAATAGGATATATATAATGTCCCTAAACTACACAGTGTATCGTACATGGCTGTACGGATTATCTACTAAGGGTTTATTGAAACCAAGCAGCATGTTCTTCAAATAGGAGAAATGTATCTCCATAAAAGAATATGCCCACTGTACACTTACTAGAGAGTGGCATGTAGAGATCATTTATAGGAGGAACTTTTATGATTTTCCCTACACAGTGATTATCATTGTACATAGGGTTAACAATATCCATATGTATATGAACTTTGACTTTGTTTGACTGCTTATACAAACAACCAGATATATACACAGATTCAGATTTTTAATGCGCGTTTCTGGTGCTACAAATGAGCATAAGAGGAGAAACACTCCCGGCTCAGCCAGCAGGGATAGAGGCGACGTACGGTCAAATAATTAAACAGTGCCAAACAGGAATAGGCATATTGGAGTAGCAAGAAAGAAAAGCACTGCGTGCTGCACTCAATTAACTAAAGAAATGATGTAATAATGGTGATTATTAAAATTTAACTTTTATTACTGTAGCACACTTTCCCCCACCCTATGGGAGATATGGCGGCTACAGTATGTGTGGTGCGTTACCTGTGGCTGACAGGAGGCCTGTACCTCCGCCGCTGGGAGCCTGGGGTGTACCTGATCCGACTGGTGACAGTGCCTCCACCTGCAAGGGATCCCAATTTGGTGGGATGAGCCCCTTACAGGAACAATAATAATAATACACACACAGGTATATAGGAACAACTTTTTGCTGAACACAATAATATCTGTACCCTGTACCACACAGTAATATAGGCCCCAACCTGATACCACCAATGAGTCTCCCCAAAGTACATTGGGTGCCAGTCACCAATACCCTGATGTCCCTTTCCCAATGTCAATGCCCACCCAAATGTAAGAGATAGCGCTATCCCGTGAAGAGTTGGTGCACTTAGTTGGGTACCTGCCCGGGGGCTCCAGCACCCGGGTGATGCAGATTACAAAGAGGATCCGCCTGATCCAACATTGTCATCCGCGATGGCGTCCGCCTCCGCGTAGGGTGAATTCCGGCGTGGATAATATCACCAGAGTCTCCCAGACCACAGGCTGCAATCACCGTGCGGTGTTTTCACTGTGTGTGACACTAGGCAGTAAAGTGGGGATGCGTCCCTATGTAAGGGGCCTTCCCTGAAGTAACCACGATCTACCGTGAGTCAGGGCCGAGCTGGGGCCTAAGGGGAAATGTACTAGGCCTAGTCTCAGAGCCACTGACTCTGAGACACTACCTACTTGGTCCAGCTCCCTCTTCCGATCCTGGCTACTCCGTCATCCCTGCAACCCTATTGGTTCCCTGGCTGCATGTGGCGTGTAAACCCTGGGGCTGCTGGGAAATGTAGTTCCCCTACGGAGTACTTGCTGCAATTGCCGCCACTGTGTGAAGGTCTGCGCATGCGCAGGGTGCGCCAAGATGGCTGCCGCCACCCATGCCTGCACTGCGCATACGCGAACCTCTCCCTTGGCTTTTACAAAATGGAGGCACCCTCGATGGAGCTCTGGCGTCTGGCTCGCCAGACTCCACTCTCCCTGCACCAACTGACGCCTGTCTGACGCCCCCGCATCCCTCCGCAACGCCATCGGGTGAGAGGAGGGGAATACAGGGAACTGGGGGACCAGAGGGGACAGGGTTACATCAGGTATTACCCAAGAAAGAGGTGTTTGGTCCACCGAAGGAGGTTTCCAGCGGTGGACGTTTTTGGAGTGAGGGGAAAATCTCCATGTCCCACAGGAGCTCCAAGAGGAGCAAGAGAATTTATCTGGTAACTGCCTTAGGAAGCAAGAGCGCGGATTGAATATCTTTTGACTTACATCAGGTATTAGTATAACATAAATGTCAGACTGGAAACATAGTCACAAAATAACACAAACCATCAAATGTCTAAAAGTTTTAAGTGTGATTAGCCCAGGGGCAGATAATGAGGTGCCTATGTCTCACCAGTACTGATAGGGTTAAGCTAATAGCAACCTTATGGTAGTAGCAGGTATACAGTGACTAGCTGATAGCAGCCTGAGAGCAGTATCCACTAGAAGGTAACTGTGATAAGCAAGCCCAGGTATACTGCCGGAGAATAGTCCTATATGATCGTAGTAACAAGCATGTGGAGAACGTCTCTTACCCAGTATAGACCCTGATAAAATCATGGGAAGGGGAAGAGAGGTCCCTGAATCACCAGTGTAATATGTATCAGACCTGTCTGCTCCGTTGGGGCCATAGCACTTACTTGCGCGGACTCCGCTGATCGCGGTACCAACTGGAGACGCAACAAAAGCGTCTGACTGCCCTGAGGCTTCACACGCTGACGCGATGATGTCAGAACGGCGACCGATGATCTATAAGGTGAGGACATACTGTATATGTATGTAAGTTTTTTTAAACGTTTATTTTTTTTTGTCCGTTTCTTTTATCCGTTTTGAAAAGTAGAGTAAACTATATGTCATAAACACCCAAGAAAGTACATAGAATAAAGGTATTTCACCATTATGTTTTATTTTTTAACAAATGCTTTGAGACAATAAAAACATTTGTGGAAAATGACAGGGATCAATCTGATCCAAATGTATTCTAGAAATCATCGTATAAAATGAGCAGTTTGTCACATGTGCAAGTTAAAGCCAGTTGAATGGGTCAGTACCTCTCTCTCACGCTCTAATTCTACATGCTATATAACTGGGAATCGGGAATGGGTCAGTACCGCTCTCCCACGCTCTAATTCTACATGCTATATAACTGGGAATCGGGAATGGGTCAGAACTGCTCTCCCGCGCTCTAATTCTACATGCTATATAACTGGGAATCAGGAATGGGTCAGCACCACTCTCCCATGCTCTAATTCTACATGCTATATAACTGGGAATCTGGAATGGATCAGTACCGCTCTCCCAGGCTCTAATTCTACATGCTATATAACTGGGAATCGGGAATGGGTCAGTACCGCTCTCCCATGCTCTAATTCTACATGCTATATAACTGGGAATCAGGAATGGGTCAGTACCGCTCTCCCATGCTCTAATTCTACATGCTATATAACTGGGAATCGGGAATGGGTCAGTACCGCTCTCCCACGCTCTAATTCTACATGCTATATAACTGGGAATCAGGAATGGGTCAGCACCTCTCTCCCATGCTCTAATTCTACATGCTATATAACTGGGAATCGGGAATGGGTCAGCACCGCTCTCCCGAGCTCTAATTCTACATGCTATATAACTGGGAATCGGGAATGGATCAGAACCGCTCTCCCACGCTCTAATTCTACATGCTATATAACTGGGAATCGGGAATGGGTCAGCACCGCTCTCCCACGCTCTAATTCTACATGCTATATAACTGGGAATCGGGAATGGGTCAGCACCGCTCTCCCGCGCTCTAATTCTACATGCTATATAACTGGGAATCGGGAATGGGTCAGTACCGCTCTCCCACGCTCTAATTCTACATGCTATATAACTGGGAATCAGGAATGGGTCAGTACCGCTCTCCCATGCTCTAATTCTACATGCTATATAACTGGGAATCGGGAATGGGTCAGCACCGCTCTCCCGCGCTCTAATTCTACATGCTATATAACTGGGAATCAGGAATGGGTCAGTACCGCTCTCCCACGCTCTAATTCTACATGCTATATAACTGGGAATCAGGAATGGGTCAGTACCGCTCTCCCAAGCTCTAATTCTACATGCTATATAACTGGGAATCGGGAATGGGTCAGTACCTCTCTCCCACGCTCTAATTCTACATGCTATATAACTGGGAATCAGGAATGGGTCAGTACCGCTCTCCCACGCTCTAATTCTACATGCTATATAACTGGGAATCAGGAATGGGTCAGTACCGCTCTCCCATGCTCTAATTCTACATGCTATATAACTGGGAATCGGGAATGGGTCAGAACCGCTCTCCCACGCTCTAATTCTACATGCTATATAACTGGGAATCAGGAATGGGTCAGAACCGCTCTCCCGCGCTCTAATTCTACATGCTATATAACTGGGAATCGGGAATGGGTCAGAACCGCTCTCCCGCGCTCTAATTCTACATGCTATATAACTGGGAATCGGGAATGGGTCAGCACCGCTCTCCCACGCTCTAATTCTACATGCTATATAACGGGGAATCGGGAATGGGTCAGAACTGCTCTCCCGTGCTCTAATTCTACATGCTATATAACTGGGAATCAGGAATGGGTCAGCACCGCTCTCCCACGCTCTAATTCTACATGCTATATAACTGGGAATCGGGAATGGGTCAGAACTGCTCTCCCACGCTCTAATTCTACATGCTATATAACTGGGAATCAGGAATGGGTCAGAACCGCTCTCCCGCGCTCTAATTCTACATGCTATATAACTGGGAATCAGGAATGGGTCAGAACCGCTCTCCCGCGCTCTAATTCTACATGCTATATAACTGGGAATCAGGAATGGGTCAGCACCGCTCTCCCACGCTCTAATTCTACATGCTATATAACTGGGAATCAGGAATGGGTCAGAACCGCTCTCCCGCGCTCTAATTCTACATGCTATATAACTGGGAATCGGGAATGGGTCAGAACCGTTCTCCCGCGCTCTAATTCTACATGCTATATAACTGGGAATCGGGAATGGGTCAGTACCGCTCTCCCACGCTCTAATTCTACATGCTATATAACTGGGAATCGGGAATGGGTCAGAACCGTTCTCCCGCGCTCTAATTCTACATGCTATATAACTGGGAATCGGGAATGGGTCAGAACTGCTCTCCCACGCTCTAATTCTACATGCTATAACTGGGAGTCGGGAATGGGTCAGCACCGCTCTCCCACGCTCTAATTCTACATGCTATATAACTGGGAATCAGGAATGGGTCAGAACCGCTCTCCCGCGCTCTAATTCTACATACTATATAACTGGGAATCGGGAATGGGTCAGAACCGTTCTCCCGCGCTCTAATTCTACATGCTATATAACTGGGAATCGGGAATGGGTCAGTACCGCTCTCCCATGCTCTAATTCTACATGCTATATAACTGGGAATCGGGAATGGGTCAGAACCGTTCTCCCGCGCTCTAATTCTACATGCTATATAACTGGGAGTCGGGAATGGGTCAGAACCGCTCTCCCACGCTCTAATTCTACATGCTATATAACTGAGAATCGGGAATGGGTCAGCACCACTCTCCCACGCTCTAATTCTACATGCTATATAACGGGGAATCAGGAATGGGTCAGCACCTCTCTCCCACGCTCTAATTCTACATGCTATATAACTGGGAATCAGGAATGGGTCAGCACCTCTCTCCCACGCTCTAATTCTACATGCTATATAACTGGGAATCGGAAATGGGTCAGCACCGCTCTCCCGAGCTCTAATTCTACATGCTATATAACTGGGAATCGGGAATGGGTCAGCACCGCTCTCCCACGCTCTAATTCTACATGCTATATAACTGGGAATCGGGAATGGGTCAGCACCGCTCTCCCGCGCTCTAATTCTACATGCTATATAACTGGGAATCAGGAATGGGTCAGCACCGCTCTCCCATGCTCTAATTCTACATGCTATATAACTGGGAATCGGGAATGGGTCAGAACCGCTCTCCCGCGCTCTAATTCTACATGCTATATAACTGGGAATCAGGAATGGGTCAGCACCGCTCTCCCATGCTCTAATTCTACATGCTATATAACTGGGAATCGGGAATGGGTCAGCACCGCTCTCCCGCGCTCTAATTCTACATGCTATATAACTGGGAATCAGGAATGGGTCAGCACCGCTCTCCCATGCTCTAATTCTACATGCTATATAACTGGGAATCGGGAATGGGTCAGAACCGCTCTCCCGCGCTCTAATTCTACATGCTATATAACTGGGAATCAGGAATGGGTCAGCACCGCTCTCCCATGCTCTAATTCTACATGCTATATAACTGGGAATCGGGAATGGGTCAGAACCGCTCTCCCGCGCTCTAATTCTACATGCTATATAACTGGGAATCAGGAATGGGTCAGCACCTCTCTCCCGCGCTCTAATTCTACATGCTATATAACTGGGAATCAGGAATGGGTCAGCACCGCTCTCCCGCGCTCTAATTCTACATACTATATAACTGGGAATCAGGAATGGGTCAGAACCTCTCTCCCGCGCTCTAATTCTACATGCTATATAACTGGGAATCAGGAATGGGTCAGAACCTCTCTCCCGCGCTCTAATTCTACATGCTATATAACTGGGAATCGGGAATGGGTCAGTACCTCTCTCCCACGCTCTAATTCTACATGCTATATAACTGGGAATCGGGAATGGGTCAGCACCGCTCTCCCGCGCTCTAATTCTACATGCTATGTAACTGGGAATCGGGAATGGGTCAGCACCGCTCTCCCGCGCTCTAATTCTACATGCTATATAACTGGGAATCGGGAATGGGTCAGCACCGCTCTCCCGCGCTCTAATTCTACATGCTATATAACTGGGAATCGGGAATGGGTCAGCACCGCTCTCCCATGCTCTAATTCTACATGCTATATAACTGGGAATCGGGAATGGGTCAGCACCGCTCTCCCATGCTCTAATTCTACATGCTATATAACTGGGAATCAGGAATGGGTCAGCACCTCTCTCCCACGCTCTAATTCTACATGCTATATAACTGGGAATCAGGAATGGGTCAGCACCGCTCTCCCATGCTCTAATTCTACATGCTATATAACTGGGAATCGGGAATGGGTCAGAACCGCTCTCCCGCGCTCTAATTCTACATGCTATATAACGGGGAATCAGGAATGGGTCAGCACCTCTCTCCCGCGCTCTAATTCTACATGCTATATAACTGGGAATCAGGAATGGGTCAGAACCGCTCTCCCGCGCTCTAATTCTACATGCTATATAACGGGGAATCAGGAATGGGTCAGCACCTCTCTCCCACGCTCTAATTCTACATGCTATATAACTGGGAATCGGGAATGGGTCAGCACCGCTCTCCCGAGCTCTAATTCTACATGCTATATAACTGGGAATCAGGAATGGGTCAGCACCACTCTCCCGCGCTCTAATTCTACATGCTATATAACTGGGAGTCAGGAATGGGTCAGCACCGCTCTCCCGCGCTCTAATTCTACATGCTATATAACTGGGAGTCAGGAATGGGTCAGCACCGCTCTCCCGCGCTCTAATTCTACATGCTATATAACTGGGAGTCAGGAATGGGTCAGTACCGCTCTCCCGCGCTCTAATTCTACATGCTATATAACGGGGAATCAGGAATGGGTCAGTACCGCTCTCCCACGCTCTAATTCTACATGCTATATAACTGGGAATCGGGAATGGGTCAGAACCGCTCTCCCGCGCTCTAATTCTACATACTATATAACTGGGAATCGGGAATGGGTCAGCACCGCTCTCCCGCGCTCTAATTCTACATGCTATATAACGGGGAATCAGGAATGGGTCAGCACCTCTTTCCCACGCTCTAATTCTACATGCTATATAACTGGGAATCAGGAATGGGTCAGCACCTCTTTCCCACGCTCTAATTCTACATGCTATATAACTGGGAATCAGGAATGGGTCAGCACCTCTTTCCCACGCTCTAATTCTACATGCTATATAACTGGGAATCAGGAATGGGTCAGTACC
The DNA here is from genome assembly GCF_040206685.1 of Ascaphus truei. Taxonomy (NCBI): domain Eukaryota; kingdom Metazoa; phylum Chordata; class Amphibia; order Anura; family Ascaphidae; genus Ascaphus; species Ascaphus truei. The sequence goes on along the minus strand of NC_134487.1, from coordinate 307,672,212 downwards.
TCTCTCCCACGCTCTAATTCTACATGCTATATAACTGGGAATCAGGAATGGGTCAGCACCTCTCTCCCACGCTCTAATTCTACATGCTATAACTGGGAATCGGGAATGGGTCAGAACCGTTCTCCCGCGCTCTAATTCTACATGCTATATAACTGGGAATCGGGAATGGGTCAGAACCGCTCTCCCGCACTCTAATTCTACATGCTATATAACTGGGAATCGGGAATGGGTCAGAACCGCTCTCCCCTGTTCTAATTCTACATACTATATAACTGGGAGTCAGGAATGGGTCAGAACCGCTCTCCCATGCTCTAATTCTACATGCTATATAACTGGGAGTCGGGAATGGGTCAGCACCTCTCTCCCACGCTCTAATTCTACATGCTATATAACTGGGATTTCGGGAATGGGTCAGCACCGCTCTCCCACGCTCTAATTCTGCATGCTATATAACTGGGAATCAGGAATGGGTCAGTACCGCTCTCCCACGCTCTAATTCTACATGCTATATAACTGGGAATCGGGAATGGGTCAGAACCGTTCTCCCGCGCTCTAATTCTACATGCTATATAACTGGGAATCGGGAATGGGTCAGCACCTCTCTCCCGCGCTCTAATTCTACATGCTATATAACTGGGAATCGGGAATGAGTCAGAACCGCTCTCCCGCGCTCTAATTCTACATACTATATAACTGGGAATCGGGAATGGGTCAGAACCGCTCTCCCGCGCTCTAATTCTACATGCTATATCACTGGGAATCGGGAATGGGTCAGTACCGCTATCCCACGTTCTAATTCTACATGCTATATAACTGGGAATCGGGAATGGGTCAGCACCGCTCTCCCATGCTCTAATTCTACATGCTATTTAACTGGGAATCGGGAATGGGTCAGCACCGCTCTCCCACGCTCTAATTCTACATGCTATATAACTGGGAATCGGGAATGGGTCAGAACCGCTCTCCCGCGCTCTAATTCTACATGCTATATAACTGGGAATCGGGAATGGGTCAGAACCGTTCTCCCGCGCTCTAATTCTACATGCTATATAACTGGGAATCGGGAATGGGTCAGAACCGCTCTCCCGCGCTCTAATTCTACATGCTATATAACTGGGAATCGGGAATGGGTCAGAACCGCTCTCCCGCGCTCTAATTCTACATGCTATATAACTGGGAATCAGGAATGGGTCAGCACCGCTCTCCCATGCTCTAATTCTACATGCTATATAACTGGGAATCGGGAATGGGTCAGAACCGCTCTCCCGCGCTCTAATTCTACATACTATATAACTGGGAATCGGGAATGGGTCAGAACCGTTCTCCCGCGCTCTAATTCTACATGCTATATAACTGGGAATCGGGAATGGGTCAGAACCGTTCTCCCGCGCTCTAATTCTACATGCTATATAACTGGGAATCGGGAATGGGTCAGAACCGCTCTCCCCCGTTCTAATTCTACATACTATATAACTGGGAGTCAGGAATGGGTCAGAACCGCTCTCCCGCGCCCTAATTCTACATGCTATATAACTGGGAATCGGGAATGGGTCAGCACCTCTCTCCCGCGCTCTAATTCTACATGCTATATAACTGGGAATCGGGAATGAGTCAGAACCGCTCTCCCGCGCTCTAATTCTACATACTATATAACTGGGAGTCAGGAATGGGTCAGAACCGCTCTCCCGCGCCCTAATTCTACATGCTATATAACTGGGAATCGGGAATGGGTCAGAACCGCTCTCCCCCGTTCTAATTTTACATACTATATAACTGGGAGTCAGGAATGGGTCAGAACCGCTCTCCCGCGCCCTAATTCTACATGCTATATAACTGGGAATCGGGAATGGGTCAGCACCTCTCTCCCGCGCTCTAATTCTACATGCTATATAACTGGGAATCGGGAATGGGTCAGAACCGCTCTCCCGCGCTCTAATTCTACATGCTATATCACTGGGAATCGGGAATGGGTCAGTACCGCTCTCCCAAGCTCTAATTCTACATGCTATATAACTGGGAATCGGGAATGGGTCAGAACCGCTCTCCCGCGCTCTAATTCTACATGCTATATAACTGGGAATCGGGAATGGGTCAGCACCGCTCTCCCACGCTCTAATTCTATATGCAATATAACTGGGAATCAGGAATGGGTCAGAACCGCTCTCCCCCGTTCTAATTCTACATGCTATATAACTGGGAGTCGGGAATGGGTCAGAACCGCTCTCCCATGCTCTAATTCTACATGCTATATAACTGGGAATCGGGAATGGGTCAGTACCTCTCTCCCATGCTCTAATTCTACATGCTATATAACTGGGAATCGGGAATGGGTCAGTACCGCTCTCCCAAGCTCTAATTCTACATGCTATAACTGGGAATCGGGAATGGGTCAGTACCGCTCTCCCGCGCTTTAATTCTACATGCTATAAAACTGGGAATCGGGAATGGGTCAGAACCGCTCTCCCGCGCTCTAATTCTACATGCTATATAACTGGGAATCGGGAATGGGTCAGCACCGCTCTCCCGCGCTCTAATTCTACATGCTATATAACTGGGAATCAGGAATGGGTCAGCACCACTCTCCCGCGCTCTAATTCTACATGCTATATAACTGGGAATCAGGAATGGGTCAGCACCACTCCCCCATGCTCTAATTCTACATGCTATACAGTATAACTGGGAATCGGGAATGGGTCAGTACCTCTCTCCCATGCTCTAATTCTACATGCTATATAACTGGGAATCGGGAATGGGTCAGTACCGCTCTCCCATGCTCTAATTCTACATGCTATATAACTGGGAATCGGGAATGGGTCAGTACCTCTCTCCCATGCTCTAATTCTACATGCTATATAACTGGGAATCGGAAATGGGTCAGTACCGCTCTCCCACGCTCTAATTCTACATGCTCTATAACTGGGAATCGGGAATGGGTCAGTACCGCTCTCCCACGCTCTAATTCTACATGCTATATAACTGGGAATCGGGAATGGGTCAGTACCGCTCTCCCATGCTCTAATTCTACATGCTATATAACTGGGAATCGGGAATGGGTCAGAACCGCTCTCCCATGCTCTAATTCTACATGCTATATAACTGGGAATCGGGAATGGGTCAGAACCGCTCTCCCATGCTCTAATTCTACATGCTATATAACTGGGAATCGGGAATGGGTCAGTACCGCTCTCCCACGCTCTAATTCTACATGCTATATAACTGGGAATCGGGAATGGGTCAGAACCGCTCTCCCGCGCTCTAATTCTACGTGCTATATAACTGGGAATCGGGAATGGGTCAGCACCTCTCTCCCGCGCTCTAATTCTACATGCTATATAACTGGGAATCGGGAATGGGTCAGAACCGCTCTCCCATGCTCTAATTCTACATGCTATATAACGGGGAATCAGGAATGGGTCAGCACCGCTCTCCCGCGCTCTAATTCTACATGCTATATAACTGGGAATCAGGAATGGATCAGCACCTCTCTCCCGCGCTCTAATTCTACATGCTATATAACGGGGAATCAGGAATGGGTCAGCACCGCTCTCCCACGCTCTAATTCTACATGCTATATAACTGGGAATCAGGAATGGGTCAGCACCGCTCTCCCACGCTCTAATTCTCCATGCTATATAACGGGGAATCGGGAATGGGTCAGCACCGCTCTCCCGCGCTCTAATTCTACATGCTATATAACTGGGAATCGGGAATGGGTCAGTACCGCTCTCCCACGCTCTAATTCTACATGCTATATAACGGGGAATCAGGAATGGGTCAGCACCGCTCTCCCACGCTCTAATTCTACATGCTATATAACTGGGAATCAGGAATGGGTCAGCACCGCTCTCCCACGCTCTAATTCTACATGCTATATAACTGGAAATCAGGAATGGGTCAGCACCGCTCTCCCACGCTCTAATTCTACATGCTATATAACTGGGAATCAGGAATGGGTCAGCACCACTCTACCGCGCTCTAATTCTACATGCTATATAACTGGGAATCGGGAATGGGTCAGTACCGCTCTCCCACGCTCTATTTCTACATGCTATATAACTGGGAATCGGGAATGGGTCAGCAACGCTCTCCCACGCTCTATTTCTACATGCTATATAACTGGGAATCGGGAATGGGTCAGAACCGCTCTCCCATGCTCTAATTCTACATGCTATATAACTGGGAATCGGGAATGGGTCAGCACCGCTCTCCCACGCTCTAATTCTACATGCTATATAACTGGGAATCGGGAATGGGTCAGTACCTCTCTCCCACGCTCTAATTCTACATGCTATATAACTGGGAATCAGGAATGGATCAGCACCTCTCTCCCACGCTCTAATTTTACATGGTATATAACTGGGAATCGGGAATGGGTCAGTACCGCTCTCCCACGCTCTAATTCTACATGCTATATAACGGGGAATCAGGAATGGGTCAGCACCGCTCTCCCACGCTCTAATTCTACATGCTATATAACTGGGAATCAGGAATGGGTCAGCACCGCTCTCCCACGCTCTAATTCTACATGCTATATAACTGGAAATCAGGAATGGGTCAGCACCGCTCTCCCACGCTCTAATTCTACATGCTATATAACTGGGAATCAGGAATGGGTCAGCACCACTCTACCGCGCTCTAATTCTACATGCTATATAACTGGGAATCGGGAATGGGTCAGTACCGCTCTCCCACGCTCTATTTCTACATGCTATATAACTGGGAATCGGGAATGGGTCAGCAACGCTCTCCCACGCTCTATTTCTACATGCTATATAACTGGGAATCGGGAATGGGTCAGAACCGCTCTCCCATGCTCTAATTCTACATGCTATATAACTGGGAATCGGGAATGGATCAGCACCGCTCTCCCACGCTCTAATTCTACATGCTATATAACTGGGAATCGGGAATGGGTCAGTACCTCTCTCCCACGCTCTAATTCTACATGCTATATAACTGGGAATCAGGAATGGATCAGCACCTCTCTCCCACGCTCTAATTTTACATGGTATATAACTGGGAATCGGGAATGGGTCAGCACCGCTCTCCCGCGCTCTAATTCTACATGCTATATAACTGGGAATCAGGAATGGGTCAGCACCTCTCTCCCGCGCTCTAATTCTAAATGCTATATAACGGGGAATCAGGAATGGGTCAGAACCGCTCTCCCATGCTCTAATTCTACATGCTATATAACTGGGAATCGGGAATGGGTCAGAACCGCTCTCCCGCGCTCTAATTCTACATGCTATATAACTGGGAATCGGGAATGGGTCAGCACCGCTCTCCCACGCTCTAATTCTACATGCTATATAACTGGGAATCGGGAATGGGTCAGCACCGCTCTCCCGCGCTCTAATTCTACATGCTATATAACGGGGAATCAGGAATGGGTCAGCACCTCTCTCCCGCGCTCTAATTCTACATGCTATATAACTGGGAATCGGAAATGGGTCAGCACCTCTCTCCCGCGCTCTAATTCTACATGCTATATAACTGGGAATGGGTCAGTACCGCTCTCCCACGCTCTAATTCTGCATGCTATATAACTGGGAATCGGGAATGGGTCAGCACCGCTCTCCCACGCTCTAATTCTACATGCTATATAACTGGGAATCGGGAATGGGTCAGCACCGCTCTCCCACGCTCTATTTCTACATGCTATATAACTGGGAATCGGGAATGGGTCAGCACCGCTCTCCCACGCTCTAATTCTACATGCTATATAACTGGGAATCGGGAATGGGTCAGTACCTCTCTCCCACGCTCTAATTCTACATGCGATATAACTGGGAATCAGGAATGGATCAGCACCTCTCTCCCACGCTCTAATTTTACATGGTATATAACTGGGAATCAGGAATGGGTCAGCACCGCTCTCCCGCGCTCTAATTCTACATGCTATATAACTGGGAATCAGGAATGGGTCAGAACCACTCTCCCATGCTCTAATTCTACATGCTATAACTGGGAATCGGGAATGGGTCAGTACCTCTCTCCCGCGCTCTAATTCTAAATGCTATATAACGGGGAATCAGGAATGGGTCAGAACCGCTCTCCCATGCTCTAATTCTACATGCTATATAACTGGGAATCAGGAATGGGTCAGCACCTCTCTCCCGCGCTCTAATTCTAAATGCTATATAACGGGGAATCAGGAATGGGTCAGAACCGCTCTCCCATGCTCTAATTCTACATGCTATATAATTGGGAATCGGGAATGGGTCAGAACCGCTCTCCCGCGCTCTAATTCTACATGCTATATAACTGGGAATCGGGAATGGGTCAGCACCGCTCTCCCGCGCTCTAATTCTACATGCTATATAACGGGGAATCAGGAATGGGTCAGCACCTCTCTCCCGCGCTCTAATTCTACATGCTATATAACTGGGAATCGGAAATGGGTCAGCACCTCTCTCCCGCTCTCTAATTCTACATGCTATATAACTGGGAATGGGTCAGTACCGCTCTCCCACGCTCTAATTCTGCATGCTATATAACTGGGAATCGGGAATGGGTCAGCACCTCTCTCCCGCGCTCTAATTCTACATGCTATATAACTGGGAATGGGTCAGTACCGCTCTCCCACGCTCTAATTCTGCATGCTATATAACTGGGAATCGGAAATGGGTCAGAACCGCTCTCCCGCGCTCTAATTCTACATGCTATATAACTGGGAATCGGGAATGGGTCAGCACCGCTCTCCCACGCTCTAATTCTACATGCTATATAACGGGGAATCAGGAATGGGTCAGAACCGCTCTCCCACGCTCTAATTCTACATGCTATATAACGGGGAATCAGGAATCGGCAGAACCGCTCTCCCATGCTCTAATTCTACATGCTATATAACTGGGAATCGGGAATGGGTCAGCACCGCTCTCCCACGCTCTAATTCTACATGCTATATAACTGGGAATCAGGAATGGGTCAGAACCGCTCTCCCATGCTCTAATTCTACATGCTATATAACTGGAAATCAGGAATGGGTCAGAACCGCTCTCCCACGGTCTAATTCTACATGCTATATAACTGGAAATCAGGAATGGGTCAGAACCGCTCTCCCATGCTCTAATTCTACATGCTATATAACTGGAAATCAGGAATGGGTCAGAACCGCTCTCCCACGGTCTAATTCTACATGCTATATAACTGGGAATCAGGAATGGGTCAGCACCGCTCTCCCGCGCTCTAATTCTACATGCTATATAACTGGGAATCGGAAATGGGTCAGCACCGCTCTCCCATGCTCTAATTCTACATGCTATATAACTGGGAATCGGGAATGGGTCAGAACCGCTCTCCCGCGCTCTAGTTCTAGATGCTATATAACTGGGAGTCGGGAATGGGTCAGTACCGCTCTCCCACGCTCTAATTCTACATGCTATATAACTGGGAATCGGGAATGGGTCAGCACCGCTCTCCCACGCTCTAATTCTACATGCTATATAACTGGGAATCGGAAATGGGTCAGCACCACTCTACCGCGCTCTAATTCTACATGCTACATAACTGGGAATCGGGAATGGGTCAGCACCACTCTCCCACGCTCTAATTCTACATACTATGTAACTGGGAATCAGGAATGGGTCAGCACCGCTCTCCCGCGCTCTAATTCTACATACTATATAACTGGGAATTGGGAATGGGTCAGCACCACTCTCCCGCGCTCTAATTCTACATGCTATATAACTGGGAATCAGGAATGGGTCAGCACCGCTCTCCCGCGCTCTAATTCTACATGCTATATAACTGGGAATCAGGAATGGGTCAGCACCGCTCTCCCGCGCTCTAATTCTACATGCTATATAACTGGGAATCGGGAATGGGTCAGTACCTCTCTCCCACGCTCTAATTCTACATGCTATGTAACTGGGAATCGGGAATGGGTCAGTACCTCTCTCCCATGCTCTAATTCTACATGCTATAAAACTGGGAATCAGGAATGGGTTTTATTTGACATTCAATAATTTCATATATTCATTTCAAATTAAATATTCAATGTGAAAGTATTTAGAAACAGTGTAGGTACATTTATAGAAGTTTAACATCTAGCATTGATTAAGATCCTAAGCCACTCTGATGGAGTTAGTCACTAAGGACTGTTGCAGTCACACCTGAACTGGCGTTAACTCCCTTTCAAGTCCCAGGCAGTTAAAGCCTGCTCGGACCTCAGCGAATCCGCCCCAAAGTGACCTTAAAATAACAGAACACTCCATCAATATTACAATTATTTGGATTTTTTGAAGGGGAAAAGTAAAACAATTAAACTAATATTTATATTGGCATCGTAAAAAAATGTTTTTATGGGGAAGGAAACGCCTTATTGATGAAATATAGAGAGGTAGCACAATTAACATTCCCTGCGGCCTGCGACTGCCAGGTGAAAACGACTGGAAATACCCGACCGCGGGGAAAACGACGCATTACTTTATCCAGCTGATGTGCTCGCTCCTGGAAGCACTTTCCCAAAGCTGCAAGAAATAGATGTTTTCCCCGCAGCAAAGAAGAAAAGTAATATGTGCAACATCTGGGGTGCTTGGTAGGGTGTAAAAACAAATCCATAAAGAAGCTTTGTTTTATTTTGAAATCCTGCGTTTATTAAAAAAGAAAGTATAGAGAATGCATAGAAAGAAAAGGTGATGTAAAAAAGCGCTGATGGGAATTGAGACAATAAACCCTACGATGAGGGTGAGCCCTAATGGTAGAAAGGCAGCCTGGTGAAAAACTGATGGTACAATCAGATAAGACAGCATAAACAAAAAGAGATACCGGCGCCTAATGAGTCCAAAAATAATGGAAACCTGGATGTCCAGTTGAAATAGTCCCAGTCCCAAGATGATCTACAGTCACTAAATCTTTCGGTGCTCCGTTAGGACTTCATGCAGGGGAAGTGGAACATGAAACGAAAAAAAAGATATTTAGAGCAACACAGCTATACAAATTATACAGACATAAAATTGCAAACTGGCTGGCACAAGGTGACAAGACAAACAGACACAACTAGACAAACAACACTAAAGCAAAGCTAATGATAAAAGTTAATTTATTATAACTAAAAATAAGGTGGTAGGACAAATAGCTGATGTGCCGCTCCGGTGGGTTAAAACCTAGATAACACTCACAGGACGGCAGATGTAGAATCGCATTAGACCAATGTGAGCTGATTGACAGACCAATCGGAGCCAAGTTGAGGATATATATACCTGGCTTCACTGCATATCCCCTGAGGAAGTGTGTTTAGACACACGAAACGCGTAGGGCTATTTTATTCTGATTTGGACATTTTGGCTGACTAGAAGTATAAGCAGTACAATCGCTGAGTGCCTTGGTTGAGCGACTGAGGGGCAAGAAGGTGCGGATTGCCATTTTCCTGCGGCTTCACTGGAGATTGCCAGTCCTTGACGCCACATCCGGCGACGTCACTACCGGTTTCGGCACGACGGAGACGTCATTTCCGGTCATTGTCAGTAAGGAGACACGGAAGGAGTGCACGGCATCCTGATCACCCTGCGAACCCCCAACACGTGGCTACCAGCTCACATTGGTCTAATGCGATTACGATTACTAGGGCCTCACGATCCTTCAGTTGAACAAACGTGTTGACGCGTTTCACATTACAGTATGCACATGTCCCTAAGCTGTGTGTATCCCTGTTACACTGTAATAATGTAGACAGCGGTGCGCAAACTGGGGGGGCGCACCCCCTTGGTGGGGCACAAGATTATTTAGAGGGGGCGCAGGCGGCGTGTGGTGGTGAAGAAGCTCAAGCTCCGTGTTGCTGCTTCTCTGTGCTTGCTGCGGGGCGGGGCCTTCACTGTGCTGTGGCTTGCTGTGGGGGCGGGGCTTTGCTGCAGGGGCAGGGCCTTCACTGTGCTGTGGCTTGCTGCGGGGGCGGGGCCTTCACTGTGCTGTGGCTTGCTGTGGGGGCGGGGCTTTGCTGCGGGGGCGGGGCCTTCACTGTGCTGTGGCTTGCTGTGGGGGCGGGGCCTTGCTGTGGGGGCGGGGCATTCACCGTGCTGTGGCTTGATGTGGGGGCGGGGCCTTCACTGTGCTGTGGCTTGCTGTGGGGGGCGGGGCCTTGCTTCGGGGGCAGGGCCTTCACTGTGCTGTGACTTGCAGCGGGGGCGGGGCCTTGGTGCAGGGGCAGGGCCTTCACTGTGCTGTGGCTTGCAGCGGGGGCGGGCCTTGCTGCGGGGGTGGGGCCTTCACTGTGCTGTGGCTTGCAGCGGGGGCGGGGCCTTGCTGCGGGGGCGGGGCCTTCACTGTGCTGTGGCTTGCAGTGGGGGCGGGGCCTTGCTGCGGGGGCGGGGCCTTCACTGTGCTGTGGCTTGCTGCGGGGGCGGGATCTTGCTGCGGGGGCGGGGCCTTCACTGTGCTGTGGCTTGCTGTGGAGGCGGGGCCTTACTGTGGGGGCGGGGCATTCACTGTGCTGTGGCTTGGACACATATGAAGGACACCCTGTGCTCATGCTTGGAGAGTTGGTGATGTGGACGCAGCCTAATTGTGCAAGCGCGAGCTGTTGAAAAATGTAAGTATTTAGACATATTTGTATTTACATTGTATACCGTTTAATAAAGGGTTTTTTGAAGTGAAACTTCCTTAGTGGCACCTCATTCGTGATGGGGCAAAAAAGAATTGTGGAGACAGAAATGAAACGGATGTGACGTCAGTGCTGGCAGTTGAGGCCGGGCTGTGTTCTGGCTCAGCCCGACCCCAACACTGACATCACACCCGCTCCACAAATCAGATGCGCCGCTCCTAATCACCCCCCACACCCCACCCAGCCCCACACCCCCCACACACCATGACATATGCGGCGGCGATAGCCGCCGCTCCTAACGGCCGCTGACATGCTGCGCAGCCTCTCTCCTCCCTACCTCCGCTTTCCTGCGTCCCGCTGACTCAGCGCCGCCGGGGTCGAGGAGAGGAGCCCAGGGATCATGGAGGGAATCCGCCGCCGCAGCTCATAACGAGCTCTGCTCCCCCCACCCGCTGACATGCGGCGGCAGCCCTCAAAATTTAATTGCCGCCACTCCTGCTGACCTCCCTCGGCCGAGGCATGGAACGGGGGGGGGGGGGGGGGGGGGGTAGAGTGAGCTGCGTTCCCCACAGCACCAAGCCAGCTCCCGCTGACGATGACACGCTGCCCCCCTTCCCCGCCGACACTGCCTCTGCCCACGCAGCACTTCCGGAGGGGGGGGGCCTTTATTAGGTATCTGCCCGGTGCCCGGTGCGGCCGCGTCTCGCCGGGGGGTGGGGGGGGGCGAGGAGAGACTCAGGCAGAGCCGCCGCGGGTCCGCAGCTCTGCCTGTCTGTGAGGGGGGGGGGGAGGAGAGTCTCAGGCAGAGCCGCCGCGGGTCCGCAGCTCTGCCTGTCTGTGAGGGGAGTAGGAGTCTCAGGCAGAGCCGCCGCGGGTCCGCAGCTCTGCCTGTCTGTGAGGGGGGGGGGGGGGAGGAGAGTCTCAGGCAGAGCCGCCGCGGGTCCGCAGCTCTGCCTGTCTGTGAGGGGGGGGGGGGGGGGGGGGGAGGAGAGTCTCAGGCAGAGCCGCCGCGGGTCCGCAGCTCTGCCTGTCTGTGAGGGGGGGGGGGGAGGGAGGAGAGTCTCAGGCAGAGCCGCCGCGGGTCCGCAGCTCTGCCTGTCTGTGAGGGGGGGAGGGGAGGGAGGAGAGTCTCAGGCAGAGCCGCCGCGGGTCCGCAGCTCTGTCTGTGAGGGGGGGGGGGGAGGGAGGAGAGTCTCAGGCAGAGCCGCCGCGGGTCCGCAGCTCTGCCTGTCTGTGAGGGGGGGAGGGGAGGGAGGAGAGTCTCAGGCAGAGCCGCCGCGAGTCCGCAGCTCTGCCTGTCTGTGAGGGGGGGGGGGAGGAGTCAGGAGAGAGGGGGCAGGACACAGAAAGAGAGACACACATACAGTGACAGACACACACACATACATATATACACACACAGACACACACACTGACTGACACACATACACACACACACACTGACTGACACACATACACACACACTGACTGACACACATGCACACACACTGACACATACACACACACTGACTGACACACATGCACACACACTGACACATACACACACACTGACTGACATACACACACACTGACTGACATACACACACTGACTGTGAATAGGTTAGGGGGATGTGTGAGGTGCAGGGGGGCTGCGCATACGTCACACGGTCACACGCACGCACACGGTCACACACACACGCACACACGGTCACACGCACACACGCACAGTCAGTCGCGTGCACACGCACTGTCACGTGCACTGTCACGTGCACTGTCACGCGTACACGCACTGTCACGCGCACAGTCACACACAGTCACACAGTAACACGCACAGTCACACAGTCACACGCACAGTCGCACACACACAGTCACACGCACACACACACAGTCACGCACACACACACAGTCACGCACACACGAGGAATTCACGCTTAGTGCAAATACAAGGGATGTGTACGCATGTTCTAAGTCAAATTTATTTGCGTTTTGTCAATGAAATTGTATTTTGATTTTTAATTAAAACATCACCAATACAAATACAATTTCTGTGACAAAAGTCAAAGAAGTTTCACTTACTATGCGCGTGCACAGCACACACAGCTTTTTTTTTCATGTGATTTTGATAACATCAGGCAGGGGGGGCCGAGAAAATTCAGGGATGAAAAGGGGGTCTCGGCATGAAAAGTTTGCTCACCCCTGCTTAGGGAACGATTTGTCAGGGCTCAGAATGCGACGTTACCTAAAACAGTAACGGACATTATATTCCCTGAAGTTAACACAAATCCACAAAGCTAATTATGTGTGAAAGCCCGATCCTTGTACGTCTCATTAGCACGGTCATCATTACCGAGGGTTTCCTGTGCAAAAACAGGAAAACCAACATTGCTAGTGATCAACATTTTACTCCACAATCATTTTATTTCTTGCTGCATTTCATTTAATAATTTCATTTAATAATTGAAAAAGGTTATTCGATTGTATTCTATAATGTGATACATTATATGGCATGGAGAGCTGTCAATTTATTTAAAATAATGTAAGCCCTCACCCAGCAATAATATGTTATGTACAAGTGGTCTGGGGCTCCGCAAAGTCATACTACATTTTTATTTTTTTTAAACTCAATTTTTATTAAAAATTTTAGGGGAGGGGGAAATGGAGAAAATAAAAGATGGGGGGGGGAAAGGGTACAAAAAATAAACACTGAGGACGGAGGGGAAAGAACACATTCATTTAGAATTTTACAGTCAGTATATATAACAGTTTTAACAACAGAATTAGGTGGGTATACTACTGTACATTTTTAGGGGTGTCCATGAGTCATAATACATGAATTAACGATTGCACAGTTTGAGCATTACAGACTTAAGTGCGACACGTTCAATAGTAAAGTGATTCATCACCTAGAAAAGGGAAGGCAACAGGTGGGAAACCATTCCCCCTCGGGCTTCATCGTTTCCTTAATCCTCTTGATGATTTTTCTCACTGCCATCATTATTACTGCCAAATAGATAGGAGTATCCAGGTGTCTTGTTAAAAAAAAACATATTAAAAGGTTGATGTGCTTTGTTTCCTGGGTGTGCCTAGGGATTCCAGAGCTGGTGGCCAGCATAGGGTTACATTTGTACCTCTTCATCTGGCTTATAAAGAAGCATTCAAGTGAAATCCCCTATCCCGGAAGCACCTTTTGTGCCATTTTTAGAGTTTGTTTTACAATGTAATTTGTAACATACCTTTACAAATTGAGACATGTATGTAGGAATTAAACCTGCTACAGTGAAGCATTATCTACAGTATAAAGAGCGTGTGTGTTAATAATAATATCACAACATGTATAATGTGTACATTTCTACTGGGACCACAAACTATACAAATGGAGCTTCCAAAACGTAACTCCATAGTGAGCACAATGACAAATGTAAGGTACCGGATGTGCACAATGTTCTCCCTGCCATCTCTTGCCTATAACTGGGAAGAGCATCCTGGAGGAAATCCAAAATTGCAGTGGCCAGAATTTTGTGACCCGAACTGATTTAAAAGTCTGGGGAGGGGGGGGGGGGGTTAACAGGTCAGAATAGAAAAAAATATGTTACCATAGCTGCCTGCTGCGCTAGCTGAAGACCAATGGTCTCTGCAGACAGTTTTAAATGGTAAACCTCAATTCACTTTTCACCTTTGACCATTGTTTAACTTTTTAACTCACCACTGAAAGTTTGTCTACTTTTCTAACTACAAACATGTCTTCCTCTGAGTGGGGGCCTGTGACGTTTCTTCCATGGGACTTTATGAAGTGTCTGCAGACTAAAGTAGAGATTTCCAGGATGTCAATGGAATTTCTTTTGTTCACCTTCCAGCCACCATTTATTCACATCCTACTGCCGTTGTCCTGAGGAATTACAAAGAGAGGAGAAGAAGAATGGACTGCTAAATATAGCATAATAACATGGATCTCTAAAACATGCTCAGGGTCTGGTGCATACAATTCAGTCATGAAATATAGCTCATTCATAGATACTATTTCTTCTTCAAATAGAAAGTCTTGCATGTTTTCCACTGTAGATGCACCATCTGCAAATATTCACATAATCCGAACCATAGCATTAAACGCAAACAATGCCAGTAAAAATGATCAAATCCTGAATTTAAATTGACATTTTCCAACAATCAAAGTGTTCCCATGTGCCCCATAATAAACAGAGAACGTCTGTAATACATAAGAAGAATAAAGGAAAACTGTTATCCTGAACAATAGCAAAGACACACACAAGCTGGGACACATTTAAAGCAGAGATTATTTCATATATTATGCCCCATCTCTTTGCTTAGTTTCATTTTAAAATGACACCTACTGTACATCGTTTTGCTAAAATGCAACAAGATTGTTCTTCAGTCTCTAACTTTAGGATCTAATCAAAGAAAACTGAAACCCTTAACAACTACAGTAAATATAACATTTTAACTGAAATGGGAACTACTATTCCCCTTATATCAAAATTCTATACTTATTCAGTGGTTTGCCCAGTGCCCTCACCAGCAGAAATACAACAATGTCCTCATCGGACTCCTATTTCCACTGTCACATATGAATTAAAAGCACTTTTTACATCTTATAACATTCATATAAATAAATAAAATGGCATACTTGCTGTGATCTATATGTCATATGGATATTTTAAATGAAGTTGTAGAGAATTTGTCTTCTCAATCAGAGTTGTGACTATTATAGATCTATCAGCTCCAGGTTGGGATAATAAGCTGGGAGTTTCCATGTGCTCGGTCCCGGATAATCCGCACGATCACAGCGGAATGAATAACTCCTGTGGTGCCTTATTCTATATTGTGTCATGCGGCCGCACTCACCTTATTTCAAATTAAAGTACCCAATTAAGTCAATGCGAGATGTGCCAATTTAGATATGCAAAGTATATTTAAATGATCCAAATTGCTAGTATATTTCTCAGGTATCTCAGTGTGCTCATTTTTGGTCACAGGTGTCTCTCCCCATGTTGTTTAAAGGTGTGTTTGAGGAGGTTTATAAGCCACTTGGGACGCTAGTAATATAGGATTCTCTCGCTCATGAATGCCCGATTTCCGGATACTTATTCATTATCCAGAATATCAGTGAATAATAGTCTTGTCTGCTCTGTGTTTTACCTTGTGCTGTTCTTTGCCAGACTTGGAAACAAACATAAACCCCATTATTATTTATTATAATTAGTTTAGATAAATAATTTGCAATTGACATACATCCTTCCTGTACATATAGATGTTCTAAACTTAATTTCTTCCACTGATAAGGCCCCGCTCACACAGCACGCTACACATTGTGCGCGCGCTTATGTGCGTGAGCGCTTTCGTCATTAATGCCTGGCGGCCAGTGGTAGTGTTCAGTATTGAAACTACCATTGGCTGCAAAGTGCGGCGTTGACGCTGCTGCAGTCTCGGGAGTCTCGTGACGCCAGTTTCAGCAGCCAATCAATGTCCAGACGTTTACATTCATTGGCTGCTGAAATTGACTAGACTCGGCAGTGAAATCGGAGGGACGGGGGACCCCCCCCCCCCCAGTATATGATCCCTGCGGGACCCCCCCCCCCAGTATATGATCCCTGCGGGACCCCCTCTCAGTATATGATCCCTGCGGGACCCCCTCTCAGTATATGATCCCTGCGGGACCCCCCTCTCAGTATATGATCCCTGCGGGACCCCCCTCTCAGTATATGATCCCTGCGGGACCCCCCTCTCAGTATATGATCCCTGCGGGACCCCCCTCTCAATATATGATCCCTGCGGCACCCCCCTCTCAGTATATGATCCCTGCGGTACCCCCCTCAGTATATGATCTCTGCGAGTACCCCCTCTCAGTATATGATCCCTGCGGTACCCCCCTCAGACATGCACACATTGGATTTGTGCTTTTATTTTATGTTTTCCTACGAGGCATCGCAAAGCCACCCTGCGCCTGTGACACAGCGCCCTCGCTCCCCACACCCCCACCAGCCGCCCTGCGCCTGTGACACAGCGCCCTCGCTCCCCACACCCCCACCAGCCGCCCTGCGCCTGTGACACAGCGCCCTCACTCCCCACACCCCCACCAGCCGCCCTGCGCCTGTGACACAGCGCCCTCGCTCCCCACACCCCCCACCAGCCACCCTGCGCCTGTGACACAGCGCCCTCGCTCCCCACACCCCCCACCAGCCGCCCTGCGCCTGTGACACAGCGCCCTCGCTCCCCACACCCCCCACCAGCCGCCCTGCGCATGTGACACAGCGCCCTCGCTCCCCACACCCCCCACCAGCCGCCCTGCGCCTGTGACACAGCGCCCTCGCTCCCCACACCCCCCACCAGCCGCCCTGCGCATGTGACACAGCGCCCTCGCTCCCCACACCCCCCACCAGCCGCCCTGCGCCTGTGACACAGCGCCCTCGCTCCCCACACCCCCCACCAGCTGCCCTGCGCCTGTGACACAGCGCCCTCACTCCCCACACCCCCACCAGCCGCCCTGCGCCTGTGACACAGCGCCCTCGCTCCCCACACCCCCCACCAGCCGCCCTGCGCCTGTGACACAGCGCCCTCGCTCCCCACACCCCCCACCAGCCAACCTGCGCCTGTGACACAGCGCCCTCACTCCCCACACCAGCTGCCCTGCGCCTGTGACACAGCGCCCTCACTCCCCACCCCCCACCAGCCGCCCTGCGCCTGTGACACAGCGCCCTCGCTCCCCACACCCCCCACCAGCCACCCTGCGCCTGTGACACAGCGCCCTCGCTCCCCACACCCCCCACCAGCCGCCCTGCGCCTGTGACACAGCGCCCTCACTCCCCACACCCCCACCAGCCGCCCTGCGCCTGTGACACAGCGCCCTCGCTCCCCACACCCCCCACCAGCCGCCCTGCGCCTGTGACACAGCGCCCTCGCTCCCCACACCCCCCACCAGCCACCCTGCGCCTGTGACACAGCGCCCTCACTCCCCACACTCCCACCAGCCGCCCTGCGCCTGTGACACAGCGCCCTCGCTCCCCACACCCCCCACCAGCCGCCCTGCGCCTGTGACACAGCGCCCTCGCTCCCCACACCACCCACCAGCCACCCTGCGCCTGTGACACAGCGCCCTCACTCCCCACACCCCCCACCAGCCGCCCTGCGCCTGTGACACCGCGCCCTCACTCCCCACACCCCCCACCAGCCACCCTGCGCCTGTGACACAGCGCCCTCGCTCCCCACACCCCCCACCAGCCACCCTGCGCCTGTGACACAGCGCCCTCACTCCCCACACCCCCCACCAGCCGCCCTGCGCCTGTGACACAGCGCCCTCGCTCCCCACACCCCCCACCAGCCGCCCTGCGCCTGTGACACAGCGCCCTCGCTCCCCACACCCCCCACCAGCCGCCCTGCGCCTGTGACACAGCGCCCTCACTCCCCACAGCCCCCACCAGCCGCCCTGCGCCTGTGACACAGCGCCCTCGCTCCCCACACCCCCCACCAGCCACCCTGCGCCTGTGACACAGCGCCCTCGCTCCCCACACCCCCCACCAGCCGCCCTGCGCATGTGACACAGCGCTCTCGCTCCCCACACCCCCCACCAGCCGCCCTGAGCCTGTGACACAGCGCCCTCACTCCCCACACCCCCCACCAGCCGCCCTGCGCCTGTGACACAGCGCCCTCGCTCCCCACACCCCCCACCAGCCACCCTGCGCCTGTGACACAGCGCCCTCGCTCCCCACACTCCCACCAGCCGCCCTGCGCCTGTGACACAGCGCCCTCGCTCCCCACACCCCCCACCAGCCGCCCTGCACCTGTGACACAGCGCCCTCGCTCCCCACACCCCCCACCACGCGCCCTGCGCCTGTGACACAGCGCCCTCGCTCCCCACACCCCCCACCAGCCACCCTGCGCCTGTGACACAGCGCCCTCGCTCCCCACACCCCCCACCAGCCACCCTGTGCCTGTGACACAGCGCCCTCGCTCCCCACACCCCCCACCAGCCACCCTGCGCCTGTGACACAGCGCCCTCACTACCCACACCCCCCACCAGCCACCCTGCGCCTGTGACACAGCGCCCTCTCTCCCCACACCCCCCACCAGCCACCCTGCGCCTGTGACACAGCGCCCTCGCTCCCCACACCCCCCACCAGCCACCCTGCGCCTGTGACACAGCGCCCTCTCTCCCCACACCCCCCACCAGCCACCCTGCGCCTGTGACACAGCGCCCTCGCTCCCCACACCCCCCACCAGCCACCCTGCGCCTGTTACACAGCGCCCTCGCTCCCCACACCCCCCACCAGCCGCCCTGCGCCTGTGACACAGCGCCCTCACTCCCCACACCCCCCACCAGCCGCCCTGCACCTGTGACACAGCGCCCTCACTCCCCACACCCCCCACCAGCCGCCCTGCGCCTGTGACACAGCGCCCTCGCTCCCCACGCCCCCCACCAGCCGCCCTGCGCCTGTGACACAGCGCCCTCGCTCCCCACACCCCCCACCAGCCACCCTGCGCCTGTGACACAGCGCCCTCGCTCCCCACACCCCCACCAGCCGCCCTGCGCCTGTGACACAGCGCCCTCGCTCCCCACACCCCCCACCAGCCGCCCTGCGCCTGTGACACAGCGCCCTCGCTCCCCACACCCCCCACCAGCTGCCCTGCGCCTGTGACACAGCGCCCTCGCTCCCCACACCCCCACCAGCCACCCTGCGCCTGTGACACAGCGCCCTCGCTCCCCACACCTCCCACCAGCCGCCCTGCGCCTGTGACACAGCGCCCTCACTCCCCACACCCCCCACCAGCCGCCCTGCGCCTGTGACACAGCTCCCTCACTCCCCACACCCCCCACCAGCCACCCTGCGCCTGTGACACAGCGCCCTCGCTCCCCACACCCCCCACCAGCCACCATGCGCCTGTGACACAGCGCCCTCGCTCCCCACCCCCCCCACCAGCCGCCCTGCGCCTGTGACACAGCGCCCTCGCTCCCCACACCCCCACCAGCCGCCCTGCGCCTGTGACACAGCGCCCTCGCTCCTCACACCCCCCACCAGCCGCCCTGCGCCTGTGACACAGCGCCCTCGCTCCCCACACCCCCCACCAGCCACCCTGCGCCTGTGACACAGCGCCCTCGCTCCCCACACCCCCCACCAGCCACCCTGCGCCTGTGACACAGCGCCCTCGCTCCCCACACCCCCCACCAGCCACCCTGCGCCTGTGACACAGCGCCCTCGCTCCCCACACCCCCCACCAGCCGCCCTGCGCCTGTGACACAGCGCCCTCACTCCCCACACCCCCCACCAGCCACCCTGCGCCTGTGACACAGCGCCCTCACTCCCCACACCCCCCACCAGCCGCCCTGCGCCTGTGACACAGCGCCCTCACTCCCCACACCCCCCACCAGCCGCCCTGCGCCTGTGACACAGCGTCCTCACTCCCCACACCCCCCACCAGCCACCCTGCGCCTGTGACACAGCGCCCTCACTCCCCACACCCCCCACCAGCCGCCCTGCGCCTGTGACACAGTGCCCTCACTCCCCACACCCCCCACCAGCCACCCTGCGCCTGTGACACAGCGCCCTCGCTCCCCACACCCCCCACCAGCCGCCCTGCGCCTGTGACACAGCGCCCTCACTCCCCACACCCCCACCAGCCGCCCTGCGCCTGTGACACAGCGCCCTCGCTCCCCACACCCCCCACCAGCCGCCCTGCGCCTGTGACACAGCGCCCTCACTCCCCACACCCCCCACCAGCCGCCCTGCGCCTGTGACACAGCGCCCTCACTCCCCACACCCCCCACCAGCCGCCCTGCGCCTGTGACACAGCGCCCTCGCTCCCCACACCCCCCACCAGCCGCCCTGCGCCTGTGACACAGCGCCCTCGCTCCCCACACCCCCCACCAGCCGCCCTGCGCCTGTGACACAGCGCCCTCGCTCCCCACACCCCCCACCAGCCACCCTGCGCCTGTGACACAGCGCCCTCACTCCCCACACCCCCCACCAGCCGCCCTGCGCCTGTGACACAGCGCCCTCGCTCCCCACACACCCCACCAGCCACCCTGTGCCTGTGACACAGCGCCCTCGCTCCCCACACCCCCACCAGCCACCCTGCGCCTGTGACACAGCGCCCTCGCTCCCCACACCCCCCACCAGCCACCCTGCGCCTGTGACACAGCGCCCTCGCTCCCCACACCCCCCACCAGCCACCCTGCGCCTGTGACACAGCGCCCTCGCTCCCCACACCCCCCACCAGCCACCCTGCGCCTGTGACACAGCGCCCTCGCTCCCCACACCCCCCACCAGCCACCCTGCGCCTGTGACACCACGCCCTCGCTCCCCACACCCCCCACCAGCCGCCCTGCGCCTGTGACACAGCGCCCTCACTCCCCACACCCCCCACCAGCCACCCTGCGCCTGTGACACAGCGCCCTCGCTCCCCACACCCCCCACCAGCCACCCTGCGCCTGTGACACAGCGCCCTCACTCCCCACACCCCCCACCAGCCGCCCTGCGCCTGTGACACAGCACCCTCGCTCCCCACACCCCCCACCAGCCACCCTGCGCCTGACACAGCGCCCTCGCTCCCCACACCCCCCACCAGCCACCCTGCGCCTGACACAGCGCCCTCGCTCCCCACACCCCCCACCAGCCGCCCTGCGCCTGTGACACAGCGCCCTCGCTCCCCACACCCCCACCAGCCGCCCTGCGCCTGTGACACAGCGCCCTCGCTCCCCACACCCCCACCAGCCGCCCTGCACCTGTGACACAGCGCCCTCGCTCCCCACACCCCCCACCAGCCGCCCTGCGCCTGTGACACAGCGCCCTCGCTCCCCACACCCCCACCAGCCGCCCTGCGCCTGTGACACAGCGCCCTCGCTCCCCACACCCCCCACCAGCCACCCTGCGCCTGTGACACAGCGCCCTCGCTCCCCACACCCCCCACCAGCCACCCTGCGCCTGTGACACAGCGCCCTCGCTCCCCACACCCCCCACCAGCCACCCTGCGCCTGTGACACAGCGCCCTCGCTCCCCACACCCCCCACCAGCCACCCTGCGCCTGTGACACAGCGCCCTCGCTCCCCACACCCCCCACCAGCCACCCTGCGCCTGTGACACAGCGCCCTCGCTCCCCACACCTCCCACCAGCCGCCCTGCGCCTGTGACACAGCGCCCTCGCTCCCCACACCCCCCACCAGCCGCCCTGCGCCTGTGACACAGCGCCCTCGCTCCCCACACCCCCACCAGCCGCCCTGCGCCTGTGACACAGCGCCCTCGCTCCCCACACCCCCCACCAGCCACCCTGCGCCTGTGACACAGCGCCCTCGCTCCCCACCCCCCCCACCAGCCACCCTGCGCCTGTGACACCGCGCCCTCACTCCTCACAACCCCCACCAGCCGCCCTGCGCCTGTGACACAGCGCCCTCGCTCCCCACACCTCCCACCAGCCGCCCTGCACCTGTGACACAGCGCCCTCGCTCCCCACACCCCCCACCAGCCACCCTGCGCCTGTGACACAGCGCCCTCGCTCACCACACCCCCCACCAGCCGCCCTGCGCCTGTGACACAGCGCCCTCACTCCCCACACCCCCCACCAGCCGCCCTGCGCCTGTGACACAGCGCCCTCGCTCCCCACACCCCCCACCAGCCGCCCTGCGCCTGTGACACAGCGCCCTCGCTCCCCACACCCCCACCAGCCGCCCTGCGCCTGTGACACAGCGCCCTCGCTCCCCACACGCCACCCTGCACCTGTAACACAGCGCCCTCGCTCCCCACCCCCCCCACCAGCCACCCTGCGCCTGTGACACCGCGACCTCGCTCCTCACACCCCCCACCAGCCGCCCTGCGCCTGTGACACAGCGCCCTCACTCCCCACACCTCCCACCAGCCGCCCTGCGCCTGTGACACAGCGCCCTCGCTCCCCACACCCCCCACCAGCCACCCTGCGCCTGTGACACAGCGCCCTCGCTCCCCACACCCCCCACCAGCCGCCCTGCGCCTGTGACACAGCGCCCTCGCTCCCCACACCCCCCACCAGCCACCCTGCGCCTGTGACACAGCGCCCTCGCTCCCCACACCCCCCACCAGCCACCCTGCGCCTGTGACACAGCGCCCTCGCTCCCCACACCCCCCACCAGCCGCCCTGCGCCTGTGACACAGCGCCCTCGCTCCCCACACCCCCCACCAGCCGCCCTGCGCCTGTGACACAGCGCCCTCACTCCCCACACCCCCCACCAGCCACCCTGCGCCTGTGACACAGCGCCCTCGCTCCCCACACCCCCCACCAGCCACCCTGCGCCTGTGACACAGCGCCCTCGCTCCCCACACCCCCCACCAGCCACCCTGCGCCTGTGACACAGCGCCCTCGCTCCCCACACCCCCCACCAGCCGCCCTGCGCCTGTGACACAGCGCCCTCGCTCCCCACACCCCCCACCAGCCGCCCTGCGCCTGTGACACAGCGCCCTCACTCCCCACACCCCCCACCAGCCACCCTGCGCCTGTGACACAGCGCCCTCGCTCCCCACACCCCCCACCAGCCGCCCTGCGCCTGTGACACAGCGCCCTCGCTCCCCACACACCCCAGCAGCCGCCCTGCACCTGTGACACAGCGCCCTCACTCCCCACACCCCCCACCAGCCACCCTGCGCCTGTGACACAGCGCCCTCGCTCCCCACACCCCCCACCAGCCGCCCTGCGCCTGTGACACAGCGCCCTCGCTCTCCACACCCCCCACCAGCCACCCTGCGCCTGTGACACAGCGCCCTTGCTCCCCACACCCCCCACCAGCCGCCCTGCGCCTGTGACACAGCGCCCTCGCTCCCCACACCCCCCACCAGCCACCCTGCGCCTGTGACACCGCGCCCTCACTCCCCACACCCCCCACCAGCCGCCCTGCGCCTGTGACACAGCGCCCTCGCTCCCCACACCCCCTACCAGCCGCCCTGCGCCTGTGACACAGCGCCCTCACTCCCCACACCCCCCACCAGCCACCCTGCGCCTGTGACACAGCGCCCTCACTCCCCACACCCCCCACCAGCCACCCTGCGCCTGTGACACAGCGCCCTCGCTCCCCACACCCCCCACCAGCCACCCTGTGCTTGTGACACAGCACCCTCGCTCCCCACACCCCCCACCAGCCGCCCTGCGCCTGTGACACAGCGCCCTCGCTCCCCACACCCCCCACCAGCCGCCCTGCGCCTGTGACACAGCGCCCTCACTCCCCACAGCCCCCACCAGCCGCCCTGCGCCTGTGACACAGCGCCCTCGCTCCCCACACCCCCCACCAGCCACCCTGCGCCTGTGACACAGCGCCCTCGATCCCCACACCCCCACCAGCAGCCCTGCGCCTGTGACACAGCGCCCTCGCTCCCCACACCCCCCACCAGCCACCCTGCGCCTGTGACACAGCGCCCTCGCTCCCCCCACCCCCCACCAGCCGCCCTGCGCCTGTGACACAGCGCCCTCGCTCCCCACACCCCCCACCAGCCGCCCTGCGCCTGTGACACAGCGCCCTCACTCCCCACACCCCCCACCAGCCACCCTGCGCCTGTGACACAGCGCCCTCGCTCCCCACACCCCCCACCAGCCACCCTGCGCCTGTGACACAGCGTCCTCGCTCCCCACACCCCCCACCAGCCGCCCTGCGCCTGTGACACAGCGCCCTCGCTCCCCACACCCCCCACCAGCCACCCTGCGCCTGTGACACAGCGCCCTCGCTCCCCACACCCCCCACCAGCCGCCCTGCGCCTGTGACACAGTGCCCTCACTCCCCACACCCCCCACCAGCCACCCTGCGCCTGTGACACAGCGCCCTCGCTCCCCACACCCCCCACCAGCCGCCCTGCGCCTGTGACACAGCGCCCTCACTCCCCACACCCCCCACCAGCCACCCTGCGCCTGTGACACAGCACCCTCACTCCCCACACCCCCCACCAGCCGCCCTGCGCCTGTGACACCGCGCCCTCGCTCCCCACACCACCACCAGCCACCCTGCGCCTGTGACACAGCGCCCTCGCTCCCCACCCCCCCACCAGCCACCCTGCGCCTGTGACACCGCGCCCTCGCTCCTCACACCCCCCACCAGCCGCCCTGCGCCTGTGACACAGCGCCCTCGCTCCCCACACCCCCCACCAGCCACCCTGCGCCTGTGACACAGCGCCCTCGCTCCCCACCCCCCCCACCAGCCACCCTGCACCTGTGACACCGCGCCCTCGCTCCTCACACCCCCCACCAGCCGCCCTGCGCCTGTGACACCGCGCCCTCGCTCCCCACACCCCCCACCAGCCACCCTGCGCCTGTGACACAGCGCCCTTGCTCCCCACACCCCCACCAGCCACCCTGTGCCTGTGACACAGCGCCCTCGCTCCCCACACCCCCACCAGCCACCCTGTGCCTGTGACACAGCGCCCTCACTCCCCACACCTCCCACCAGCCGCCCTGCGCCTGTGACACAGCGCCCTCGCTCCCCACACCCCCACCAGCGGCCCTGCGCCTGTGACACAGCGCCCTCACTCCCCACCCCCCCCACCAGCCACCCTGCGCCTGTGACACAGCGCCCTCGCTCCCCACGCCCCCCACCAGCCGCCCTGCGCCTGTGACACAGCGCCCTCACTCCCCACACCCCCCACCAGCCACCCTGCGCCTGTGACACAGCGCCCTCGCTCCCCACACCCCCCACCAGCCGCCCTGCGCATGTGACACAGCGCCCTCGCTCCCCACACCCCCCACCAGCCGCCCTGCGCCTGTGACACAGCGCCCTCGCTCCCCACACCCCCACCAGCCACCCTGCGCCTGTGACACAGCGCCCTCGCTCCCCACACCCCCCACCAGCCGCCCTGCGCCTGTGACACAGCGCCCTCACTCCCCACACCCCCACCAGCCACCCTGCGCCTGTGACACAGCGCCCTCGCTCCCCACCCCCCCCACCAGCCACCCTGCGCCTGTGACACCGCGCCCTCGCTCCTCACACCCCCCACCAGCCGCCCTGCGCCTGTGACACCGCGCCCTCGCTCCCCACACCCCCCACCAGCCACCCTGCGCCTGTGACACAGCGCCCTCGCTCCCCACACCCCCCACCAGCCGCCCTGCACCTGTGACACAGCGCCCTCACTCCCCACACCCCCACCAGCCACCCTGTGCCTGTGACACAGCGCCCTCGCTCCCCACACCCCCACCAGCCACCCTGCGCCTGTGACACAGCTGTCACTCGTCAGTGCTTCAGAGAAAGCAATCACTGGTCTTTATGAGAACAAACAAATTCTCGGAATGAATATAGAAAGAGAATAAAACTGCTGCAACTGTTGGATAAAAATGTATTTCCAGGTGCTTCCTTTTTGAGTGGCAGTGAGTTATATAAGGTAACGCCCACGCTGGAAATACGCAGCTGAACACTTAAACGAGTGCATATATATTTCAAGGTTATCGCCTACTGAGGATAAGGAAAACCCACTCCCAGCCAGCGCCGATTTCCCAGCGTTCCCCCGGTGTCCGAGAACCCGCCCGCAGATGGTTAGCATTAGGAGTAAGCACATAGCTATGGCCATGAATCAGTTCTCAATCAGCGTAATAATAGTAGAGTACTCACAGAGTCCGGACCACAAGAAACTCCTTAGGCGTGTCCCCGGTAGCAGCTGAACATGGAGATGAAGTTCTGTAGAGCACTGCATAAAATAAAGTACAATAAAGGAAGTAAAAGAAGGAAGAGTTCCTCTGATGTGGTTTGCACCGTGTTGATGCGAAACGCGTCAGAGGTACTTTTCCTTCTTTTACTTCATGGTATTTGCCAAATAAATAATATTTGCATTGCTACCGCCAGTCAGGCTGTGAGTGTTTGCAGCGCATTGCTTCGTCTCCGTTTCTCCATGTTCTGAAACCCAGGCTGATGTTTCTTTGTATAATGAAAGAATTGTCAGTTTCTTGGACATTGCTCATTAATCATACGTGTTGACAGTTTATAACTGCAACTATTTACCAGAACATATAAAATGAGAAAGTGCAGAAGAGCCAACTGAAGCGGCTAATTGTTAAAGAAATACAGCTGTTCAGATTGTTTTTCGGTACTAAACATTATATCCATTCTCCAGGAAATATTTTCCAGACGGGGGTTGATTTGGAAATGGTGAATTCTAAAACTTTTCCTCGCATACATATTTTGAAGGATTAAGTCCCTCTTGAATAGTTATTAGGATTTTCTGAATGGACCTCCCTGATCTGCTATCTGTCACTAGCACTATTAATAATGTTTCTAGCTATACTTAGCTCAATCTTTTTTTGCCCGTTGCTCTATGTTTCAATATGTGGTGTTGTTTTACGATAGTAATAATTATTGTTGGCTCTCCAAAGCAAAGAAATTCCACCAGAGTAGACAATTGTTTGCTAACTGTACAAGATTTCCAAAAGGACTGCGTCTCTTGTCTTTATAGAAAAACCTGCACAGCAAATCTGTGCACACACTTAATTCCCAGAACCTGATGTTTTAAAAAATAGATATATTTATAATCAATAAAGCTGTGTAACAGATAGTTACAATAGTTTGCTGTCATAAGGTATTATCGAAAAAAAAAACAGATAGGATGTATATACGTTTGTAGATTTTTTAACTGTTGACTATTTTTAAAATAACTATCATTCTTCTGATTAAAGAAATATAAATAAAACCAGTACAATTATGTGATTAATGTGTGACCTCTAAAATGAATAAGAATGTAAAAAACAGGTATTTACGGACTGAACATTGAACACTTTCAATATGATACATTGTTTGAAGATGAAGGTGGCATTGTATTTGATTGATCCTGTTCCCTCTTGCAGTGTAACCTGCAGAATTTCCGAGTCTGTGAAGTGATAACACACACATTTATGTTTCCAGAAAACAAATATAATAGTTTTAATAAATGCTCCAGTATTTGGAGGAGTGATGTCGATAGAAAATAAGTTCATGAATTATCTACCAACCTGTCCCACTTTCCTCTTTTTGTGTTTGCAGTAACTGATATATTTAGTGACCTGTGTGTGTTAGGATGTGAGTTATTACTCGTGTACAAAAATTCATGCATCATTAAATGTGTAGTAACCTAAGGGAGAAGGGGTGAGGGGTAAGGGGAAGGGAAATTACCCCTGCTCAGCTATAGTAATAATGGATATGGTGCTCGTCCCAGGATAGAGTTGAAGGAGACCAAGGAGAGAAAAGACCTGGTATCTTAAGAGCACTCAGGGTATCCTAATGTTGAATTATCTGATTAAAAGGCAATCTTTATTATTAAATTGTATAAATAAGATAAAGGGGTATATATGAGTGAAATTCACGGCGTATGTGGCGGTAGTATAGGTCAATGAAACAGCAAATTATTAGTGCTAAACCAAGATAGGGACAAACATATGTGCCTGGCTCAGTAATTAGCCAGAGAGCAAAATAATGCTATGTTAGGCACTTTGTTATAAAAGTACACAAACCAAAAGTGCTGTTCTATGTGACAAAATAATCACCTAATGTCTACCCTCATGGGTAGATAATACTGACCTAGGAGGCCACTGGTGTACTGCACTGCACTTAGATTAAAAGAGTCGTTTGGCTATACACCAACAGATTATATAGTCTATTGGTCATATAACCTAACGTATAAAAAGTGAAGTTGGGGTCTCAAATCCCTAGTTCACTATAGACTCAGTCACAAGAATACTAGCCCCTAATGTGACTGATAAGGACACAGATAGGCGGGCTGTATATGCATTCTATGCTTAAATAGTAGGGGTGTTGCTAGATTTATATAGAGTGAGTCTGGCTATGGGGTTGTCTGTCACAGTAACCCCTATTGTATAGACAGACTGAGAAGGTGAGTATTCCCTGTGGTGCTGTAGGATACAATTAGCACACTCCATGCTGAGTTGTAATAGTAAATAAGGTGTAGATACAATGCATCTGAATGAATAGACGCATTTGTTTGTACTCATATATGCAGCTGCTGTGGGA
The DNA here is from genome assembly GCF_040206685.1 of Ascaphus truei. Lineage (NCBI taxonomy): Eukaryota > Metazoa > Chordata > Amphibia > Anura > Ascaphidae > Ascaphus > Ascaphus truei. The sequence goes on along the minus strand of NC_134487.1, from coordinate 307,643,749 downwards.
ACCCGGAAGTGTTTGATCTGTATCTCCCGTAACTGTTACACACTATTGCCGCTCTCGGTCTCCACCAGCAGGCAAGCAAAAGAATACTCCTCCGAATAGATATAAATCTATATAGTCTGTGTCTCTTAATGAGGCCAGAAGCTAAACATCCCTAACTGCTGACTGAGTCAATGTTTAAAAATCATGTGCCGACGACCGTTTCGTGCGTGCTAGCGCGCTTTATCAAGGCAAGTGCCAGTGCAGGTAAGGGGCGTGTGCCAGACCTGTCGTGCCTTTTACACCTGATACTTCATGATCCTCTGAGATTAACCCTTAACAGGACCCGGTATCATGGTAACATACTGGCAGAATTTCTGACTTCAATACAAGATGCTAACTTATTAAAGGCCTAATGCAATAAATCTAGTGTGGTGTTTTTAATCATTTGGAATAAATGTATCCCCATAGCTCTTAAAATAATGCATAATAGGAGATAAATGTTAGAAAAACACACATGGATGTAATGTATGTTGTGTTAGGGCTAGCTTGCCAAAATCACACAGCATATAACTGCTGCCGAATGAAAGGGCAGTACAAGTAATATATTTGGTTATAAGCATGTAAATTATCCAGGCAAGTATGTGATGTAAATAACACTTAATAGGCATAATGGACACAGTGTCTATGTTGTCTTAAGTACTGTATATTGTCACCTCCTATATAGATATAACATGTATGTAATATACAGTAGCCCAACAACGGGTAATAGATGGATAGTAACTTTATCCCAATAGAAAGGGGAAGGGGGGGGGGGGGAGGGCAGGGGAACTGTATTACTCTAATAATGTACCACACGTTGTGCCTGAACAGGGTAGGATGTAGGTTCATAATGGCCCTAAATAGTGGAGGCAGGTCTAAAAGCTAAATTATGACAAATCTGATATCCCTAAAGATATAGGCTATTATAGTCTGTACTAGGTCAGAAGATCAGTCACATAATAGGCTCATAATGAATAATGTCTCTGTTACTGTATGTTTTGTAGTACTCTCTCCAGTATAAGCACTACCTATAAAGATGAAAATGTAGCCCAACAGAGGACATAGGTGTATCTGAATAGACAATAATTTGATGGAGATAAGACCAAGATTGGAGAGAAGGGGGGGGGGAATGAGAGGAGGGCTTAAAAGTAGGGATGGTATACTGCAATAATTGCCTGACCAAGGTAAATAAAACCTCATATTAGCCTTGGGTATGAAAGGCAAGTCTAATAGCTCCAATAAGCAGATCTCGACATCCTATAAGATATAAGCTAGTGACAACTAGAATTAATCAAATAAATGAGGAGTAGACAAAACCCTCATTGAGTCCATTTGGTATGAGGGTGTCTAGATTGAAAATCCATCTAGACTCCCTCCTTAATAACTCTAAATCCCAATTGCCTCCTCTTGGGCCCGGGTTTAGTTGATCTATGCCCATAAAGTTGAGAACTTTAGCATCTCCATTGTGTACTTTGTGGACATGTCGTGCTACAGGTGTATCTGCTTCATTGCGTTCTTCTCCTAGGTGTTCTAATACTCTTTTCTTCAGTGGCCTTTTGGTTTTTCCCAAATATTTTTTAGTGCATACACATTCAATGAGGTAGATAACACCGCTTGTGTTGCAGTTTATGAAATTGAGCACTGTAAAAACTTTACTGTTATCCTAATTCTTGAAGGTTTTGGATATTTTCATGTGCTCACAGGCCTTACACCTGGAACACCTAATACTTCCATTGGGTTTGGCCGGTAGCCACGTTGGCTTATGTTGTTGTTCAAAATGACTTGCAGTAAGCATGTCCCTAAGGTTTCTCTGGCGCCTTTATAAATGTCTCATTTATGGTAGACAGTGTGGCACAATCCTGGAAGAATTGTAAGATATCTTTTCATATTCACTTTGCTAAATTGTTCACGTTGTTTTCTTATATTTTATGTTTTCGCATTTTCTGGCCACAAAATTTATGCCAGCATTGTCATTGCTGACCAGAGCTGTGGCTTCCTCTAACGGCAGTGGGCACACTTGGCTTAAGATCTGCTCTGAAGGTGGTACCTCCAATAAGAAGTCGCTCCTCCTAACTACGGGCAGTCTTTTACCGTCCTACTTGGCCGGTAGACGTGTTATCCTTGTTGCTTACCTAACTGACATCTTACTTTTTGTGGAGATAGTTGATTCCAGGGGACAGTGTCTTCTTCCACTTTTCTGCCCCTGTATCCCCTGATGTCGCACTCAGGTGAGTAGCTATTGAAGGGGCCCTCTGATCCTGGGGCTTCTCGTGGAGGTGCTGTGGTGCGGTCTCCCTCCCCCCGATTGTAAATAGCATGGGGCTGCATGTTCTCTTATAGCGCTCTCAGTTTGGAGTCTGACAGCAACAAGAGGTCTCAGCCCAAGTCTTGTAGGTAAGATTGTTTTCTCCTTTTACAAAAAAAATTACATTTTTATAAGCTTTTAATAATATTTTTTCTTTAAAATATTTTTACTTGCTTTTTACATTTTTATGTGCTAATTATGTTTATTATGCACTTATTACATGTTTATTACAGAATGCCTGTTTTACAATATTTTTTTTCTTTTTTTCAATGCCTTTTCTGTCTTTCTTGAAATAGTCCCTCAGCTGATCCAGAAGAGGGTTCCTCTAAAGCCTTACAGCAGAGGGAAAAAATTGCAAAGAGATGCAAAATATGTGTGACTTGTGAAAAGCCTGTTATGGATGAGAAAAAGCTCTGTAAGGAGTGTGCTAGAGCTCTAGCGCAAGCTCCATCAAAACAGATGTGAACCTTTATAACATGGATGAAAGGCACTGTATCACAGAACCGGCAATCAGCAATGCAGACCTCAAAGGAATCTCACAATATGAGATCAAGGTCTAAAACAAGCAAGTATTCCCTTCAGAAGACGAAAACGGGTGATCGTTTGAGGAGACGGTAGAAACTGACTGATCTATCTTTAATCCAGTTTTGGTAGACAGCCTTGTTAAAGCTGTAAAAGAAGTGCTCGAGATTGAGGAAGCAGAGGAAATTTTTTTTCGGCCAAGACAGGTTGTTTAAAGGTACCAAGGGTCGAATTAGAATTCATAGGGTGATCCAAGATATGTTTGAAGCAGAGTGGGCTAAGCCAGACAGGAAAGTCTTTATTCCAAAACATTTTAATACAATGTACTCCTTTTCAGATGATGGAGCTAAGGCCTGGGAGGTTCCTCCCAAAATTGATGTGGCCATTAATAGGTTGGCTCGAAACACCAGTCTACCAGTAGAAGATGTCATTTCTTTTAAAGATCCTAGGGAGAGACGGGTGGAAACTGTGTTGCGTAAATTGTTTCTTACAGCAGGAGCAACCTACCATCCAGCAGGAACAACCTACAATCCAGCAGGAACAACCTACAATCCAGCAGGAACAACAGCCTCAATTTCTAGGGTCATGAGTATCTGACTGGCCAATATCAAGGAGGCCCTTGATAGAGGAGTAAAAAGATCTGCCAGTCATTGCACCTTAGCTGAGATCAAACTCAATACAGAATTTGCTTTGTCTGTAGCAGCTAGAAGAACATTGCGGCTGTGTCCTTGGTTGGCATATTCAACATTTAGGGACAGCGTGTGTACTCTTCCCTTTGAAGGTGACCTTTTATTTGGAAAAAGGGTAGAAGATATTATAAACCAAGGTGTCTGGCAAAATGTCATCTTTTCTTCCTCAGTATGAGACAATTCATAGGGCCCACATTATAGCCACAGTTGGTGCACTTCAGAGAACAAGATCCTATCACCCTGGCGGGATTATACTAAGTGTCCAGCATGGGGAAGTGGACAAGGCAATCTCATTCGAGGCTCCAGTGGAAGAGAAGCAACCTATAGAGGTCAATTTGCCGGCGATAAAAGGAGCTAAGAAGTCATCAGTCAGTAGAAGACTTGCCAGGTTCAATACGGGGTGGACTCTAACTATTAGAGACAGATGGTTTCTTAAAATGTTATCATAAGGTTACCATCTGGAATTCAAAGACTTCCCACGAGAAAATATTTTCCAAGTCACATAAATGCCAAGACACAAGGAATCAAGGAAGGCGATAAGGCAGATCATTTACGACCTCAAATCAAATCAAGTGATTGTGGAGGTTCCGAACCCCAAAGAAAGCAGGGCATCTATTCAAACATATTTTTAGTGGAAGAATCCACAGGTCGCTTCAGACCAATTTTGGATCTAAAGTTTGTGAATAGCTTCTTAAGGATCAGGAGGTTCAAGATGGAATCTTTGAGGTCAGGGATACGGTCAGTAGATCCAGGAGATTGGTCAGTTTCACTGGATCTTAGGGATGCTTATCTGCACATTCCAATTGCCAAGAAGCATCAGAAATACATCAGATTCTCAGTAGCAGGTCTTAAATTACAGTATGCAGCTCTGCTCTTTGGTTTGGCAATAGCTCCGAGAACTTTCACAAAAGTTACGTCTGGTATAACATCTCAAAATAGTATAAGCCTTGCTGAAAGGACGATTCGGAGTGGCCAACATCTGGTGATTTGTTGACAGGCAGAAGGGACTCCACAGGCTGTACAAGTCCATCAAAAGGCCGGCAGACGGTTGCAATTCTCTGAGTGGCAGGATGCATCAACCGAAAAAAACAGAGAATCCGTGAGCAGTAAACTTGACTTTGCAGAGGAGGTCACAGACTAATATACTGATGGGAAAACAGAAGAAAGTGCACTCGTCTTCCCAGCGGGAGTGAAGGAGCCAGCAGATCCTCCTGATGACCCTCCAGGTTTAGCAGGGTGTCACTGATGGAAAGGCGACTTATGGTGGCCTTTGGAAAAAAAATCGTACCTCAGGTGCTGATGGGAGGTGCATTTATCCTCTTCACAGGAGCGTAGGCATCAACAACGGGTACATCGGGTGCTGCCAGGAAGTCAGACAACCCTCCAGGCTCTTCAGGGAGACCTTGATGGAAGGCTGACTCAATGGGTATGTAAGGTGCTGATGGGAAATTTGCAAAAGGTGCATTTATCCTCTTCACAGGAGCATAGGCATCAGCATCAGGTACATACACCCCCTTTGTTGTAATGTTTTGATAGATAATAAATATTTTTCAATTTTTATTCACCTGTCTCCCTGGGCAGTGCACTGCCTTGTGCATTTTTTTTTGCGTACTTTGTTGCCTTTCACATGAGTCAGTGGGACATTTATTGTCCTTAACCCCGCAGAAGACTTTTCGCTCAAACACATCTTCCACTGGTTTGACAGCGATTTGTCCTAGGCATTGTGTGGTCATCTCTTCTCTGTGTCTGGCTCAGCATAAATGATCTCCAGCAGCTCAACCTTGGTGGAGTTCTCACGGGCTCCGACTGTATCCCGTGTCATCTTTCTTTCTTGGTGCATAAATTTATTCAGACGAAAACACCGCTGAATAAACAGTGATGCACTTTTTATTGTGCAATAGTGGTTAGATGTCTGTTTCATTCTAGTCACAGACTGAATCTTGATGGCGGCGGCTTTCAAAACAAGCAATCTGGTTCGGACCACATGGGCGCGGTAGAATGACTGGATCAGAATTGCACTTCTTTGTCGTAATCTGCGTCTTTTTTCCAGCATTTTGTGGAAAGCAGACTGTAGCACTGAGACAGCATAGCGGATACGCTTATAGGAACTCACAGCTTGCTTGGTTAGGACACAGGATCTGTATCTGGACTGAATCACACAAGCAGCTTTCTTTATATTTCTGTAGCGTATTTGTTGCTGAACCCTTCTAACATTTGACTGCAGTACAATCACACATTGTTTCAGATATTCAGATTTCTTCCTTTGTCATTGGATTCTCCAAATTGACTGAAGAATGCAGCCTGCATTATTCCGGCGACAAAGTTGATGAATTTTCACCCCTCTATAGGCGGCCTGTATGATGACAGTTGCGGTGCGTTCGCGCAGATAACTCTATCTCTCCAGCCTTCCTTGGATGAGGGCTCTGTAGTATCTCTGAAATGTTACGATGCTTCTATTCTTTCTTTCAGAGTCTGCTCTGATTTTAGAAAGTTCTAACTAGAAACATAGGGAGTTACCTCTTTCCCTTTCCAAGGCGCCCTCTGCTTTTTCCAGTGCCAACTGCATCCTTGACTTTTCTTCTACCAATAGTCTCTTCTCCTCTTCTAATTCATGGAGTCTCTTATCTCCTTCACTGACTCAGACAGAGAGGGTTTTGCCCACTTGATTTACAGTTTCAAACCCACTATTAAACCCTTCGAAGGTCTCACTCACAGAACGTACCTCTGTGATTAAGTAGCAAATCTCCTCCTGAGAGGCTTCCAGCTTTGTACTAAGCCTGTGAAATTCCTTTTGAAAGGCTTCAATCTCTGTACTACACTTGTGAACTTCCTTTTGAGAGGCTTTTGAGAGGCTTCAAGCTCTGTATTAAGCCTGTCAATTTCATTCAGAGAGATTTTCAGTGCTGCGTTACTTTTATCAACGAAGCGCTGATCCTGGGCAGCATCAGTGTATGCCTTCTCCAGCGTACTTGACATGATTACCAGGTCACTCTTCAACAGATGGTTCTCTTTCTCCTGTAATACACATTTAGCAATTGCGTGGATAGACACTTCTGTAGTGCAGCCTTGGCCTCTTGCTCTTTATTTAGTTGTCCATAGAGGCAATCAATCTCATTCCCCGCAGATTGAGGTGCCTGGGTTAAGGCTTTTTTACCTTGGTTAAAGGCATCCTCTTTATTTTCCACTACTCCTGGAATAATTCTGCTTGTCACCTTAGGCTGCAGCATATCTCGGTTCCCTTCTAACGCAGGCTTTCCTGATGTTGAAGGGTCATCCTTTATTCCTTCTACAACTTCCACTGTAACCCCTCCTCTCTTCTTTTTCTTTCTCTTTGCTTTGAGAAGCTCTGAAGAATCAGTGGTACTGCGTTCACATTTATTGCTCAAGACTGTTTTCAAAGTGGGAGCCATAGTTTTCGGACATAGGGAAAACCAACTTACCCAAGAAAACCAGTAAAGAGTAAATGTGTCTTTAAAGCAGGAGCATTGGAATGAACAACAAAAATAATTGGCACAATAGGGAGACAAAAGATAGGAGAGCTGACCCTTAGATTTGAGACCTTAGCATCAGTCACAGAAATATGATAAATTGCGAGAAACTAACTACAGAGAAACTTGCAGTTATGTCTGAAACTTTTAGAATCAAGCATAGGAATATCACAGGTTGCAGAAAAATCACGACATAAGCAACAAAACAAAGGGAGTTCTCGTGTTTTTTTAAAATGGGTATGTAACAGGGGACTTATCCCTGTTCAGTAATGTGCCTTTAATCTAGCAGTGTGGTAGTTAATTACTAAACACCACCTGCCTGATTAGATTGCTTACATAAACCTGTCTGTTCAGACAGGAAGAGATTCTCTTTAGCTCTGACTGAGAGACAGAGCAGAGGTTCTTGAGTCCCAGGAGAGACTGACCAAAAGAAACCCAGATCTTTGGAGCTGATCAGTCTTGAGCTCTGCCAGCCACACAGCAGAGCTGATTGCAAGACACCAAATAAGACTTCTAAACCTGGATGCTGATATTTTTCTGTGCACGCACGGGTGCGGTTCCAGGTGAGCAGAGAAGCTTACTCTACATCAACTAAACAGATAAGACTTTCATTATTAAGAGACTGCTTATATCTGCTTATTTTCATGTTATGTGTTTGGGCTGGGAGAAGCTTAACTAATGGAGATGTGCACTAATTGCAAGGATTTCACTAGAAATACTCCCAAGTGAATGGAAGCTTTGTTCCCCCCCCTGTGTTTGGATAATTTCCTGATAAAAAGGAAAAGGCACAATAAAGCCTATTATAATTTCACATTATAAACGTCTCCAAATTGTGTACCTCTGTGAACGTCCGTCTACATTTGGTATCCGAGGTGGGACAAGAGGTGTCTTTGTAGTTAAAAAGGACCGGAGATTTTTATGTGAAATTTTTTTTATGCTTTTTGCCTACAAACAGTCTGAGGAAAAAAACCAAAAAAAAAACCTCTCATGCAGCAGAGGCAGAGTTAAAGGGGTACACACCACTGAAACTTACACTGCACTGAGACTTACAAAAACCATGGATGGACTCTTTTCCCCAATCCCAAGAGACTGCTGAAGCAGGTAAACCTTTAATTGCCTATCACAAAGTGTAATACGGTCATTGAAATAGGGGTTTTGCCTTCCAGCCATAGTCAGGGTTCAAGAAGTGATTCAGCCCTTAAAAAAGGATAGGTGTTTGTTGTTTTCAAAAGTTTCGCTGAAGCAGTGAATACAGATGGTGACCCATGAGGGGTACTGATTTTGCAAATAAAGGTTGCCACACCGCATAGGGCTACCAGCTGTGAATGGAGTATATGCAGAAAAGTGTGAAAATTGATACAAAGACTGTGCTGAAGCAGGGGGATTTTTAGCAAACAAATGCTGAGTGTAAAATTGTCCTATAAAGGAAAACGGTTTTTTTAAATCCAATTGCTGAGTGTTGAGTCACCCTGCCGGGAATGAAAGAAATAGTCCACTGCAAATAATGGTGTTTTTTTTTTCTGCAAGTAAAAAAGTATGCCTATTATCTGGGGAGCAAAAACAGACACCCAAAGTGTGAAGTGTGAATGCCATAATACTTAAAGATGAGACTGAAAATTACTGAACTCAGGCAGAAAACCAAATTCTGTTGCTGAAGCGGGGAGATTGCACCCTGCAAGAAAATGGTGTAAAGCAAATAGACTTTTTTACCTAGCAACTGCACAACTTGTATACCTGATAAAAGAAAATGCATGCACAGAACTGCTGATATTGAAAAAAATTATCCAAGAAAGAAAAGTCTACAGAGATGCCTGTGAGAGCTACGACCTCTACAAGCAAAATATGCCCATCTGTAGGACTACCACAATTGGGGGTTCTAGCAAATACAGTGGCAACAGCGCCTCCTGAGGTCAGGAAGAAAATTACACCTGATAGCCTAAAAATGGAGGACAAGATGCAGCGTTCCTGTAATGAACCCTACCCCATGGAAGAGTGGCCCTTACAGTCCAATAAAGAGGAAGACATCTCTTACGGGGAACCTAAACCGAGTCACACCCACAAAACACCCCAAGAATGGTGGGGGTGCCTGAACTCGGCACGAACAGAAAAGACCGCACCCTTTGATGACGAATATGATCAGCAGGAGACAGAGCGGGAGCAGTGGATCACCGAATATTTCTGTCAGCTAAAGCAGCTGCAAGAAAAGCCTGGCGTATATAATGAAGCTGCTAAAACTTCAAATGAAGATGGAGACCCCAGTATCCTTGAAGGGACGGTGTCATCCAAATCAAAAAGGAAGAAAAAGAAAAGCGGTTCGTCACTTACCGTGGAAGTAACAGACACGTCCGCAGATCCTGTGGAGAAAAAGGGGGACCGAGTTGCCCTGCAGCCTAGAGGAAATGGAGAATTTGTCCCGCGGTTAACCGAATATCCAGAGGACCCAAGGCAGAAATCGGGTACCCCAAAGAAGTGTCTGTCCGGTGCCAACAGTGAGGAACCCTCAACCAGTCATCCAGGGAAGGGGAGCCGGAACCAGTGAGTGACGATCCCTTGACCAGCCCTGAAGACGCCCTGAAAATTGCCAGGCATGACTGTGATCTGCTCTGTGAAGAATTAGGAAGAGAGAGAAAAAATAATGCTGAGCTACAGAAGACTGTGCTCGCAATTTATTCTGCGGCCAAGACCGAATTGGAGGATCTCAAGACTGAGCTAGATACTGCAAAGGCTACTATCTCCGCCATGGATGAAAAGCAGAGCCAATCTGTTAAAATGGTGGCTACGCTAAAGCGGAAGTATGAGGAGGCACTGAAGCAGATGACAGTCTTCCAGCAAGAGGTTCACACTCTTCGTATAGAGCTTGATGCCTCACATCATGAGACCAACAGCTGCCGCACAGACCTGGAAGTTTCCAGAAAGGAACTACACAGTCTCACTGAGGAGCTGGACATTGCTAAAGAAACTATTGGTAATCTTGGTACAGTTTTCAAAGTCTCTCAGAAGGAGCTTCAGACCCTCAACCTAGAGAAGGAAGTCTCACGCCAGAAGATTGTCATTCTCAAAGCAGATGTGCGTAAATGGAAGGAGGACTGCAAAGAAGCCCTGAAGAATACAGAGACTGAAAAAGGAGAAAGTTCAAGATTAAAAAGAGAAAACTTAAAACTGAAAGAAGAAAATTTTCAGTTAACAGAAGAAGTCAAGGAAAAGTTTGACGCAGAGCACCGACTGCAGAACCAACTGCAAGGTCTGCGTACACACCTCCAGTATGCTGAGGAGAAGCAGCAAACGCTACAGGAAGAAAAACTGCAGGCTGCTAAAGAGGTACAAGCGCTGCAGGAACATCTGAATACCCAGTACGTCCCCACAGAGCAGTATGAGGAGCTAAAGGCCACGCTGCATGTCTTCAGAGCATCGTTGGAAGCGGAGCTTTGATACCAGGTGACTCTGTATGAGAGGGAGCGTGACAAGGCTCAGAAACTGGAGCAAGAGCTGGAGAGACAGAGAGACTTTTCCATTCCCTTGAGTCAGTACACCAAGGAGAAAACAGACGCAGCGGCAACCTTGACGACAAAAATTACAGAGCTCCAGAATATGAAGGAGACTCTGATACAGATTCCTCCAATACGGAAAAAGGTATTGGCTCTGCCCAAGCACCAGTATCCCACAGTAACTAATGCCCGTAAGGACAATGGTACAGTGAGAGTTGGGGACTCCACGCAACTTCAAAACAAAATTACGAAGTTTGAGCCACCAAAGAAAGCACTAGCCAAACCTACAGCTACCCAACAGGCAACAAACAGAGGTAGGAGTGCAGAATCAAAGCCAGAAGAATCCTTAGCTGAAGAAGCTGAACTGGCGACTCCGTGGTGTGGAGAAGCTGCAGAAAGACCACTTCAAGAGCAGTAAACTCTAAGGGCTAGTCCTAACTGCCCTACAACTGTTGCCATACACTTTGTCTACAAAAAGAGGAGTGCCCGACGCAACAGAAATCTCAAGACCGCGCACGCAATAAAAAGACTTTACGTGGAAAAAGTCCTCCTCGAGCGACTGAGGAGTGCTGATCTCAAGCATCTTCGGGAGGAGACAAAAATAAACTAGAGAACGGGCTCCAATCCCAGCGGGACAGAGGGTTCTCTTCCTCCATCCACTCTCATTCAAGTCACAGAGATATCTAGAATGAGAGTGGAAGGATGGGCTTTGGCTGTGGTAAGCCCGAGCTTCCCACAAACAGGGGAGGTATGTAACAGGGGACTTATCCCTGTTCAGTAATGTGCCTTTAATCTAGCAGTGTGGTAGTTAATTACTAAACACCACCTGCCTGATTAGATTGCTTACAAAAACCTGTCTGTTCAGACAGGAAGTGGTTCTCTTTAGCTCTGACTGAGAGCTGACCTTTGGAGAGACAGAGCAGAGGTTCTTGAGTCCCAGGAGAGACTGACCAAAAGAAACCCAGATCTCTGGAGCTGACCAGTCTTGAGCTCTGCCAGCCACACAGCAGAGCTGATTGCAAGACACCAAATAAGACTTCTAAACCTGGATGCTGATATTTTTCTGTGCACGCACGGGTGCGGTTCCAGGAGAGCAGAGAAGCTTACTCTACAGCAACTAAACAGATAAGACTTTCATTACTAAGAGACTGCTTATATCTGCTTATTTTCATGTTATGTGTCTGGGCTGGGAGAAGCTAATGGAGATGTGAACTAATTGCAAGGATTTCACTAGAAATACTCCCAAGTGAATGGAAGCTTTGTTCCCCCCCCCTGTGTTTGGATAATTTCCTGATAAAAAGGAAAAGGCCCAATAAAGCCTATTATAATTTCACATTATAAACGTCTCCAAATTGTGTACCTCTGTGAACGTCCGTCTACAGGGTACCTGTGATATATCCATGCAAGCAAGAAATCAATATAACACAAGTCTGATATAGAAATGCAAGTCTGAGAGTCTGAAGTGGTGAAACCAGGTACTGCAGGGAATTCAAGCTGATCTCTGGAAAAGGAAATATGAGGATCAGCAGGGGTTAAACCAGGCACTGCAAAAACATCAAAGAAAAATGCACTGGTCCCTGCAGCAACAGTTTCAGCCTTAGCAAAAAAAGTCTTAGATGCAATATGTCATCCCTATCTTTACAGAGGGTACAGTGGAGAGTTCTTTTGGAAACTGAACAAGCCTCTTCAACTGAAATTCCCACAAAAAGAAACAAGGGAACTCTTCTCAGGGACAAAGTGCACAATAATCGTACAGAACACTTGCAGCAAAAAAAAAAAACTTTTCACGTTTCCAAACAGGGTTTTTCCAAAAACCAAAACAACAGTACTTATCTTCCTCCAATACAATGGGTTATGCTGAAGCAAGCAGGTTGAGTATCTGTTCCAGCGAGGTCCAGAAGTGGCCTTTATTTTCTGTCATGAGGGGGACTCCTGGAGCGGGTAGGACCTCGGTGGCCGGAACAGCGTGGATATTTAGGTTCACGGGCTGAGGTTGGTGGCGGGCAGCAGTAGGATCATCGGGGTCACAGTTAGGTTTTGGTGGCAGGCAGCAAGGATCGTTGGGTTCCAGGCAGGGGTCGGCAACAGGAAGGCAGGAACAGGGCAGGAAAGCAGGAACAGGACTGGAATTCAGGGACAGGACTGGGACTCGGGAACAGGACTGAGACTTGCTAGTAAACAGACTGGGGTAATCTAGTTCAATAGCAAGGGCCTTTAATATGAACAGGACTCAAAACAGGAACAACATACAGTGGCGGACGCCTTTAGCCTCGTGCGGCCGTTTCAGCGCAACTCTGAAAACCGCGGGCAGATGCAGTGATGCGGCTTGTTCCGGTATTTAAAGCCGCGGCCGCGTGCATTGTATTAGCGCTGTCTCGGCATGAATGCGGCATGAACACGGTGAAGTGCGTGGCATTCGAAAAAAATACCCGAAGAAAATAGGAGATGTTGGAGAATAAAAGGGGCCGTGACAGTAAACAGATCAGGGCAGATGGAGTCTGGACACAAAACAAAGGCCAGGAAGTACAGGAAAAAGGAAACTATAAAGACAGAGGACAGGAGCAACCAGAAGAGACAGACAGATAGAGGAACCCCACAGCAAACAGAAACAGCAGCACACCCAGTGGACAGAGAAGGAACAGAAGGGGAGAGGGAGAACCAGGAAAATATGCCAGGACAATTCCTGATGGGCTGAGAGAGAGTTAGGGCATCAGCTGGGGGCTGAGAGAATGGGGGCATCAGATGGGAGCTGAGAGAATGAAGGCGTGAGATGAGGGCTACGTGAGAATGAGGGCATGAGATGGTTGCTGTGAGAGAATGAGGGAATGAGATGGGATGAGAGAATGGGGACATAAGATAGGACTGAGAGAGAATGGGGGCATGAGCTCTGGGCTGAGAGAGAATGGGGGCATGAGATGGGCACTGAGAGAGAGTGGGGGCATGAGATGGGGCTGAGGGAGAAGGAGGAGTGAGACTGTGAGGAGGGGGGAGAGAGAGAATGAGGGGAGGAGGGGGTGAGAGAGACTGAGGGGAGGAGGGGGTGAGGGAGACTGAGGGGAGGAGGGAATGAGAGAGACTGAGGGGAGGAGGGAATGAGAGAGGCTGGAGGAGGAGGAAGGAGTGAGAGAATGAGAGAATGGTGGAGTAGGGGGGATGAGAGAATAGGAGGAGGAGGGGAAAGAGAGAGACTGGTGGGGAGGAGATTCATACAAAAGATTCACAAATACAATTGTTTTTCCTTTGTTCTATAAAAAAAATTGGAGGGGGGAGAGGGGGGAGGGTGGCCACAGTTGGAGGAATTTGCCCCGGGCGCAAAAAAAAGAACCCTCCTTTGCTCTGGGCTGTTAATTTGTACAGAACAGCAGCCATTAGTTCAATAGCACAGTCCACTAAGTACAGTCTAGTAAAGAGGTTGGGTGCGCTCCCCATGAAAACAATCCACTTTATTTATCATCAATAAAAAATTGCTGATTCAAACTTTAATACATAAAATGCTAAAACATTTTAAAACCTTCCATCCCGATGACGCATGTTGATTCTTAATGAACGACTTGTTTTGGAATACATTCCGCAGGTGAGACTGTAACAAGAGACTCGCAATTATGTTTTTCTTGACACTAGAGATGTGTGAAACTGTCAACAATGCATTTGATACATTTTCAGCGTTTTTTTTTCTCAAATTCACTTCCCTGTGAAAAGTTTAGTCAAACCTCAAAGGGCTAATAGGGCAAATTAGTAAGCTTTTAGAGTAACATCGGCAGACTGAGCGATACATTGTGTGTGCCCTATTTAAACGCTCATCATTTTAGAGAATTTTGCAAATTACCATATTAAATTACGATACACACTGATTTAATGCCAGAGAATCGTTTGTGAGCATCACTGAGCCAAGGCTTGTACACTAATATAAAGGGACAATTTGGCGTGGTTCGTGACTTCATGCGAAAAGTTTGCATGTCGCTACTAGATATAGTAGCTGTTTTTGTATAGTACATGTATTAGCTATATATAGCTTTGGGTTTATAGTGTGCTGTTTTGTAACTGCTAATACATGTCTTTTGCTTTATCTGAGTGTTGCTGCTTTTGTGCCTTTTCTTATGGGAAGACAGGGTTTCTATATTGATTTCTATGGAGCATGCACCTTGACTTTACATTTGTTGCTTCGAGTGCTGGCTGCTGCTTTTTGTTATATATATATATATATATATATATATATATATATATATATATATATATATATATACACACCATATCACATTTTAAGTTATGGTGGGTGAAAAAGGTAACAATAAACCTCCACCGTTAGCATATAGCCAATAAAGAATATCACTTGTGAGCACATTCACGTCTTAGGGCTGGGACGGGGCCTTAGCCTTAGACAGGTCTGCAATGCTGCCTATCACCATTATCACCTAGCATACAGTGCTCCCACTGCTGCAAGGGATTCTGGGAAATGATATGCAAATGAGCACACACTGGGGCCGATTCACTAAGCTACGTTAACTAGCGCTAAAATGGGTTCTATCGCTCGGCCGCAAAAGGCTGAAGCCATAAGCGCTATTCACTAAGGCTGTTTGGCGCGTTTACGGCCTGCCTTGGCCAAAAGGGCCATAGCGCGCGATCACCTTCTTCCCCCCTGTTATCGTGCTAAAAGTTATTTAGCACGATAACTGTTATAAACAAAGCAGCCTGTAAGAACTGCAAGGAGACGCTGCGTCTCAATGCACGGCTCTTACAGGCGATCGTGCTGTACAAATCTGAATTTTAATAGTAGTATACATGGGCAGGGGGTGTCCTGAGCTGAACCGCATTGGTTTCAGGTCCGAGAACCCCCTACTTCAGGAGATATAGGCCCCATTAAGGGGTGCCGGTATCCCCTGCAGAATATAAATGTCCCGGTCACGTGACGCAGGAGCTTTAAAGTGCAGGGGATACCGGCACCCCATAACGGGGCCTGTAACTCCTGAAGTAGGGGGTCCTCGGACCTGAAACCAATGGGGTTCCGGATACCCCCTGCACATCTACACTAGTATTAAAAAACACATAACAATAAATAATAATTCATTACCATAGCGGCTATCCGCATTAATGTACATTTTAATAATAGTGTGCGGGAGCAGGGGGTCCCCTGCTACCGCACAATATTAATAAAAATACATTAAAGCAGCTTCATTACCTTAGTGGCTATCCGCTAAGGCAATGAAGGGGTTAAGGCATAATAGCATGTTTATTGGGGACAATTGCCCCCAATAAACATAGCAATATACCACACACATCCCCCCCGCCCCCTAACACATACTATACATTAATGGGCAAAATTACTATTTTCCACATATGGATAATAATACATTTGCGTGTTAAATATACATTAATTACATTAAATACATTTTGTACTCACCCTTGTCGGGCACCCACGATGAAGGCCCCCCGCATCTTCCTCCCCGTCCATACACTGGGGTGCTGAAAAATATACACAATAAGAAAAAGAGCCAAACTAATGTCCCTTAACCCCTTAATGACCTTAGCAGTAATTATGGGGTTAAGCCACCCTGACCCGATACCCACCCTTCACCCATTTATTTGTACAGTGGCTTCATCATGTATATATATATATATATATATACTGTATATGAATGATTAACCAATATACAAATAAATACTGTACATGGCCAAATACAAATCTCTCCAAATATCAAACAGCAGCAAGCAAAATCAATATCTAAGAAATCAAAATACAAACACTCAATTTAACAATATGTACATTATACAATTAATCTTTGCATCATGTATACTATGTCAAACAATGCTCCAAATCAAATACACTAATCCAAACAAGATACAAATACAATCATTAAAGAAAAACAAAGCATCAACACAATTAATTTACCATCAATTAATCCAATCACCAATCAATTACAATCCAATTCAATTACACACTTCAAATCCTACAATCAAACCGTTGTGAAAAATAATCTATGTCAAAGTAACCATCAAACAAAATCTATCTTCCAAAAATAAACCAATAAAATAATCTATAGCAATCAGCCTGTAACTAAACATTTGCAAACATGAAATGTACATTAGCAACACATTTTTACACAAAGCAGCCAATTACAATTCCAAAAAACATCCAAACAAGGCAAGCCAACAAGTTTTTATTATACCTGTATGTATGTCCATCTATAGTTTACAGACAGTAAAGTTTACAGTACAGTTGGGATGGAGTTCCCACGCTCTGATTGGCTACCGTACCATTGAGTCCAGACATCTTTCTTTTCATGACGTCATCTTAAAGGCAATTGAAGCACAGCCAATTCTGACGTCATCATTTTTTTTTGTCAGCCAAAACACATGGTTTTCACGGCCCAATCAGGACCGTGAGAACCATATGACGAAAATGTGACGTCATAGGCCTTTAAAAACCTATGTCGTCTCATTTTCAGGCTAGACGCCGTGGAGGAAAGAGCTCCTATGAAAAAGAAGACCAGGCCGTGGCGGATGAAGATAAGAAGACCCCGGAAGAAGACAGAAGAAGACAGAAGAAGACCGGAGAAGACCCCCACTATGGATTACAACTAGAAAAAAGAAGATAAAGACACTTGTGGATTGTAATTATTTATTTATTTTATGGTTACCTGGTTCCTGTTGTTGGATTAGCTGTTCCAGTGCTTCCGGTTCCCCTTGATTGCTGTGAGTGGTTCATCTAATGGTAAGTAAAAACATAAAATGTATTTTATTTTACAGGTTTTTTGGCATTTTTTTCCTGACGTCCATTTTTTTTTATGTCCATTTATTTGTCCTGAATGTATGTATGTCACTATGGGTATACATACGTACAGGACAAATCAGTGGTTGTATTGTATGTTGATTTTTAATGTGTTTCAATTGTTTTTCATGCTCTTTTATTGCACCTGTATTTATGTCTGTAAACTATAGATGGACATACATACAGGTATAATAAAAACTTGCTGGCTTGCCTTGTTTGGATGTTTTTTGGAATTGCAATTGGCTGCTTTGTGTTAAAATGTGTTTATAATGTACATGTCATTTTTGCAAATGTTTAGTTAAAGGCTGGTTGCTATAGATTATTTTATTGGCTAATTTTTGGAAGATAGATTTTGTTTGATGGTTACTTTGACATAGATTATTGTTCACAATGGTTTGTTTGTTGAATTTGAAGTGTGTAATTGATTTGTACTGTAATTGATTGGTGATTGGATTAATTGATGGTAAATTAATTGTGTTGATGCTTTGTTTTTCTTTAATGATTGTATTTGTATCTTGTTTGGATTAGTGTATTTGATTTGGAGCATTGTTTGACATAGAATATATGATGCAAAGATGAATTGTATCATGTACACATTGTCAAATTGACTGTTTATATTTGGATTTATTAGATATTGATTGAGCTTGGTGCTGTTTGATATTGGAGAGATTTGTATTTGGCCATGTACAGTATTTATTTGTATATTGGTTAATTGGTATATATATATATACACACATGATGAAGCCACTGTACAAATTAATGGGTGAAGGGTGGGTATCGGGCCAGGGTGGCTTAACCCCTTAATGACTGTAGCGGTTAATAACCGCTAAGGTCATTAAGGGGTTAGGGGACATTTATTTTGTATATTTTTCAGCACCCCAGTGTATGGACGGGGAGGAAGATGCGGGTGGCCTTCATCGTGGGTGCCGGACAAGGGTGAGTACAACATGTATTTAATGTATTTATTGCAACAAATACCTCCACCATTAGCATATAGCCAATAAAGAATATCACTTGTGAGCACATTCACATGTCTTAGGCAGGTGTGCAACCCTGCACTCCCACTGCAGCAAGGGATTCTGGGAAATGACATGCAAATGAGTACACAATGTGCACAATGTTCATCTTTTGCCTAGAATATCCATTCACAAGGAGTCCCATGCTATGTTTAAAAGCTGTGTGAACGGCGATGAATTTGCTTGAATGGTTAAACGATATATTAAACCTACCTACAGGACACTTAAACGATCTTCCTTACTTTCCCTGGGATATTTGTGTCCCCCACAAAGAATGTCCATTATGTAGGCTATATGGGGCTGCACTAGCTGGGGCAGCACCCACAGGATAATGCTGAGATACTTATTGTCAGTCATTTCCTCTACATAAAACCATGGCTGTGAACCCAGCTGCTTCTTGCTAAGCTTCTTCTGTTCCTTTGAAATATGATCACAGTCAATGAAAGAGAAAGAGTGCTGCTCAGGGATTATCTGTAGCAGCGACAGCATTCCATTATATAACAGGCTGACCTGTGTGACGGCACTTCTGCAGGGACCCATAAAATAAGGTATTAGGAAAGGGCCGATATTTATAGGCTTTGCTATAAACTCTTAACATAAATTGCTTGACTAAAATTTCAACAGAAACATAGGCCATGTCTTGTGTCCTGTGCAGAGAAAAGCAGCCTGACCGGACAAGGTCCGTCCTGCACTAGATTGGTGGGTAAAAGATTGTTTTCACTTGGGAGTCTTGAGACTGCGAGACATACTTAGTAATGAGCAGTAAGGTGTCCTCCAGATTATGGAGAAAAACCAGTAAATATTCATAAATAAGCCCTGAGGCCTGGAGTCGTCCACCTCGGTTAAAATGGAGTAAATATCGCACTTGGGAGAAAAAAAAAGATATTTAAACACTGATGATGAGGTAATCAAAGGAACCGATAGGGTTAATTACTGCACTGTGACCATGGGGAGGGGAAGTCATATTTCTACTATGATATAATTTATTACAAAAATTACATAACCCCCTTTGATGCCTGTGACTACCAAGGTTTACCACAGGTATCAAAGGAGTTAATATCAGTAAAACTACACGACCTATCCCCTTGGTTATCTAAATGGCTATGAATGCTTTAACAATGTTATTTCATACAGTTCATTTCTCCCGATGGGACACAGAACGTGTCACAATTACAGTATAGCGCACGCAGCATATAGGAATGTTACAGTATAGCGCTCTGTATGCAGCACATAGGAATGTTACAGTATAGCGCTCTCTATGCAGCACATAGGAATGTTACAGTATAGCGCGCGGTACGCAGCACATAGGAATGTTACAGTATAGCGCTCTGTATGCAGCACATAGGAATGTTACAGTATAGCGCGCTGTATGCAGCACATAGGAATGTTACAGTATAGCGCTCTGTATGCAGCACATAGGAATGTCACAGTATAGCGCGCGGTACGCAGCACATAGGAATGTTACAGTATAGCGCTCTGTACGCAGCACATAGGAATGTTACAGTATAGCGCTCTGTATGCAGCACATAGGAATGTTACAGTATAGCGCTCTGTATGCAGCACATAGGAATGTTACAGTATAGCGCGCTGTATGCAGCACATAGGAATGTTACAGTATAGCGCTCTGTACGCAGCACATAGGAATGTTACAGTATAGCGCGCTGTATGCAGCACATAGGAATGTTACAGTATAGCGCTCTGTACGCAGCACATAGAAATGTTACAGTATAGTGCTCTGTATGCAGCACATAGGAATGTTACAGTATAGCGCTCTGTATGCAGCACATAGGAATGTTACAGTATAGCGCTCTGTACGCAGCACAGTGGAATGTTACAGTATAGCGCTCTGTACGCAGCACATAGGAATGTTACAGTATAGCGCTCTGTACGCAGCACATAGGAATGTTACAGTATAGCGCTCTGTACGCAGCACATAGAAATGTTACAGTATAGCGCTCTGTATGCAGCACATAGGAATGTTACAGTATAGCGCTCTGTATGCAGCACATAGGAATGTTACAGTATAGCGCTCTGTACGCAGCACAGTGGAATGTTACAGTATAGCGCTCTGTACGCAGCACATAGGAATGTTACAGTATAGCGCTCTGTACGCAGCACATAGGAATGTTACAGTATAGCGCTCTGTACACAGCACATAGGAATGTTACAGTATAGCGCGCAGTATGCAGCACATAGGAATGTTACAGTATAGCGCTCTGTACGCAGCACATAGGAATGTTACAGTATAGTGCGCAGTATGCAGCACATAGGAATGTTACAGTATAGCGCTCTGTATGCAGCACATAGGAATGTTACAGTACAGCGCTCTGTACGCAGCACATAGGAATGTTACAGTATAGCACGCGGTACGCAGCACATAGGAATGTTACAGTATAGCGCTCTGTATGCAGCACATAGGAATGTTACAGTATAGCACGCGGTACGCAGCACATAGGAATGTTACAGTATAGCGCGCAGTACGCAGCACATAGGAATGTTACAGTATAGCGCTCTGTACGCAGCACATAGGAATGTTACAGTATAGCGCTCTGTACGCAGCACATAGGAATGTTACAGTATAGCACTCTGTATGCAGCACATAGGAATGTTACAGTATAGCGCTCTGTACTCAGCACATAGGAATGTTACAGTATAGCGCTCTGTATGCAGCACATAGGAATGTTACAGTATAGCGCTCTGTATGCAGCACATAGGAATGTTACAGTATAACGCTCTGTACGCAGCACCTAGGAATGTTACAGTATAGCGCTCTGTACGCAGCACATAGGAATGTTACAGTATAGCGCTCTGTACGCAGGACATAGGAATGTTACAGTATAGCGCTCTGTACGCAGCACATAGGAATGTTACAGTATAGCGCGCTGTATGCAGCACATAGGAATGTTACAGTATAGGGCTCTGTACGCAGCACATAGGAATGTTACAGTATAGCGCTCTGTATGCAGCACATAGGAATGTTAAGTATAGCGCTCTGTACGCAGCACATAGGAATGTTACAGTATAGCGCTCTGTACGCAGGACATAGGAATGTTACAGTATAGCGCTCTGTACGCAGCACATAGGAATGTTACAGTATAGCGCTCTGTACGCAGGACATAGGAATGTTACAGTATAGCGCTCTGTACGCAGGACATAGGAATGTTACAGTATAGCGCGCGGTACGCAGCACATAGGAATGTTACAGTATAGCGCGCGGTACGCAGCACATAGGAATGTTACAGTATAGCGCGCGGTACGCAGCACATAGGAATGTTACAGTGCAGCGCTCTGTATGCAGCACATAGGAATGTTACAGTGCAGCGCGCAGTACGCAGCACATAGGAATGTTACAGTATAGCGCTCTGTACGCAGGACATAGGAATGTTACAGTATAGCGCGCGGTACGCAGCACATAGGAATGTTACAGTATAGCGCTCTGTACGCAGACATAGTAATGTTACAGTATAGCGCGCGGTACGCAGCACATAGGAATGTTACAGTATAGCGCTCTGTATGCAGCACATAGGAATGTTACAGTATAGCGCTCTGCATGCAGCATATAGGAATGTTACAGTATAGCGAGCGGTACACAGCACATAGGAATGTTACAGTATAGCGCTCTGTACGCAGCACATAGGAATGTTACAGTATAGCGCTCTGTACGCAGCACATAGGAATGTTACAGTATAGCGCGCAGTACGCAGCACATAGGAATGTTACAGTACAGCGCTCTGTATGCAGCACATAGGAATGTTACAGTATAGCGCTCTGTACGCAGCACATAGGAATGTTACAGTATAGCGCTCTGTATGCAGCACATAGGAATGTTACAGTATAGCGCTCTGTACGCAGCACATAGGAATGTTACAGTATAGCGCTCTGTACGCAGCACATAGGAATGTTACAGTATAGCGCTCTGTACGCAGCACATAGGAATGTTACAGTATAGCGCTCTGTATGCAGCACATAGGAATGTTACAGTACAGCGCGCGGTACGCAGCACATAGGAATGTTACAGTATAGCGCTCTGTACGCAGCACATAGGAATGTTACAGTATAGCGCTCTGTACGCAGCACATAGGAATGTTACAGTATAGCGCTCTGTACGCAGCACATAGGAATGTTACAGTATAGCGCTCTGTATGCAGCACATAGGGATGTTACAGTATAGCGCTCTGTATGCAGCACATAGGAATGTTACAGTATAGCGCTCTGTATGCAGCACATAGGGATGTTACAGTACAGCGCTCTGTATGCAGCACATAGGAATGTTACAGTATAGCGCTCTGTATGCAGCACATAGGAATGTTACAGTATAGCGCTCTGTATGCAGCACATAGGGATGTTACAGTATAGCGCTCTGTATGCCGCACATAGGAATGTTACAGTATAGCGCTCTGTATGCAGCACATAGGAATGTTACAGTATAGCGCTCTGTACGCAGCACATAGGAATGTTACAGTATAGCGCTCTGTACGCAGCACATAGGAATGTTACAGTATAGCGCTCTGTATGCAGCACATAGGGATGTTACAGTATAGCGCTCTGTATGCAGCACATAGGAATGTTACAGTATAGCGCTCTGTATGCAGCACATAGGAATGTTACAGTATAGCGCTCTGTATGCAGCACATAGGGATGTTACAGTACAGCGCTCTGTATGCAGCACATAGGAATGTTACAGTATAGCGCTCTGTATGCAGCACATAGGAATGTTACAGTATAGCGCTCTGTATGCAGCACATAGGAATGTTACAGTACAGCGCGCAGTACGCAGCACATAGGAATGTTACAGTATAGCGCTCTGTACGCAGCACATAGGAATGTTACAGTATAGCGCGCGGTATGCAGCACATAGGAATGTTACAGTATAGCGCGCGGTACGCAGCACATAGGAATGTTACAGTATAGCGCGCAGTAAGCAGCACATAGGAATGTTACAGTATAGCGCGCAGTGCGCAGCACATAGGAATGTTACAGTATAGCGCTCTGTACGCAGCACATAGGAATGTTACAGTACAGCGAGCGGTACGCAGCACATAGGAATGTTACAGTACAGCGCGCAGTACGCAGCACATAGGAATGTTACAGTATAGCGCACGGTACGCAGCACATAGGAATGTTACAGTATAGCGCTCTGTACGCAGCACATAGGAATGTTACAGTATAGCGCTCTGTACGCAGCACATAGGAATGTTACAGTATAGCGAGCGGAACACAGCACAGAGGAATGTTACAGTATAGCGAGCGGTACGCAGCACATAGGAATGTTACAGTATAGCGCACCTTAGTGATCAGCTAGACATGGATACCCATGACTGGCTGACCACTTGTGCTGCCAAGCGTGGTATTTGAATGTGTTATAGTTTATATCACCTATTCCATGCTGGATAAGCTTATCTTGGTTCTGTATGTATTTTTCTCCCATTTGTTGCTATATTTTCAAGATGGGGCTAACACCAGCCTGGACTAGGCGATTAAAAAGCGGTATTTTTGGGCGTTCTGCCGGTACCGATATACATCGGGTGCTGAAATTTGAGATATTTTTTAATTTTGCTGCCTGTCCTGATATTTTTAGCAGCTGCAGAAAAAACGGCATTATTTTTAGCCGTACAAAGATGATAACTATAAAAAGAGGGAATTTTTTTGGGCCCCAATAGCGCATTTTTTCATTACGGAAGCTTGATTACTCTAGTCCTGAATTCCAAGGCATACTAGTATTGTCCAGGATAAAGACATGGGTCTGTCTTTGTGTCTCTGTCTTTCTCTCTGTCTCTGTCTGTCTCTGTCTCTCTCTCTCTCTCTCTGTCTCTGTGTCTGTCTCTGTGTCTCTCTGTCTCTGTGTCTCTCTCTCTCTCTCTGTGTCTGTTTCTGTCTCTGTGTCTCTCTCTCTCTGTGTCTGTCTCTCTGTCTGTGTCTGTCTCTGTGTCTGTCTCTCTCTCTCTCTGTGTCTGTCTCTGTGTCTGTCTCTGTCTCTCTGTCTCTGTGTGTGTCTCTCTCTCATATCTAGAAATAGATAAACAGATATCTGAGTTGATACAACAAGTCTAAGGAAACTATTTGTTAAGTCGTTGACATGTACACTGATTTACAATGTATTTGCTAGTAAATATGTCCTAAAAATATTGAGATGTTACATTTTTATAAATGTGCATTAAATAATTTAATGATGAATCTTGTAGGCTCTAATTTGTAGTTTTTTTACAATGTTTATTACAAGGTCATACTTTGTGCATACGATTGTAAGAAAATATGACATGTTAAAGTTCAGTAGCATGTTATTATTGTTTTGACGTGTCAAGCATTTTAATATGACTGTGAAGGAGCCGGGAGGCCTTGGATCATCGCTCAGGTTTGCACATTTAACAGTGTCTGCTGCTGACTTACCTTCACCTTGTGTGTTCTCATATGTTGTTTGTATTGCTGCTGATTTTTGATATATATTAAAGAACAAACTTTGTGAGACCAAAAGGAAAACGTATGTCCTTCATTTTCATATCTATATGTAGCGGTGTTCCCCTCCCCACAATCCCAGATCGAGGCCATTACTGGGTATATGTGGTGCATACCTGCTGGTAACAAGAGGGCTGAGTCGTCCGCGGTGACTTTGGGACACAGGAACAGGCTTCTGGGGTCCATACCCCACATAATACTTAGCTGTGCAGCGCCTCCATCTGCTGTAGGCTCCAGGGATGTATGGAGATGATCTCCCACGGTGGAACTTGTACCTCTTCCACCAGTTAGATCACACACCAGGGCGGAGGTATATTGCAAACAGAAACGGTTTATTACTACACACTTTGAAGTAACACAGCAGCTACGCAGCAGTCTTCTGCCGGATACGGTCTCCTGGCTCAGTTAACACGGCAGATGGTCCCTGGACTGTGATCACTGCAGACCAAGGGCACCCGCATGTAGGCCCCAATCTCAGGTTCCCTGTCGTGTGACCTACCTTCCTCAGAGGGTTGGAACAACCTCCAACTTTATGGCGGTCCTGCCCTTAAGTACAGCCAGAAGGCGGGCACCCCGTTGTCACATCTACAACAGGATGTATCACCCTCTGCTGTCACTCATGTGCAGTACCAAAGGTGAAGGGGGAAACCCCATACCAACTTCTGGCAACCTGATAGTACCAGGGTGCCAGCCCATTGGGTAGAATAGTAGCCGGGGGGTACCCGGCTAAATATATTTCTGAGTGCTGGTCCAGTTTGTTTTTTATAGTTGTATGCATCCAGCGGAATCGATGCAGGATCTTAGCACCTCTAACTAAATTATACAGGACAGGCTGAGTGCAAGTTAATTGTCTTTTTTGTTTAAAGCATTTTATGTACACCATTAAACACATAGTGTGTGTGTGTGTGTGTGTGTGTGTGTGTGTGTGTGTGTGTGTGTGTGTGTGTGTGTGTGTGTGTGTGTGTGTGTGTGTGTGTGTGTGTGTGTGTGTG
The DNA here is from genome assembly GCF_040206685.1 of Ascaphus truei. Lineage (NCBI taxonomy): Eukaryota > Metazoa > Chordata > Amphibia > Anura > Ascaphidae > Ascaphus > Ascaphus truei. The sequence continues at coordinate 307,618,015 of NC_134487.1, read as the reverse complement.
TGTGTGTGTGTGTGTGTGTGTGTGTGTGTGTGTGTGTGTGTGTGTGTGTATATATGCAATTTACACTCTGTGAGTATCAATTTGTGATTGAACAGTATATTTGTAAAATTATTTTTTGTGCATTTTGATTAAATCTGTTATAATAAATGACTCATTGAGTTATAACGTATTTATTGTTTAAGTGCCAGTCTAATTTCATTTTTATTTATATATTGATTGTACGTGTTGGTGAAGGTGCTGGACCAGAGCAGCAGATACTGTACACACACAAGGTCTGTTTTTTGTAATTGACAAATGAAACATGTAGCCTTGTCATGTAACTTAGGCCAGATTGAATGCACACATTTAAAGTACCGTAGATTCATATAACATTTCAATAGAATATATCCAAAAAGCATTTAATTAATAACACATGTCCAATGTAATCACTAGTAATATAATAAGGACTAAATTGTTTAAATGACTATGTTATTGAAATCACACTTGTGCCAAAATGTTAGACAACATGGAGCCCCTGGCTATGTTTCTGCTCAACAACATGTAGTGACGGCTCCTAAAGGCTTTTTCAATCTTGCATCAAAGAGCAAGACAGAGGCAAAGACAAGAGCATGTGTTTCGTGTAAAAATACATATTTTTAACATGAAAGAAGAAGAGGTTAGGATTAGATACAGATTGAGTTCTGAAGCCATTATTGAGCTATATGATATGGTAAAGAAAAGCCTTACGTAGATTCCTCAACAAGGAAAAGTTATGCCGTCCCTGGTATAGTTAAAATACTTACAGCTATTCATTTTTTTGCCTCTGGTTCATTCCAAACTACAGTAGCATCACTAGCTGGAATCTCACAGCCCACATTTAGTAGATGTTTATCACAAGTGCTGAATGCAATATTAAACATAGTACCAACATATATCGAGTTTTCAAATGATCTTGAAACTATAAGCAATATAAAATAGGGGTTCTACAATATAGCTGGTTTCCCAATGTTATGGGTGTCCTTGATTGTGGCTCTAATGGACAATGAATTTATGTTTAGAAACGGAACACTTTACCATTCCTTAAATGTTCATATGTTGTGCTCATCTAATCAGACTAGAATGAATGTTGATGCAATATTTCCTGCAGCTACGGTACACGATTCTTATATTTTACGTCATTCTGGAATCCACGATATTTTTACTTCGGGTATTCTTCTCGAGCGATGGCTTCTAGGTAAGTTCGGTTCACAATGACATATTGTACATTACATTGATGTCAAATAAGCCCACAGAAAACAGTGTATTCATATAACAGTTTTCACATCATGTATTATTTCAAAGTTTACACTTATTATGTACACGTATATGGGTAAATCTAATTAAGTGTACCCAGAAAATGATACATGGATTATGACAAATGTATGACTTATTTCTTTATATAATATATATATATATATATATAGAAAACAAACAAGACTGCGCCTTAAAGTGTGAACCGATCCCCAGCTCAATGTTATAACAATATAATAAAATTATAGCCCAAATATTGGTGAATATTATAGATACCAAAACAATGATAGAAAAAAAGATCAAATATATAAATTAATTGATTAAAAATATATATATATTTATATGTGTATGTCTGGATGTTGCTGGTATATATGAAGCTAAATAGAGTAGCATATAACCAACAAATGGATAGGACAAGGGATAATAAAAAAAACAAAAAAAAACCAATGAAATTATGGATACAATTGCATGAACCAATATAAAAAGTCCAATTATAGATGGATCAATAGTAAGATCTTGCTGCAAACAGGAACAGGCTGCCTTCCACAGGGAACCAACGAATTCCAAGCCAATCTGTACAAAAACACAAAAAGAAAGCGCCCGATCCTAGTGCAATATGTCCAAAAAATATGTCCAATACATTTATTTCCCTTAAAAATCCAACAAAATGCTAACTCACAAACAACAGAATAAACACAGCGTTTTATGAGGTATACTCATATGTTGGATTTTTAAGGGAAATAAATGTATAATTTTTGGGACATATTGCACTAGGATCGGGCGCTTTCTTTTTGTGTTTTTGTACATATATCACGGTGCAGGTGAATTCACTGAATGGAGGGGACTTCTAATTCAGATCAGCACAGGTGAGTGGTAAGAGCAGGGCGCTTCTGACTCAACGCGTTTCTCCTAACGAAGCGACAACAGCGAAACGCGTTGAGTCAGAAGCGCCCTGCTGTTACCACTCACCTGTGCTGATCTGCGTTAGAAGTCCCCTTCATTCGGTGAATTCACCTGCGCCGTGATACCGCGATACCGGAAATGAACCGCCGGTAACCGGAAGTGACGCGACGGGAGACTCGAGCAGAGTGGGTGAGAATTTGGAGGCAGAGTTCGCTTTTCCTATGTGTCCAGTATACTTTTTATTGAAGTAAGCATACACCTATATGGTCTCTTAGTGATTAAAAGTTGTTTTTTATGGTACACACTATGTTTGGTGTTCCGTTTTCTCCTGCATATACGGCTGCCATTATACCATTCTGAGGGATATCCCACTGCCCCTTAGAACCCTGAGATACAGAGGGAGAGAAGATCCATACGAATTTACCACACTATCCATCACTTACCCAAGGTTGGGTTACATGCCTGTTTATTTCAGAAAGAACGTGAGTTCTGAATTTATAGAATCCCATCAATTTGGAGATACACCTTTAAGAGACCGTGTTGCACTATTGTATCTATTTTTTATTTCACATATCCACCATTAAACGAGATGCACTCCCCTTCAATTCCCACACGAACAACACGGGGGAATGGAGAAAGACAAGGAAAACCACAAGGCGAACGTTGGGTAGGGGGGTTGAGAAGAGGGCCATTAGGGGGGCAAAGTTTCACACCCCTTCCTCAGGCCCGTTCCCTCAGGTCCAAAGGTACTTCACTAAACCCTGTGTCCCCAGCAAACTATGTAGACCCCACATTTAAGTAACTGGTTATACTGATATAAACAAACAAATTAGAACCGGCGCCTTACAAGTCCATATGTATGAATCTTTAAAGTCCAAAAGTGAAGGAAGTGTCCAGAACTCTTCTAATCCTGTGCTTCCAGGTGATTGAATGATGATGCGGCCGTGCGTTCCGTGATATGCGGATCAAAAACAGAGAGAAATCATAGTGCAATAATGCTGGCAAACAAACATAAGACTGACACTACATGCAAGAGACACAGTCCAACTGACTAACACTACATACAAGAAACACAGTCCAACTGACTAACACTACATACAAGAGACACAGTCCAACTGACTAACACTACATGCAAGAGACACAGTCCAACTGACTAACACTACATACAAGAGACACAGTCCAACTGACTAACACTACATACAATACACACATAACATAGACAAATGATGACAGATAATAGCAAGCCTGAAAATATAAAAAAGCTAATTTAATACAACTTAAAAAACAATAAAATTGCTGATATGAGGATGACTGTGAGACCGCTAGTCCGGTGGGTTAAAACCAGGACCCTACTCACAAGATGGTTGGCGTATACAGGCATTTTAAATCGACCGCAATGAGGTGTCAGCTTGTCCTCCAGTGGCACTGGAGTGTCCATGGATGCACTCCAGTGCTGTCCCGCGTTCCTAGGACAGATGCTCCGACACTGGGGGGCGGACGTTGAGGGGAAAGCCTCTTCCTGCTTGGTGGTTCGATACACGCCTGTCACGCTGCTCACATCAGTCCCGTCAGGTATAGCTATGAACCTTGACCCTACGCGTTTCGTGCAGTTCCGCGTCACTTCTTCAGGGGAAGGTTGTACTTTGTGTAATGGTTATACTGATATCCCAGCAAACAGCCAAAAGCTAAATGCACAAAGTCCAGATGCAACAAGAGGATGTATACTGCACTTGATATAGGTGAATCCACCGTCCTGGTACTCAGAAAGTTCCTCTACTTCTCTCTGGAACCCCCCATTTTGTTCCATGATAGTATTTTGGAGGAATAGGGTCCTCCTTGTTCCCTTGGCACCCTGCATTTATTTTCTAGCATTTATTGAGTGCTGTCTATCCCTTCTCTTTTTATATAGTAACGTTATTATGTTTGGACCAGTCTAGAAACTTCATCTTTGTCTAAATGCCAGCAGCATGTTTTCCCGTTTAAACACTACACATTCACGAGATGCTAAACGTAATTACTATAAACATTTTGTCTAATGATTTTTAAAGTATCCCCAGCCAAAGTAACATCCTATGTTAACCAATTCCCCTACACACGGAGCATGTAAATGATTAGCTGAGGAATGTCATGTGACCCAGTTGGAAGAGAAATGGGAATATTTGTACAATGATTGTAATGGCTTAACTGTATACTTTACCAACACTGTGAGATAACCCAACCTCTGGTACCTGTGCTTTGCAGAGCGTATACCTAGCACTATTCTAAATTGAACGTAATTATTTGAGTAGTACATTATCATTTATTTCTAACGCGTCAATGACGTTTCAGTGTGATACATGTAAAACAGAACCGTTTCCTAAGGAGGCAGTGGCTATGGTGAGAGAGGAGATTTTGATGCCTATATGAAAGCAGCAAAATGTGAAAAATCTTATATTGTTTTTTTAAATAAATCCATTCTGTAGTATTAGATATTATTGTCTGTCATTTAAAATTATTTTTTAATGCACTAATTAATGCTGCTCCATCCCCAACAGTCAGTATGCCCAGGAGAAAGAAACCTGGAAAAGCAAGCTGCTGGGATCCTAGCAAAGGAATTGGCAGAGCTCCAAAACGTAATGAAGGATGCGTTGATGCACACTCAGAGCCAGCACCAGGATGAGAGAGGCTCTGAGAGCAAAATTGCGAGATGTACGCACAAAACAGATTCTCTCACAGGTGAACTGAACTTGTTGAAAAGGGAGAAAAGCATTTGAATAATTCAGAAGTACTGCAAAGCTGTTATCCAATGAAGAAGCAAAAGAGAAAATTATCAGCGTAAACGCTCTGCAACTGTCATCCAGGCTGCCTACAGAGGGATGAAAATTCGTCAGTTCAATTGCCGCAATAAAGCAGCCAGAGTCAGTGAGAACTCTGTCAAGGTTGAGGTGCTTCAAATGAATGGTGCTTCATCTTCTAAGTACCATTTGCCCAAAAGGGGAAATCAAAAATTTCTGATGAGAGTGAAAATGGTCTTGAGAAAAGACATTGCAGTGAGAGGAACCAAGAAGGTTCAAAGATTGGAAAGCAAAAGCGATGAAGGTCAATGCTGGCCTTGAATAGTTCTAGATCTCACCACTCTGGGCCACAATATAAAGAGAAGAAGAATCTAGTCCAGAGTTTCGTCAGAAGCTAAAGAGACTAGTACCACCATGTGCAGGATACAGACAGCGTTAAAAGGAAGTCTGAGGATGTAATGGACTGGAAGTCAAGAAAGAAGAAAAAAACACGTGTTGGAACTAATAGATTAGGTTACACGTGCGGACTATGTCATGGACAGTTTAGTCTTGCAACATAATTCGCTACTACAGTTATATCATATATTATGCCTTTAGAATGAGCAGTAAATATTGCAATATTGTATTTTTCTCTTCTTTGGAAATGTAACTAAGACTACAAATTAGTTGACAAAGTTGAGACATTAGGGGGTCTGACATAACAGCATTAGGATCTAAGAAGCCATTTTGTTTGACTATTTTAGTCCGCCATCTTGTCTTGTCTTTGTGAGTTTTATGTCATCTTTAAGAAATCTGTGTGAATGAACGTGTGAAACAGGAATGGAATGTTTTCGCTCCTAGCTGACTTTATTGATCTTTCCTCATCCAATCAGCTCCAAAATGAAAGTGTAAACAGGCCAGAAGTTATGAGAAGCCTCGTTAGTAGTCTAAGATAAGCTCAGATTCTTGCAATGAAACTGTTTCTCATACTATATGCCAGGTGGCAGAACAGATACATCCCATTTAACCCCATAATGATTTTTAGCTTACATACATTTTATCCAGTATTATTATGTATTACAAAATTACATCAGCTTTAGTATTGTTATGTATTACAAAATGATGTCATATTTAGTGACGTGCAAGCCCCCCCATAAAGGGGTGGAGCTTTAGTTTTTAGGGTATACCGTGTTATCTGGGGGGAGAGCTTTTTGTTTTGTGTGCACCTGAAATAAACTAATTTGATAACTGAATTTTTGTTGTAACATTTTTACAGCTTTTACATAGTATACAGGGTTGACGACCCTTAACAGTAATGGAAGGTGGTATCGTTTGAAAATGTTGGTAAACTACAAGTGAGTATAGAGGGTTTGACAGCCCGTAACAAGATTACAAGGCTGCATCTTCTAAAAAATAACTAACGGTAGCCCACAATGTAGAAGAAAAAAAAGTTAATGGCCCTTTTTCGGAAATATATAATCAATCAGATCCTACAGTAGAGAAAAACCCCAGAAGGTGATAGAAGGTGATAGAAGGTGATAGAAACTGTCCGGTTTCGTGAATATATACAGATAATGTTTATCATATCCTGAGCTATAGGAAATTGTTGTTGCTAGAAAAGTGTTTTGGAAAATAGTTTCCTATTAGAAGGCAACAAAATAGGTTAGCCAAGAATAGTACGTTATGATGAAACTTATTGGAAAGGAAAAGTAAGATTGCAGGAAAAGTATTATAAAAAGACACAAAATATGGTAGCTGAGAATAGTATGTTACGGCGAAACTTATTGTCCATAATTGCCGCACAGGCTCAAATAAAAGTCTTGGGAAAAGGGTCAAATTCCTTTTTAGTGAACGCTTAATTTTGGGGAGTTGGCTCAAGTCTTTCAGATTGGACACTCCGGTATATATCCATGGCCGCTCACCCCAGTAGGTGTGAGCTGGGGAGGGAGATATGTGACATAGTCCCAGGATATTAGGCAGCTTTCTGCCCGATTCAGGTCAGAAAGTGCAGAGATAGTGTAAAAGGATCCATTCCACAGCTTCACGTTTAACCAGAGGCCGGTGGATGGAAAGTCCAGGCCAGAGTTTATAATGGTTCTAATTCCCCTCACGTGCAATCCTAATTAAGGAACAGGTATTTATGGCAGATAGGTTTGCTGCTTTAGTCTCTCTCTTCTGGAGGCTGGGGATATCTCCGCTCCCCTGCATCCAGTTCGGGAAGGATGCTCTCTTCATGTGTTGCAGTATCCATCCAAGGATTGGACGCTGTACCCATCTAACAGATAAGACTCAATGTTATTTCACTATACATGAATGTTATTTAAAGCTGATAGCCAGCTTAGGTGGCAGCAACCAGTTAGAAAGGGCTGGAACAATGTTTAGTCAGTCTCCTATGACGGAGTAGGCTTTACTTTTCTGATTTTGTTTCTTAAAGTGATGGTGTGTCAAAAATATTGAATTTCATTGAAGTAAGAATTACCACTGAAGATTAAGAGCTGAGTGCCCCAATGTGTATCTGTTAAAGTTGCAGTCCCCTCCTGGGGCGAAATAAAAACAGACAGAAGCCTTAATTTCGCCATATAATGCTACGTGTTATCCTTGTGTTTCTCTAAATAACCCTAGAAGACTGTGTCGTGAAGAGCCCAGACAGACGTCAGCACTACACAAGGGTGCAGTTTGTCACAATACATACATACATACTGTGACAGGGCCTTCCTTCGGTTTAAAAAGGCAGCAAACCTAAAGCCTGTCTGTTGCTGATGAGTCCAGCAGGGAGCTGGTTAATTGCAGCTAGAGTCAATTAGCCAGTCTTTCCCTGGCCCATCAAGCAGTTTTAAAGGTGTTCTGCACAAACTGAATGGGTTCTCTAGCACAGACGGACTGTGCTGCCAGAGAGATCCACAGGAAACAGATATCTCTAGCACTGAGGAAGTGACTGCGGCAAGGGAGATCCCAGGGAAACAGACCCTATATTGCAGGGTGCAGCGGACCCTGGAACCCACCAGAGGGTGCACTGCACGGACACCAACCCAGACCAGGACTGATATAAAAAGCCCCCTGCTTACCTGGTACCTCTTTGGACATTAGAGTCAGAGGTTGGTAAGATAGGGACCGGGAAGTGTGAGTGATCCCTTACAAAGGATAGGCCTGTTTCATTTGTTTTTTGCATGCTTACATGAAGCTGTACTGATTAAAGCCAAATATAAGCCAATGTTTATTTTTCATTAAACTACGTCTCCCTGGTTATACCTGTGCACTTGTCTCCTTCACATACATACAACACAAAAGAGGTCCTTAAGTCAAACGCCAACCTTCTACCTTCATTTGGAATCAGGAATTAATTTGTTTATGTACTCATACAACATGATTTTGTTTAAGTTTTGAAAAAAAGAAAAGAACTTGGGAACAGAAATAAATATATATATATATTTTTTTTTTTAAAATTGAAACTAGAACAAAGCTAATACTAGCTTTTGAAATTTTACTTGGCCAGCTATCAGTTTTTGAATGTTACATATCCTGCCGATAGAAGAGGACACCTATTGTTTCAGAACAGCTGCACACAAAAGAATGGATGGTAATTTGTACTGGATAGCTCTGGGCAAAAGCAATTAATAAGTTTCGCAGGTTCTTGATTGACAAATATAGGCAACATATGGTATTGAAAAAGCAAATGAATATGAAAAATAACAAAACAATATGGTAATACGTTTCAACAGTGCTGACAAGCTTTGTATTGTATTGTATGTCTTTATTTGTATAGCGTCATTAATGTACATAGCGCTTCACAGTAGTAATACACATGGTAATCATATAAATAATATAATATAAATAACAGGTCATGGGAATAAGTGCTTCAGACAAATGTAACATTTAGGAAGAGGAGTCCCTGCTCCGAGGAGCTTACAATCTAATTGGTAGGTAGGGAGAACGTACAGAGACAGTAGCAGGGCATTTTGGTAAGTGCCTCTGCACGATCCAGGCTTTATGTAGCATGTGTCCAGTAATATCTACGGTGCTACTCATATTCTTCTGTAAGCAAGTGTGTCTTAAAGTGTTTCTAATTTGTATGGAATCGGAAATCTAAAAACAAAACAAGACCATTTTTCTAACTTAAATGGGAGGACACTGTCGTGGGGACCAATGGGGTGTCGTCATGTACCAACGTCTATGAACATTTCTTTTGGATTGAATATGTCTATAATTTGCCTTTTTTCAATCAGGATTGGCCTATGGTAACACGCCAATGCCCTCTTTATAGTTTGGAAGAGCAACACCCATGATACTGAACTCTTTAGTCAGTGCCAACATGATACTAATTCTGCCATTACTTTTACCACCAGATGGACAATCCAACATCCCTTTCTTTATTATAATGATAACAAAAAACAATGGAAAAATGGTCCACTGACCATTTAGAAAGCCTTCGGACAAGAACACACTATTACAAGCCAACATGTATCTTCCTCCAAATGTACTGGTATTCCTCAGGGTGATACAAACTGCAGAAGAGCCTAGGATCGTTCTGATTCATTATAGTAGATGAAGTTGCTCTTCACTGAGAGAAGATATGCAGTCTTTAACATAGAAGATTAAATAGCCCAACCCCGCTTCTCCACGGCAAAGCAAGAATCTGACTCACATACTGTAGGCTCATTTTTTCCTTTCAATATACCACTGTTTGTCAATTTCTCAAACATACGTTGTTTAATAGCTTTCTGCACAGTACTCATATAGGAATCTGTCTTATTTAGCATTTCTGTTTGCTGTTTTCCTTGAGTCCTGTTAGGTGCCTTGACATCATTAGATTGCTTGTTTACAGATGTTATAGATTTGGACCCAATGCCCCATTACATAATCTTCATGCAGTATGACGTCTCCTTGCTACATCGCACCGTTTCCTATGCAGCTCCCAGTCAGCTGGACATTGGCGGCAATTCCCTCTGGTGGTCATATTGCGATATTTATTCTCCCTGTTCTTACAGTACTGTACATTGTTTTTCGATGCGTCTTCCAGGTACAATGGCGCACTTAGAAACGTTGGCTCTAAAATATAGTCATGAAATACTTTGTGAGTAGTTGGAAGGTTTGCCCAATATCTCTTTTCTGCTTTGTGCCTTAAATATTACTAAACAGCAGCTGTACAGTGTTATGAACTTACATTAAGATATTTAGAAGTTTTTTCTCTTCAAACATCTCTCTAGCGTTTAATTATTACAACAATTAATTAGACAAATCTTGCAGACAAACTTATGTATCCAGATGATTACATTGTAATGTAAAAGTTGAATGCTTTAATCTGATATTTATTATGTGTGTGTTCTTTTTAATCCTTTCTATTTGGGGAATAGCATTTTTAATATCAATTCCAACAGGGAAAGGCCGCCAGTGAGTTACTGTACTCACTTTTCATCTTTCATTTACTTGCTTCTTTTTTACCAGTGCATCTCTGAACAGGAGCTGAACGGAGGATGTATGCTTTTAGATATTCCCATTAGGAACATATTTAAAACATGTTGACGTAGGTAAATTCTTCCAGCCTTTAGTCAATTCTCTAGTGAGGCTTTTTATAGACAGAGACTTTGCATCTTAAGCTATCCCCAGTGTATATCAACACATCAAGTTTGAACTACAAAGCTTCAGCTTAATCTGTGTGATGTCTTCTAAATACTCAGGGCAGAAATAAGAATCAAGAAGGAATGCGAAAGAACCCAAACGTAATCACAGTCAGTCTTTTCTCTTTCCAGTATTTGAAGACCTAAGAAAACGTTGACAATATTTATGGGCATGCTAATATTCTGTAAAAAGACAAACTGATCCTCTGTCCCTCAAAGTTTGTTTCCACTTTTATAGCTTGTGTTTATTTGAAACTTTGATGATTGACACTGAGTTGCAAAAGAAAATACAAAAGGAAGATCATAAAGCTGTATAAACATGTCAATTCACTACAGAACAAGAATATGTTTTCTCTAGAGTTAAATCAATTCAAACCTGAATATTTTCATTACTTTATGTTTAGTCAGCAGGATTTAAAAAGTAAAGCATTGATTCAGTGTCTAATACCCAGTCGTTCTAGTTAGGGGGATTAACTCATTTAAGTCAGGCCACTTACCATGACGTTATTCTAAGTTTACATTGTGTTAACAGTAACTGTATTCACTAAGGACAATAACGTTGGACCATTATTTCTCACTTAAAGAGCATATCATTAACTAAAACGGATGTAAGTGATAATGAGATGCAGAAAAGGTGTTATCATATCATCCCCTATTTACTAAACCCCATTAATGTTAATGCGGGAAAGTAACGCTACAGATGTGGCAGTACTCACTGTCCCTGGCACCGCGGTGGAAGAAGCAAAAGGTCCATGGTGCCAGGTACAGTGTCTGCTGCGATCGAGCAGCGGGGATCCATGCTTCCATATGGAACCACCCACCGGGGTAATCCTCTGGTGCCATGACCACCGTGGTGACCCCAGGTGGCAGCAGAACCGATGACACTTGGGGGCCTATTCTAGTAGTTTCGATAACGTTTCTGCCATTTTGAATGGTTTGGCAAACCCCATTTTACTACAGGTGTGCGTAATATTTTCTGTGTTCCTTTAAAGTCTGCACTTGTGTAACGAGAAAAATGTAGTGTATCCGTGAAACTGCCGCCCCTGTAAGTAAACTCAAAACTCACCAGCATAGAAAAAATTAAAATGTTTATTTAAATTACATAAAAAATGGTACAAGAATATACACAAACAAAACAAGTGTTCTCCTCCCACGCGTTTCACGCCCTCTCTGGTGCTTTCTCAAGGAGTCTGATTTAGGGAGGGGTAAAGTACTATTTAAGCCTCTCCCATATAATCACAAACAGGACAAAACATCTGATAACAATTGTTTCATTAACGAAAAAAAGGGAGAACTGATGATTCGTGATAGCTCACTCCGTGCATTAAATTAAATGAATAAAAGGTGCATAACAGTGTACTAATTTAAATGTATCTATAACTAGAATTCATAAATAGAATTCATAAATGGATCTTCAATATAGGCATTACAGGCATACCCCGCATTAACGTACGCAATGGGTCCAGAGCATGTATATAAAGCAAAAATGTACTTAAAGTGAAGCACTACCTTTTTCCACTTATCGATGCTTCGGTACAGGTAGGGAGCCGGTATTGCGGTTCAGGACGTGCTGACAAGCGCATGCGCAGGCTGCCATTTGCCTATTGGGCGAGGGGAATCAGCGCGTCACTACTACGGTGGTCTGTAAGGCAGAATAAGTGTCCGTACTCGCGAAGTGAGCGTACGGACACAGGGGTATGGGGCTATTTAAAATATGTCCTTACTCGCTAGTGTACTTAAAGTGAGTGTCCTTAAACCGGGGTATGCCTCTATATGTCCTCCATTAATGTAATGTCAAATACAAGAGTATAACCAAAAAAGATATATACACTAAATGTCACAAATACTCAATGAGATAATATGAAGTACTATAGTTGTAAAAAACATAATCTCATGATAATTAAACATGGTATAAGAATAAGGATAAATCAGTATTGTCATGACCAGATATATCATACACCACATAGATGTTTAGAAAGTGATGTATACTGGATCTACAGAGAAACATACATCTGAGAGATAGATTCTATTTGTGTAACGCACCTGTAATCCTTTGCAGTTGCTGCAACATTTGAAAAACACATTTCCCATAAAATGGGAGTTAAGTATTTCTATAGACTTGTACAGTAATGTCTCAGTCAATGTGTACGATGGCTCGTGTCTCTTATGTCATTCCACTTTGTATTGCCGTAATATAAATACAACATTCTGTCATTGTTGTCACATTCTACATTACCAGCTGAATGTTATTTTACAGTAGCGGCTTGCAGGCCAACACATGGTTGTGTAAATTCATTTGTACTAACATTTAGTAGTCATATGGTAATAAGATTACAAAGGTAAAAAAAACTTACTCTAATTTAGAAAGGTTCAGTAAATTAACTTCCCTTCTGTTTTACATGAAAGAATAATTATGCACAGATTATTTTCCTTTTCCAGAAATCATCTAATCCTAAAATTAACTCCAGTGGTGGATCTAATGGATACATATTGGATACATATTTTACTAGTTTCTCCTTTGCACTGGAATACATTACAATTACAACTTACTTTAAACCCACTAAGTTTTATGGAGGCAGATGGGACATATACTCTGTTAAAGAGGATATATGGAACCTTCATTGCATAATGCAGACGTCTAGTAGCTACTGTATCCTCACCGTGGATTACTGAAATGCTTTGCAGGTTCTTCAGATACTTTATAGAGGCCCAGCTGAATGTTCCACAAAGATGTTGTATAGTATGTAAGCGTTACGGACTTTAGCTATCATTTCCCTCAGACGTAGATTGTGTCCTTAATCTCAACATCATATGCTATGTTTTATATACATTTAGATATACTTATATTTATATTATTTATACTGTATTACATTTATATATATTATGTATATTATATTTATATTATTTATACTGTATTACATTTATATATATTATGTATATTATATTTATATTATATTTATATACACAGTTGTTGATACTTAGCATACTACGTTATTGCCAGATAAGTCAAGCATAATAACAAGAAAAGCCAAAGACATACTTTTAGTAGACAGACAAAATATGAACTTTACTGGCCATAGAGACTGTGATGGCAGATACAGAAGAGATAATAAGGAAAAGGTTAAAAAAATGTTTTTAGAAAGGAGAAGTATACATTGATATATCAAATGACATATTAAGGATGTTGATCCAGAGAAAAATCTAGTTGCTGGAGTCAGGAAGGATATTTCTCCCCCTTATAAATGTAGTCCCCTTTCCCTTGTGTCAGTGAGACTACGTGTGATGCTAATACAGCTCAACCCCGTTATAGCATGATCCGCTACAACGCGGATTTGCCTATAACGTGGTGTGAGTGTGGCTCCCGTTTTTTAAAAGCTAAGCTTTTTTTTTTTAAATTCAAAGCTTTTTTGCTAACGGACGGACAGACGGACTGTAACCGTAGCAATAAGAACTTATGCCTGCTCTGTCACTACTTTCCTCTCTCCTGCTTCAGAGGATCCTCACCCTTTGCTTGCAGTGTGAGGAAGGATGAAGCTGGCTGCCTCTCTCTCATTCCTCTTGGTCTCCCTGCTCCCAAGCCGGGGATTTGCAGACTGCCCATCCCTCTGTGATGTATCCAGGTTCCCGAGCCCCAGCTGCCCCAGCGGATATGTCCCTGACTGCTGAAACTGCTGCCTCATCTGCACTGTGGGAGAGGGCAAGGCATGTGGCCGGGAGGAGGACCCACCATGCGGGGACAGCCTGCTGTGCAAGCCTCCACCTGGCAGGAGAGGGGTCAAGTGGGCGTGCCAGTGCAAGCACAGCTACCAAGTGTGTGCCAACGATGGGCAGACCTAAGACAACCTGTGCCAGCTGAAAGTGGTGAGCCACAAGGCCCTGCAGCAGGGGATGCCCCCTGTGGTGCTGGTGCAGAAGGGGGCATGCAAATCGGGTAAGGAGGTGCATGCATGGTGGGGAAATTGGTGGCAGTTGCAGGTAACAGTGTCCATAATGAACTCTTTCGGGGCCAGTGCAACGGGATATGTAGAACTTTTTCCCAAAGTAAAATAACAACAGTGAGTAATGGATAATATTCCCAGGTCAACCACAAATACCTCTGTAAAATAAGCTATCCAAGAAGATAGAAAGGAACTGTGGACGTGTGTGTAGATGACTTGTAATGAATTGCTTCTGGCAGTGAGAGTTTGAGACAACAAGCTCCTCACCTCATGGTAAACCAACTCCTGAATATCCTAATATTTACTCTTCCTGGTTCACATACAGTACATGTAACACACACACACACGCATTGGAAGGTGTTAAGTTAATTTGGCCCCCTCCTCCCCTGCGTGGGGGTGCCACCGGGTTCCCTGATTGCGGCGGACATTTTTAATTTGTATTTTTTTGCGATCCCGGTTATAACGCGGTCGTATCGAGTGGACCCGAGCACCGCATTATAAATGGGTTCAGCTGTACCTGAAGGATGGTCCCTGGACCTTCACTACAGGCCAAGGGCACCCGCAGCAGTCCCAGCTCTTCCCTGCCCCTCTAGCAGAGGCAGAGGTATGGTCCACACTCACTGTCCCCCAGAGGGAAGAGGACCAGAGTAGGCCGAATAATCACTCTCTTGGCTGTGTGACCTGCCCCTCTCAAGTGGGTAGAGGCACTACTGAATTTGGGGCGGCAGTGCCCTTAAGTACAGCCAGGAGGAGGGCACCAGGTCTGTCTCATGATTGGTCATGCCCAGGCTTGATGTCACCGCATCCCACTGTCACTCAAGTGCAGCTCCTCAAAGGGGAAAACCTCATATCAACTACTGGCAACCTGATTGTACCAGGGCTTACTGCCAGTACAGAATAGTAGCCACCAGGTGACCTGGCTACATGTGTATATCAAAATATTGCTTAATTCAGTATTTATAGAAATGTACTTGACAATGTTTGTTTTTATGACAATACTCTAGGATCATATGAACCTCTATGTATCTTTTGCTACATACTGGATTTCTTATGTTGTTATGTTATCATATCTGAGGGGGCTTTCTGCTTATTTGAAAACTCCTTAGAGGTCTGATGTGTACATCATAAAGATATAAAATTACTTAGCTCATACAAACGCTCTACTCATACAAACGCTCTGCTCATACAAACGCTCTGCTCATACAAACGCTCTGCTCATACAAACGCTCTGCTCATTCAAACGCTCTACTCATACAAACGCTCTGCTCATACAAACGCTCTGCTCATACAAACGCTCTGCTCATACAAACGCTCTGCTCATTCAAACGCTCTGCTCATACAAACGCTCTGCTCATACAAACGCTCTGCTCATACAAACGCTCTGCTCATACAAACGCTCTGCTCATACAAACGCTCTGCTCATACAAACGCTCTGCTCACCCCCCCCCTGTCGGCGGCACATTGCGGGGCCTGAGATGCAGCAGGAAGCACCGAGGGAAATCCCTTTCCCCTGCAGGTGGACAGAGCCTGGATCATTTGCAGGGGGCGGGGCATGGGGCAGGACGGGGCCCTGAGATGCAGTAAGAAGGACAGAGGGGAAATTCCTTCCTCTGCAGAGCCTCTTTAGGTGGGGGGGGGGGCCTCAAGTAGTGCAGCATGGGGCTAAAGCTGCAGCCTAAGGCTGCGCTTATATTGCCGGCGACAGTGACGCCGCATCAAAACAAATGCAGTGTTGCCGTTGCCGGCGCTAATAGTGGACGCCATGGCGATGGCGTGACGGGGCAACAGCACTAACAAAAATCTGGTAGTCAGTGGTATTTGATTTTTTGAGAGACGGTCTCCACATGTGACTGGCTATAAGCCAATCAGGGAGCTTCTCCACCCGTCTGCCTTCCCCCTTCCTGATGTCACTGGCCTTGCAACCAGCGACGTCTCCAAAATCTAAAATACAACTTTCGCAATGGCGATGGCTACGGGTGACATAATCGGTCGCGTCGCTGGCTGTATAAGCGTAGCCTAAGGCCGCGCTTATAGTGACGGCGACAGCAACGCGACAGTGACTCTGACGTCTCTGCGGTCGCTGGAAAAATCAAATTGAAGTGACTTCCAGCGATAGCGACTAAGCCATCGCGCCGCTCCTACTATAAGCGCATGCGACGGCGTCAATACATTTGCTTTTACGCAGCATCACTGTCGCCGTTACCGGCACTACAAGCACGGCCTTAGAGAAAGGCAGGGAAAGGTCAGAGGGAGAGGGGTGGGGCCTCGGTCAGTGGGCGGGCTGCAGCCTGAGAGACAGGCTGGGAAAGGTGAGAGGGAGGGGAAGGGGCGGGGCCTCAGTCAGTGGGTGGAGCTGCATCCTGAGAGACAGGCTGGGAAAGGTGAGAGGGAGGGAAGGGGCGGGGCCTCAGTCAGTGGGCAGGGCTGGAGCTTCAGCTTGAGAGAGAGGCTGGGAAAGGTGAGAGGGAGGGGAAGGGGTGGGGCCTCAGTCAGTGGGCGGGGCTGCAGCCTTAGAGAAAGGCAGGGAAAGGTCAGAGGGAGAGGGGCGGGGCCTCAGTCAGTGGGCGGGGTTGCAGCCTGAGAGACAGGCTGGGAAAGGTGAGATGGAGGGGAAGGGGCGGGGCCTCAGTCAGTGGGTGGAGCTGCATCCTGAGAGACAGGCTGGGAAAGGTGAGAGGAAGGGAAGGGGCGGGGCCTCAGTCAGTGGGCGGGGCTGCAGCTTGAGAGACAGGCTGGGAAAGGTGAGAGGGAGGGAGAGGGGCGGGGCCTCAGTCAGTGGGCGGCGCTGCAGCCTGAGAGACAGGCTGGGAAAGGTGAGAGGGAGGGGAAGGGGTGGGGCCTCGGTCAGTGGGCGGGGCTGCAGCCTTAGAGACAGGCTGGCAAAGGTGAGAGGGAGAGGGGCGGGGCCTCAGTCAGTGGGCGGGGCTGCAGCCTGAGAGACAGGCTGGGAAAGGTGAGAGGGAGGGAAGGGGCGGGGGCCTCAGTCAGTGGGCGGGGCTGGAGCTTCAGCCTGAGAGACAGGGAGGGAAAGGTGAGAGGGAGGGAAGGGGTGGGGCCTCGGTCAGTGGGCGGGGCTGCAGCCTGGAAGACAGGCTGGGAAAGATGAGAGGAGGGAAGGGTTAAATTACAGGGTTAAAAACAGACATGAAAGGGAAAGGAAACAAGAAGGAAGAGACACGAAGAGAAAATGAAGTACAAGAGAGAAATACATATAATTAGGAAAAGAAAGACATAGGGAGAGAGAGCAAATATTGAGAGAGAGAGAGCAAAGAGAGAGCAGAGAGAGAGAGAGCAGAGAGAAAGCAAAGAGAGAGAGAGGGAGCAAAGAGTGGGAGAGAGCAAAGAGAGAGTGAGAGCAGAGGGAAAGAGAGAGCAGAGGGAAAGAGAGAGCAGAGGGAAAGAGAAAGCGGAGAGAGACAGTCAGCAAACAGAAAGAGAGGGAGCAAAGAGAGAGAAAGAAAAGAGAGAGAAGAGAGAGCAAAGAGAGAGAGAGCGAGAGAAAGCAAAGAGAGAGAGCACAAAAAGAGAGCAAAGAGAGAGAGAGAGAGAAGAGAGAGCAAGCAAATAGAGAGAGAGAGAAAGCAGAGAGAAATAGAGAGCAAAAAGAGAGAAAAATCAGAAGAGAGAGAAAAATCAGAGAGAGAGCAAAAAGAAAGAGAGCAAAGAGAGAGAGACACGAGGGGGAGAAAAGAGAGAGAGACTTGAGGGGGTGAAAAGAAAGAGAGAGAGTCACGAGGGGGACTTGAATTTTTTTTGCCCGGGGGTCCGCACTGGCATAGTGAATGTTTACAGTAGGACTGACCAATGACTTGATTATAACTTGGTATGGTTCATTGGTTTAGGCACTATTTGGCAAACAATGCAATGAAACACCACCATATGAAACCTGAAATTAATGACAGTAAAAATCTACTTCAAGTGGTCTGGAGGACGAAAAGCCCCGATTCAATGTAAAGAGAGGGCACGGACTGAGTAATGGTGGCAGGCAATGAAACGCTGGGCTAATCTTAACTAGTTTTGCAAAGAAATCTAATGTGCTTGTTTTCCTGGCCTACTCGAGGACGTGTTCAGAGGGGCAAATCAGGCGTCACACAGGAACTCGGGACAGAACTGATGCTAAACAACTGTTTGTCAGACTTTCACTTCAGGACAAGAATGTAAATGAATTGTGTGTGTCCCCACTAATATTACCCAGCATGAATTTCTGGGTGTTTTTATAACTATTCCTAAAGCTCCTATCTTTAAACCTCTCACCGGATGGAATTGACAGTGTGAATTTATTATCTGGATTTATATACCACGGCCCAGTGGTAGTCTCACTTTACCAGCTGTGTGGCCCTGTGCAGTGACCCATAATGTGCTTTAACTGTACCCATTCCACTATGGACAATAATACTAAGGTGGATAAGGGGAATGAAAAACACATTTTCTAGAGATGTTCATCAAAAGATTTTTGGAAATGAACGTTGATATAAAGAAGAATAGCAGTGAAAACGATATAATTCATGTCATGCAGTCATTAACAGGTCTGAAAATTATTCCAAATATTGGTATATTCAATAGTAGTATTCACTCCACTGATATATAATTACTATAGATATTGGTCACAACAAAAAGAAAACAGGAAAATATGCATGAATAATTCCCAGTTAAAGTAACATGGAACACATGCTATCTGTGGTTTACTAAGTAACCACATATTTGAAGTTACTTGAGCTTTTATAAAGCCATTTGGCAACATCTACAACCACATGAATATGAACAGGAAACAAATGAGGCCTCGTGCATTCTTCCTCCGCTCATATTTTTGATATATTTGTGATACGTTTCTAATCATTTGAAACAGCACATATTCAGGAGACATACTATAGTCTAGATGAATAAAAGAGTAAGTACTGCTTCAGGGCAAAAATACTACAACAGTAATGACTTATTTTTCTTTTTAAATAATAATTCATTTTTCCACCATAAAACATCTAAGTTTCTAATATATATCAGAGAATATAATAATATAGGAATCTTTGTGATAATAGAAACGTTTTTCGTACATATTGCATTTCTAAGTAAATCATGAATACATATCTTCAATCAGCAGGAGGTCACGTGTTACTTACTTTACTTCAATCAATGATTGCTTATTTGGTTATTGGTAAAGAGCCTTAACTTGTACATTTTATTTATTTCTACATCCACACGTGTTGGAATTCAGAGTTCGAGGGCTTGGAGGTATCTCATCTAGAGAAGAGTAATGGAGGACTGTAAGGTGTGCCCCTGCGACAGAAAGTGTCTTATCACAGAGCACCGCTTAGGAAACATGGGCTATAGTGCAATGGGCACTCGTAAATGGAAGGAAAAAAAGCGTCGTTATTGAGGTTACATATTCCTAGGAGGAATTCTTAGCAGGAATATGTAACCTAAATAAAGATGCATTTTTCTTCAATTTACGAGTGCCCGCTGCCTTTCTTCTATTGAATCTGTTCCAAAGCGGGATCTCCTGCAGGATTACACCCCCGACAGCATATGGTGCACCCCCATTATGCGTTCGAGTACAGTGAGTACACACCAATCTTTTTTCTAGCTATAGTGCAGTGTGCATTGATGTACATTGAGGGTTGGCTTGTGACGGAGCAGGTAATCGCCCTGCACAATATATTGCTTTGTTCCTGTTCAATGTCTAACTTTTCATTTGCCTTTGTCATTCACGGGATATATTGGCAGAAACACCACTTTTCACACTCATCATTCTCTGTTGTGTAATGCCATATTGAAAATGATTCTTCAAAAGAAATAATTTGAGAATGAAAACCACATCAATAATGAAAGCAGCCATACAATATCATGTCAGGAGTTGTATTGTTTTGTACACTTAGTTGATCACAGATGTTTAAACTCCTAACTGTCATAGTTTTTTTTCAATGTGTGCATCCATAAAGTGAATTTAAAGAACAATATATATATATTTGACTATACTATGCAAAAGAAAAGATGTTCAGAACATATATTTGATATCATGGCTTGTAGTGCAAACATACCTGGATTTATAATGTATAGTTTCCAATCCTCAATGATACCTCTTATTGTTGCTTCCTGACATCAGAATATATAGAGTAATAATCACTATTCAAAGAGTGAGGGCAGGTATTACACTGTTTGATGTGCACAGACCCTGCTGTGACATAGCGCTAAATATACAGTATGCAGTATAATACCCAGCAAGAGCAATAAACGCTGTTTGAAGTTCAGTATAGCACCCTCCGATATAAAACCCCTCAGAGTAACAGCCAAATCAAATACAAAAACTGCATCGGGATTGTAGCACTGCGACAAAGACAAAAAGACAAACCAATCAAGTTACACACAAACACACATACTGTATATATATTTCTTTTAGGTCATGGATTTATGCTTTGTTACTATAATTAAACTTATTCTATTTGATATCATATTTGGTTGAACTATACAAGCATTTACCAATTTCTCGCTCAAGGCGGGTTTAAGGAAAATAATATATTTTCTGGTTTGGATTATAGAGATTTATTTGATTTTGCGTTTGGAAACAAAAACGTTAATATAGAGCATTGTCTAAGCCTCCATAAGAATGTAACAGAGATCTGAAGTACAGAATGCCATCCAGCGTCAGTGCGAGAAGAAAGGCCAAATAACCGTAGCAACGGAAGGAATGCACAAGATGCGGAGGAAGATCATAACCTTCGTGTTCTTAAGATGCACAATTCGATTAAACATATTTCAGATCAATATAACATGAACAAAAACATCTGTGAAGCATACTGTTTGTGAGATCGCTGCTGGCATGTTTATTTTGTTTCCATAGTTGCTGTTATACGTTATTTAATATCAGATCTGCGTGTCTCTTTGTTTCAGACACTGGCATGCAACACGTGTGTGTAAATCTGTCACTAAATATCAAAAAGAAGGAAATCTGCTACAAAAGGGGTATTCTCCAGTCCCGGTTTCCCTTTCTATAGACACAGGCCACATATAGCCGTGGCCACATATAGCCGTGGCAGCACATAGCCGTGGCAGCACATAGCCGTGGCCGCATATAGCCGTGGCCGCATATAGCCGTGGCAGCATATAGCCGTGGCAGCATATAGCCGTGGCAGCATATAGCCGTGGCCGCACATAGCCGTGGCAGCATATAGCCGTGGCCACATATAGCCGTGGCAGCACATAGCCGTGGCAGCACATAGCCGTGGCCGCACATAGCCGTGGCCGCACATAGCCGTGGCCGCACATAGCCGTGGCAGCATATAGCCGTGGCAGCATATAGCCGTGGCCGCACATACCCGTGACACCCAAAACACAGAGTTGTGCTAGATATGTATTTCTACTGCAAGAGTGAATATCCCTGGGGCTGCGGACAAACAAGGAAAAGTCTGTGTCTGCCACGTTAATTCTTCTGTGCTGCCATCGCCATTTTCATGTGGCCGTGCGTGGCAATGGGACCGACTACATTAAGTCTTGCTACATCTGGATAAAGCTATAATCATCCCAGGCATTTTATGAATAGGTGGCCTGTGGTTGGCTTAAATGCAAGACAGTTTAAGATGGGCACTAAACTGGAGAGCAAATATGGCCATGCGACAGCTCCTCACAGTACGTGAGTGCATTAAGTTCTTGTGGACTGTGAGGATCTGTCGCAGGCTACACCCCCGTCAAGCTCCGGATGCCTGATTGGTATCAGTCATGTTCCTGTCTGCAGTGCAGGACCTTGTCTGATTGGTTCACCCTGCTTTTTATGCTCAGCCACTTCCACCAGGAAGTTGGCTGAGCATACTCTCATGTGACGTGTGTTAGTTGCAAGCACTTTTGCCATTCCTTGACTCTGCTGCTCTCTCCAACCCTTAAGTCGACTAGTGACCCTTGGTCACGAGTGCTCACCACAAACAAGGCGGGACCGCGAGGCTGAGGTGGGGATGTTGAAAGTCACCGACCAACAGCCGAGCAGACACGTCCGGAGTGTGGAGTGGTAGTTGTGAAGCCGGGTATAGGTAGGAGAGGTCAGGTTAGTTCAGGTATTTTCCGTGGTCGAGGAGAGGAGAAGGTCGGATGGTCGTTGATGTGGTGCCGGGGTCCAGGGATAGAGAGATCAGAATAGTCGAGTCTGTAGCCGTGATCCAGGGGTCAGAGAAGTCAGGAGTCCACGGGGGACAGGGATCAAAGAAACTGGAAGCGAGACAAGCAAAGACAGGATACCAGGAAGCTTGAGGTAAGCACACACTGACATGAGTTTATGCTCAGCCAGTTTGGAAGAGGGCTGACTGAGCATTTAAAGAGCAGGCAGCCAATGGAAAGGCAGCACACAGCTGCAGAGTAATCACAGGTATGTTGTATACCGATATGCAGGGCCTGAGTCAGTGGCAGTTGTGGAATAATGGATAGCATTAACCTCTTGAGTGCCTGTGTTCATGCGGCATCTGTGCATAGTCGGAGCGCGCTGAGCACTGCTCTTGTCATCACGGGCGGAGTCTGGAGGCGGGCTCTGCAGTGTCTCCTCTCCTAGTGGTGCGGTGCCTGCGCGCAGGTTCTTATTGGCGCGCGTCACAAGTGACGTTGCGGGATGAGTGATAGAGGCAGGGCTTCCCGGTGATCCTCACACCCCTACAATCCGCACCTCTCCACTCCTCTACCCCGGCTACCCACCTCTACAATCCGAACCTCTCCACTCCTCGACCTCAGCTTGTCCTTCTACTATTCTGCTGTCTCCTACCCTGACCCGGCTACCCACGACGAAGAGTCCCGCATCCGGACGCTGCTTTGCGGCTCCCGGTCAGTTCATTGATATCCTCATCCTTTTTGTATCGTGCATCCATTATAGGAAGTAGCAAGGGGAGGTAGGGTTTGACGGAGGGGAGAAGGAAGGTGAGGGCTAGTTTTAGGGACACATACTTATGTTTGGCTAGCCCGCTGAACCTGCATTTGTCAGAGGCGGTTAAGGAGCATATATGGAAGGAAGAGTAGGTAGATTTGCTGACCTTGTTGCTGGCCTAAAAAGAGACAGCAAAGACAGATATGAAAGGCATGAAGGAAGAGGAGGTGGAGAAGTAGAGGCAGCATTCTCCCAAGTCATTTGCAATTTTGGCTAGCATTATTGGGGAAAAGAAGGTGGCGCTTTGTTCGGCACATATTAAGTACATGGATACCATTTAAGAGACCTGTAAGTTTTATTGGGGATTGCCTTGGTGGAAGAACATGGCGGTCGATAAGCATTTATGGTGGAATGTGAAGCATAGGGACTTGTGGATGTTGCAACAGAAGCCGACCACCTTTCTGGCAGTTCACAGTACTATGGGCAGATGGCAAAGGCTAGAAAGGTTATATGTTGGCAATACAATGAGGGGCAATGTAAATTCTGTGGAGGTAGCCAGACCTCAGCAAAGTACTTAAAAAATTGCAAGGGTGGATTTAAGGAAGGGAATAGGTGGAGAGGCTGGGGCGATGGGCGAGGACTTCAGTGAATGTCATTGACATGGCGCTTTGGCTTTGCCACTACCCCAATAGGGCAGCAGTGGAAATGCTGACAGAAGGCTTTGAAAGCGGTTTCTGTCTCCCCTTTAAGTAGGTTGATGTCCCCCTGTGTAGGAGAAACTTGAAATTGCTACAAATGCATGCAGAGGTTTCAAGGGTACAATTGGCGATGGAAGTGAAGGCAGTTACGATGGCAGGCCCATTTAATCATCCACCATTGCCCAGGTTGAGGGCGTCTCTGCTTGAGTGGTTCCTAAAAAGCAGCCGGGCTCTTTTCATCTTATCCATCACCTGTCCTACCCTGAAGGGTTGTTGGTGAATGACGGGATTGATAAGGAACTTCTTCCACCTACAGATACAGCGGCCATTATGCGAACATTTCACAGGTTGTATTCCTTTGCATACCTGGTCATGGTGCGTGATTTCTTGAATTTTTCCCGCGTTAAGATGTGAGTTTACCAGTGTTTTTATTGAATACCAAAAATTGCATTTTAGCGTTGTCTGCAATACCGTGGAGAAACTCAAGTGGGCGATCGCGAGTTGTTGTCTTAAACATCTAATTACAATTCAACCTGTCTTTTATTGCCATACAGTACTTCAAATGTGTGTAATTGTAATTTGAAGATTAACGTTATGAGTTCATACTGTATACTGTAGATGGGAAAGAAGTCCTTTCTGAGGCTCCTTAGCCATACACAAATCTTCAAACTGTGCATGCGTGTATGGCAAATAAGAACCTTGTTGAAGCACATATGCGTGTCATCACATTTCTGCACATGCATGTAATTATGTTCCTAATTAAATTACTGTACAGTAAGATACAGTGCATTTCCTCACGAAGTCGCAAGATACTGTATCTGCAAGACAGTAGTGCAGTACTGCTATTAGTGAATCTAAATAGTAAAAAACACTTATTTTCTAGATTTATATAGTATTTTCTACATACTGTATTCTGTACAGTATATCAATGACACATTTTTATATATGTAAATGCCTTTAGAACATCAGGTATAGTACTACTGTAAGTGTCTCGACAGTAAAACCATGAACACACCAAAAAGTATATTTAAAGAATGAAAATTTTTATTTGTACAGGATAATAAAGGAAAAAATAATAATACAAAAATACATCGTCGTCTCCTCTTCAAAATTTACAATCTTGTCTTTTTCTTCTTCGCAATTGCTGGTGCTTCTTGAACATCTGGGTCTGTAAAGAAAGAGACAATATTCTAAATTATTATTTGAAGGAGGGGGGTTGGGGCAGAAGAAGGGGCATTTGGGGGGAGGGAGGTGAGAAATTCCTGCACATTGTCTTTGCTCAGCTCCGGACATGCAAAATAGAAAATAAGCATTAAACAATGAAATAATTTTAAAAATCAACTGTCTTTTTATATTTTTAAATAAACTAGTAGTCATCAAACAAGTCGATGGACTTCCAGGGAAGAGCCCTTGTATGCATCAAAAGGCCATTGATGCTGTCTCTGATGGTTTTACCAAGAAGACTGTTAACATTAAAATAGCGCTTCACTTCTTCCATAATTGTTCTCCTTAAATTTGCAGAAAGACCCATCTTGTATTTATTGCCTTCAAATTTGACCTTTTAGGTCCACTCGCTGTACATCTCAAAACTGACGTGGTGTTTAAAGATGAACTGGGCATATTTCTGAGGTAGACCACCACATCTTATCTTGTATTTCTCCCAGACGCTCTGGGGCAGCTCTCTCAGCATGATGTCGGGGACCAATACAATCCTGGGTGCTGGAATGGGTGTGCTTCTGGCACCGGGCAGGGGTAGATGGTCTGGGAGGAGGCTTTCCTCCTGTCGTGGCCTTACCGGGGTTGTCATCTCCAACAGAAGGGTATATGTGCATATGTGTATCTTGGAGACGGAGGGGGTGAGCGTGGGGGTCCCATGGTGTGCTTGGTGTTGGAAGCTGAAGGTAAAATCCAGGGATTGAGAGGGTGCACGGGGGGTATGCGGTTCCTTCCTGGGAGAATAAGTCACCTTCAAGTCACCCTCCTGCTCCTGAGTCGGACATACAGGGGCAGAGACTCCAAGCAAAGAATAGAGCCCCGCGATGTTCCTCTCAATCTTATCCAGACGAACACCCATCCACCTATCCATATTCTCCATGCACTCCAAAAGACGATCCATCTTGGTCTCCATTCTGTCCCTGTATTGCTCTTTTGAATTGTCAGTGATTTCGATACCACTAAAAACATCCAGCATGCGGACGACCGAGCTGGATCTTAGTGCTGTTTTCATCCAGACGAAAATCTGCATGGCTGGGCACTGGAGGAGGAGAGCTGGAAACTTCAGGATGAACATCGGCGTGGCCAGGTGCTAGAGGAGATGAGCTGGGGACTTCAGGACAAACATCGGCTTGGCTGGGTGCTGGTGGAGATGAGCTGGGGACTTCAGGACAAACATCGGCGTGGCTGGGTGCTGGAGGAGCTGGGGGTTCCGGACCAGCATTGGTGGACAAAGGGTCAGAGCGGGCGGATGTTTGGGAATCGGTGGCGGTGGGGGATGGCAGTGAATAGAAGAAAAGGTAAGGGCAGAGCACACACATACATTAAAACTGTAAATCATTTATAAATGTAATAAATGAGTAAAACAGGTTAAGCAGCAGATCTACATAATGCACAGATGTTAAGGAAACAACGCAGATCTCATTCAACATTAAGTCCATTGGGTTGCAGTGTATTTAACGTAAAGATCCAGTGTGCTTCTCGCTGATGCAAGATTTTGATCCTATCTCCTCCCCGGTGAGGTAATGGAATATGTTCAAGTGCTATACACTGTAAGGATCCCACTGAACCCAATGGACAAGTGTTGAAATGTATTGATACTGGATGCAGCATGTCTTTATTACGTATCAGCCTCAAATGCTCCAAGATGCGAATCTTAAGGACTCTACTGTTGAGGCCGACATATTGTTTTCTGCATTTACATATCAATAGATAAACAACAAATTCTGTTTGGCATGTAATGAATGATTTAATCTTAAATCTGCGTGTCTCATCACGGTTGGAGAAATGTGTGGATTTAGTCATGTTAGGAAAAACTTTACATCGTCCACAGTTGTATGAGCCTTGTAATTTGGGAAAGAGAGAGAGCATGTTTCTAGGTGACTTATTGGGCTGTAACATACTAGGTGATAATGTATTCCCTAACGTAGCTGCTTTACGGAATACCACGAGAGGGCCGGAGCAAACCATGTTATGGATCAAGGGATCAAGAGATAACATACCCCAATGTTTCCGAATAATGGATTTGATTGCTCCGGCTTGCTCACTGTATCCCGTAATAAAGTAGGGCGCATCCGTGTTCTCCACAGGGCATTTCTGTCTGGATTGGCTCCTACCCATATTGATCAAAGACTCTCTATCTGTAGTAAGAGCCAGATCAAAGGCCTGATCAAGATCTATTCTAGCATATCCCCTTGACAGAAATCTTCCCCTCATCTCATCCGCCCTACGAACAAAGTCCTCCATCGAGGAACAGTTCCGGCGTAAACGCAGGAACTGTCCCCTGGGGATGCCTTTGATCAGAGGGCGGGAATGACAGCTCCTTGCGTGTAACAATGAGTTTCTGGCATTGTCTTTCCTAAAGATGTCAGATTGTATTTTATTCTCAATGTCAGATTGTATTATTCTCAATGTCTATATAGAGATTGAGATCCAAAAATTGTATATGGTGCATATCATAAGTATGCGTAAATCTGAGATTAAGTTGGTTATCTGCCAGGTACTCAAAGAACTTAATGAGATCGTCTTCCTCACCACTCCAGATCATCAAGAGATCATCAACATAGCGCTTGTAAAACGCTATATGATGCCTAAAAGGGTTAGAATCTCCAAACACGTGGGACATCTCTCACCAACCCATATCATATACAGTACTTAACCTGTGGAGCGAGGTCCATTACATTATAAATACACTATCACTTCTGTTAATTCAATGCACATTAAATATATATCGAATACACATCGAATATATATTCCTCTGTGCTTGATTTATTTTCTAAAGCAGCGATACAGAGGAAAGTTATTTCAAAGGATCACAGCATGAGAATACAGGATATATACAAGAAACGACACAGAATATTACAGATCAAATGCTGGTTACTTACTTCGGGCCTCGATTTAGCAAAAAGCACGGTCAGCTATCATGCCCATGGTCAGAGAAAAAGTGTAAAGCGGAGTTCTCCAGTCTCAACAAAGTAAGTCTTTTTGATTCATTCTGTAATTACAGTAAGTGTCTTACTGTAATAAAGTAGAGTATATTGCAATAGTATGCAGAGTGACAGAACAGGGTTGCCGTAGTTAGGACAGTACAGGTAAAGTGTTGTACTGTACACTATTCTACTTTAGGTAAAAGTGTGCTTTGACTGTACAGTACCTGTAAAATTCTTCCTTGACATTACAGAGCGAATCTTATGATAAGGGAGGCCAACAAGATAAAAAAGAGTGGACCCAGCACGGGCATGGATCAAAAGTGGCGAGACTTTTCAGGATGTCATCTTTTCTGAGACAACTTTAGCTCTTGAGAGATTTGCCACTTTTGCATTCCTCAAAAAAAGACGCCTATCTCTGAAGCCACGGCCCAAGCATCCACTAAAGATGCATGTGTGGGGTGCGATCTCTAGATGTGGACCAGGATGCATAATCATCTTTGTGGGTAAAATATTGCACAAAGTCACAAGGGAGCAGTATGATATCATGGGCATTACTGAAACATGGTGGGATGAAACTCATGACTGGACAGTTAATTTAGAGGGTTATTCTCTTTTTCGGAAGGATCGAGCAAATAGAAGGGGAGGTGGAGTATGTTTATATGTTAAACCGGATCTAAAACCTATTATAAGGGATGGTGTCTATAAAGGGAATGATGAAAATGTAGACACCTTGTGGATAGAAATTAGCAGTGGAGGTAAATGTATAAAGAAAATGTTTGTGGGAATATGCTATAAACCACCAAATATCTGTGAGATTGAGGAAGCTAAAATACTTTTGCAAATGGAGAAGGCATCAAAACTGGGTCATGTTTGCATAATGGGGGATTTTAATTATCCAGACATAGACTGGGGCAATGAGATTAGCATTACAACAAAAGGAAACAGGTTTTTGGGGGTGCTTAAAGACAATTATATGACCCAAATTATTGAGGAACCAACCAGGAGAGGGGAAGTTCTGGATTTGGTTACATCAAACAATGTAGAAGTAATAACAAATATTCAATTACTGGAACATTTGGGTAACAGTGATCATAACATGGTCTCATTTGAAATAAATTATCAAAAAACAGATTACTTGGGTTCAACAAAGACTTTAAACTTTAGAACGGCAGATTTTAATAAACTGGGGTCTAATCTAGTAGTAATACAATGGGATGAGGTTTTTGCAGGGAAAAATTTAGAAGATAAATGGGCAGTCTTTAAAACATTGTTAGAAAAGCACACTTATCAGTGTATACCCTTCGGTAATAAGTATAAAATAAATAAGTCAAAACCAATGTGGCTAAATAAAGAGGTAGGGGAGAAAATGGACAAGAAGAGGAAGGTGTTTAGATTCTTTAAGTCTGAAGGGACAGAGACATCGTATCAGAATTATAAGGAATGTAACAAAAATTGCAAAAGGGCAATCAAATTAGCAAAAATGGATAATGAAAAAAGGATTGAAATAGAATGTAAGGTCAACCCTAAAAAGTTCTTTAAGTACCTTAATAACAAAAAAATGAGAAAAGAAAATATAGGGCCCTTTCAGTGTGAGATGGGTAGGCAGATTATTGGAGATAAGGAAAAAGCATAGGTATTAAACAAATTCTTTGCCTCTGTGTTTACCAGGGAAGAATCAAGTTCAATAGTAGTGCTGCAGGAGGAAGCCACAGCCTCCATATTAATGAACAATTGGTTAACTGAGGAAGAAGTTCATAAGCGACTTGAAAAAATTAAAGTAAATAAGGCACCTGGCCCCGATGGCATACATCCAAGAGTTCTCAGTTCTCAGTTCTCAGTTAAGCTCAGTAATAGCCAAACCATTAAATTTAATATTCAAGGACTCCATTTCCACAGGCTCAGTACCACAAGATTGGCGTAAAGCAGATGTGGTGCCTATATTTAAAAAGGGAGCTAGATCACAACCGGGAAATTACAGACCTGTAAGCCTGACTTCAATAGTAGGAAAACTACTTGAAGGTTTAATACGAGATAATATTCAGGAATACCTAATGGAAAACAAAATTATTAGTAATAGTCAGCATGCATTTATGAAGGATAGATCTTGCCAAACTAACCTTATTTGTTTCATTGAGGAGGTAAGTAGGAATTTAGACCAGGGTAATGCAGTTGATGTGGACTACTTAGATTTTGCAAAGGCTTTTGATACGGTTTCACACAAGAGGTTGGTGTACAAAATAAAGAAAATTGGACTCAGTAATAATATATGCACCTGGATTGAAAACTGGTTAAAGGACAGACAACAGAGGGTTGTCATAAATGGAACTTTTTCAGGTTGGGCAAAAGTCATGAGTGGAGTACCTCAGGGATCGGTACTGGGACCCCTGCTTTTTAACTTGTTTATTAATGACCTTGAAGTTGGGATCGAGAGCAAAGTCTCCATCTTTGCTGATGATACTAAATTGTTTAAGGTAATAGAATCAGAGCAGGATGTAATTTCTCTTCAGAAGGACTTGGAGAGACTGGAAATGTGGGCAGGTAAATGGCAGATTAGGTTTAATGCAGATAAATGTAAGGTTATGCATTTGGGATGCAAGAATAAAAAGGTGACTTACAAATTAAATGGAGATATATTGGGGGAATCCTTGATGGAGAAGGATTTAGGAGTGCTTGTAGACAGCAGGCTTAGCAATAGTGCCCAATGTCATGCAGGAGCTGCAAAGGCAAACAAGATCTTATCTTGCATCAAACGGGCAATGGATGGAAGGGAAGTAAACATAATTATGCCCCTTTACAAAGCATTAGTAAGACCACTCCTTGAATATGGAGTACAATTTTGGGCACAAATCCTAAGAAAAGACATTATGGAACTATAGAGAGTGCAGAGAAGAGCCACCAAATTAATAAAGGGGATGGACATTCTAACTTATGAGGAGAGGCTAGCTAAATTAGATTGATTTACATTAGAAAAGAGGCATCTCAGAGGGGATATTATAACTATATACAAATATATTCAGGAACAATACAAGGAGCTTTCAAAAGAACTATTCATCCCACGGGCAGTACAAAGGACTCGGGGCTATCCCTTAAGGTTGGAGGAAAGAAAATTTCACCAGCAACAAAGGAAAGGGTTCTTTACAGTAAGGGCAGTTAAAATGTGGAATTCATTACCCATGGAGACTGTGACGGCAGATACAATAGATTTGTTCAAAAAAAGGTTGGACATCTTTTTAGATGGGAAAGGTATACAGGGATATATCAAATAAGTATACATGGGAAGGATGTTGATCCAGGGATTAATCCGATTGCCAATTCTTGGAGTCAGGAAGGAATTAATTTTTCCCCTTAACAGGGTTTTTTGTTTGCCTTCCTCTGGATCAATAAGTAAGTATAGAAGGAGGATAAAGTATCTGTTGTCTAAATTTAGCATACTGTAGGTTGAACTTGATGGACCTACGTCTTTTTTCAACCTCATCTACTATGTAACTATGTAACATACTGTAGCCTTATGCACTGTACAACTGTAGTGTATTCTGTACCCTAATGTTCAGATTTTCATAATTCTTTCTTCTCTTGTTCCAGGAATCATGGATAAAGTATTTTTCCAAGAGCAAATTGTCACCCATATTGTTCAATACATTAGGCATGATTTCCCATCTGGTGACAACCATTTCTTCCAGGACAATGACCCTAAACATACCGCCTCTAGTAATTACATTCTCGCGAGAGGTATCAACTGGGTTAAGACACTACTGCAGTAAGTTCTCCAGTGTACTGTACATTAACCTTTTCTCATTGTTTTAAACTGTTTTTACTTGTTCACCTAATTTGCCATGTTTTTCCCCTACCATTCCAGATCACCAGATTTGAACCGCATAGAACTGGTGTGGCATGAGATGAAGGATCATATAAGAAAGGTCATGAACCTGTCCAAGAAGGAGGAATTAATAAAAGGAATAAGGAGTTTCTGGAACGACATACTCACTGTACAAAAATGCAACAACTATATAGACTATATTAGGGCATTTTGCTTGTTCTTTTAGAGCGTAATGGGAATGCCACAGGCATGTAGTAAGGTACTGTACTGTACTGTAGCAATGGAAGAGTACCCGGGCGCTCCCTCTAGGTGAAATGTATAAAAAATTATAAATGAATGATGATGGAATATTTTCCAGAACATAACAACCTGTGGTATATAAGGTTACCATCTGCTTCAAAGTCTCTTCCTGTGACTCAAAAACCCCCATAGGACCTATCCAGGATCCTTATTGATACAGAAAAGCAAGGGGAAAGGGGGAGCACAGGTTTGAGAGGTGATGGGAGGAAATGAATTCAATGTGATTAAGTCAAATATTCCTGAGCTGATAAGAGCGGGGATAGTGGTGTGTAAAATATTGTATTTTGTATTTGTATGTCTTTATTTATATAGCACCATTAATGTACATAGCGCTTCACAGTAGTAATACATGTGGTAATCGAATAAATAACAGATAATATAAATAACAGATCATGGGAATAAGTGCTTTAGACAAACATAACATTAAGGAAGAGGAGTCCCTGCCCCGAGGAGCTTACAATCTAATTGGTAGGTAGGGAGAACGTACAGAGACAGTAGGAGGGAGTTCTGGTAAGTGCGTCTGCAGGGGGCCAAGCTTTATGTGTCATGTGTTCAGAATAGCCACAGTGCTATTCGTATGCTTCTTTAAGCAAGTGTGTCTTAAGGTGGGTCTTAAAGGTGGCTAGAGAGGGTGCTAGTCGGGTACTGAGGGGAAGGGCATTCCAGAGGTGTGGGGCAGTCAGTGAAAAAGGTTTAAGGCGGGAGAGGGCTTTAGATAAAAAGGGGGTAGAAAGAAGACATCCTTGAGCAGAACGCAAGAGTCGGGATGGTGCATAGCGAGAAATTAGGGCTGAGATGTAAGGAGGGACAGAAGAGTGTAAAGCTTTAAAAGTGAGGAGAAGAATGGAGTGTGAGATGCAGGATTTGATCGGAAGCCAGGAGAGGGATTTCATGAGGGGAGATGCTGAGACAGATCTAGGAAAGAGTAGAGTGATTCTGGCAGCAGCGTTTAGGATAGGTTGTAGGGGAGACAGGTGAGAGGCAGGAAGGCCGGACAGCAGGAGGCTACAGTAATCAAGACGGGAGAGAATGAGGGCCTGAGTCAGAGTTTTAGCAGTCGAGCAACAGAGGAAAGGGCGTATCTTTGTTATATTGCGGAGGAAAAAGCAACAAGTTTTAGAAATGTTTTGAATGTGAGGGGCGAATGTGAGAGAGGAGTCGAGTGTGACCCCTAGGCAGCGTGCTTGGGCTACTGGGTGGATGATCGTAGTTCCAACAGTAATGTGGAAGGAGGTAGTAGGGCCAGGTTTGGGAGGAAGTATGAGGAGCTCTGTTTTAGCCATGTTGAGTTTAAGGCGATGGAGGGCCATCCAGGATGATATAGCAGAGAGACATTCAGAAACTTTGGTCTGTATAGCAGGTGTAAGGTCAGGTGTTGAAAAGTATATTTGTGTGTCGTCAGCATAGAGGTGATATTTAAACCCAAAAGATGTTATTAGGTCACCTAGAGAGAGTGTGTACAGAGAAAAGAGAAGAGGTCCCAGGACAGAGCCCTGGGGTACCCCCACAGAGAGATCAATAGAGGAGGAGGTGTTAGCAGAAGAGACACCGAAAGTACGATGGGAGAGGTAGGATGAGATCCAGGATAGAGCTTTGTTCCGAATACCAAGAGTATGGAGAATGTGAAGGAGAAGAGGGTGGTCCACGGTGTCAAATGCTGCAGAGAGGTCGAGTAATATGAGCAGAGTGTAATGACCTCTGTCTTTGGCAGCATGGAGGTCGTCAGTTATTTTAGTGAGGGCTGTTTCCGTGGAGTGAGCAGTGCGGAAGCCAGATTGTAGAGGGTTTAGGAGAGAATAGGTGTTGAGAAAATGGAGCAGGCGAGCGAATACAAGACGTTCAAGTAGTTTAGAGGCAAAAGGCAGGAGGGAGACAGGTCGATAGTTAGAAAGACAGGTAGGGTCAAGCTTGCTGTTTTTGAGTAATGGTGTGACTGTTGCATGTTTGAAGGAGGATGGAAAGGTTCCAGAGCAGAGGCAGGAGTTAAAAATGTGTAAACACTTACACATCAAGGTCTCTTTTCTCTCCTACTTTTTTCTTCTTTTTCTTTCTTCTTATTTCTTCTTTCTCCCGTGTCTTTTTTTGGTGGGGGTTCTTCTTCTATCGTCCAAATAGTCGCCTCTTCAGTCTCACAACGAGTTTCAATTGTG
Organism: Ascaphus truei; assembly: GCF_040206685.1. Classification (NCBI taxonomy): domain Eukaryota; kingdom Metazoa; phylum Chordata; class Amphibia; order Anura; family Ascaphidae; genus Ascaphus; species Ascaphus truei. The sequence continues at coordinate 307,583,600 of NC_134487.1, read as the reverse complement.
GTATCCCCCTCGGAGCAAATGGATGAAGATAAAAAAGATTGAGGGACAAGTACTAGTAAAATATAACAAGACCTATTCAGATGATTATCGGTAATAAATGCAGAAAATACTGCAAACACTCACACGGGCAAGTGTGACTGTGTTGTCCTCCTCACATGAGAAAGTTCATACATAGAACTTTGATTATCTTGATAGTGACCATTTGTGGGGGAAAGGGGAGGGAATATAATATGTACTGTATTAAGGTAAGTACAGGTACAGTAAGTATCGTGCAGGTAACTATTGTACTGACAATAACCTGTTTTAATTGTAGCCCTTTTTCTGAACACCTTCCTAAGGGACTACTAGTGCTGTACTTAACCTGTACTTAACCTGCGGCTCCAGGAGATATGAGCCTGGGCAAGAAATACACCAACAATGCGTGCAACCAAGTTTACTGTGCGCAATCATGAACTTATACTCTACATGAACCGTGGCAATCGCCCAATATACATGCACTTATCTTATAACACTATACTTATGCTCTATACGTTGGAGTCCTTGTACTACGCGGCTCGGCCGCATTCCTAATGAAAATGTCATGTACAACTGTGGCTCTGCCACGCTCTATAGAGGGTTGTCCTTGCAATAGGTTAGCTAATAAACACAGTCCGCTAGCCACTTGCTACTGTCCTACTAGAGTTATTCCTAAGGCGGGATCAGCGCCTGATGACCGGTGTCGGTGCACGTTAATTACAATAGTACCTCCCGGTCACGGCGGTGACCAGCGCCTCTTCGCAAAGGGTCCCTGCTCCCGCTTGGATCCTCCGGACGTCGAGGTGTCCAGCCGTCTGATCCCAGATGACTGTGACTGTCAACAACTCCGTGCGCTGTCCTTATCTAAGGTGACAATACTCTCCACTATTGGGCGTCCCTAGAGTACCGCAGCCTACGGTGACTCAGGGGGAATCTCCTATGGTCCTGGGGAATAATAGTTGGCCTATGCAGGCGGGTCAAGGACCCCCTGCACTCACACTCCCTCCTTCTCTCGCTCGATCCCGAGCTCCTCTACCTAGCGTGGTCGGTGCCCCCACGCTTCCTGTTCCTGTCTCTGCAATCCCCCCATCTCATTGGCTCCTAGCATCAGGTGATTGCCCCAGAGCTCGCGGGAGTTGCCATCCAATATCAGAGCCTTCCTTATTGGCCCCGCGTTCGCGCGCTCCCCTTACGCAGGTGCGACCTTACGACCTTATCAGTGAACTAGCGATATTGCGCAACAACATGGCGGCACCCTGTATACTATGCCGTCGCGGAACCTGCCATACACACGCAACGGTTTTAAACACACCCTTACATAATATTAGCCTTACTGTATATTAAAGGTAATTGCATGTTAACCATTTTAAGTCTGCACTTATACTCCACTTTGTAAATATAATACAGTATACAGTATGTACAGTATTTGTATTAGACATGTGTGTATTACCTATTATTTCTAAAACTTCATTATAGTTTACAGGTAGGGTAAATTATAGTTTATTCGTTTTGTGTGGCTGTCAGTAGTGTTAAACAGTCAAGGCCTTCAATTCACTAATCCTGCAGCAATTTTTTTTCTTTCTCAGGAGCTGCTGCACTAATGGAAGGGGGGGGGTGTCCAAGCTTATTGTACTGTGTGCATAATAACAGTCAATAGTTTGTCCTAATCCCCGCATCTCTCAATGAAAAAATAAATCCACGGTCGTTTACACCGTGTGAGGTGACTCAGCTAAACCCGTGACATAGTCGCAGGATAATGGGGAACTTTCTGTCTAATTTATAGAAGAAAGTGCAGACTTAGTATGGAAGTGATCCATTCCACAGTTTCACAGTTACTGAGACTGTGGGATAGAAACTCCAGGCCAGAGATTAGTGGTTCTAGTTTTTCACTCACCTGCTCTCCTAATTGAAGAGGAATATATGGCAGTTAGTTTGGCTGCTTCTCTCTCCTAGAGCCTGGAGGCTGGGAGGAAAACTGCTTCTCCGCAGTATCCAGTTCGGGGTAGATGCCCCCCCTCTCCCCACATGTTGCAGCATCTGAGGCTCTAATGGGACAGTGTCCCCATCTCACAGTTAAGGACTCAATGTTATCTCTGGGTGTTATTTTAAGTTGGTAACTGGCTTAGCCTGCCAATATTTTAGATAGGGATATGCATGTGAGTTAGACTCCTGACAGGAGTAGATGTTTCCTTTTATGATTTATTTTGTTCTTAAAGTGATGGTGTTTAAAAATGTGTAGGGTCACTAATGGAAGAATAAACAGCTGAAGGTTGAGGGCTGAGTGCCCCTTGTGTGTATACATGTGTTTGTCCCCCTTTTATAAAAACCAAACCCTAGAAGACTGTGTCAGGAAGAGCCTGGGCAAGCAGCAGAGCTACATAAAGGGAGAAGTTTGCCACACCCCATGGAATTAAAAACCCCTATGGCCAAAGCCTGAAACATTATGTGTCTTTGTGTGTGAATGTGGGGAGGAGGGGAGGTGCAACTAAATTAGTCCGTCTTTATCTAATGCTGTTATGAGCGAGCAGGATTACAGTATAATGAAATCATTGGAACTGTTTTAAAATTGAATAAAAGTTATCACTCCTTTGAGAACGTGTGTGTGTGTGTGTGTGTGTGTGTGTGTGTGTGTGTGTGTGTGTGTGTGTGTGTGTGTGTGTGTGTGTGTGTGTGTGTGTGTGTGTGTGTGTGTGTGTGTGTGTGTGTGTGTGTGTGTGTGTGTGATATTTCCATAAACAGCATGAAAAGCAGAACAAACCGACCCAAAGTTGATGGTTTTGAATAGTATTCCCTCCCACCCCCTCCCTCCCCAAAATAAGAATATGCCACCTAATAGAAAAATAGAAAGGAAGTGATTTTAAGAATGAAACAATTGAGAAAATATTTTAAAAATGCATCACATAATGTTTTCTAAATCACTCATTTATTAAGTGCTTGTCGAGAAAAAAAGAAAAAAAATATGCTTTTTTTCGGACTAGAAATTCACATTGGCAGTGAAGTCATTCTCGAGAAATCACAATTGCAGGACTTATCACCCATGTGCATGCGTGTGAAACCAGGCAAACACATTTCTCAGCCAAGAATCAAAGGCTCTAAGATGTGTCTTTCTTTTTTAAGGAAGGTCCCATGGCCGGGGGAGGTGTTGATAACTAGTCTAATGCCTCTTGCTTGGCTTTGTGAGGCGGTGGGGATGGGAGAAGGTGCAACTAAATTGTTTCATCTTGGTCTAATACTCGAATGAGCGTGCAGGATTACAGTGCATGAAATCATTTGAACAGTTTTAAAATTTGATAAAAGTTTTCACTCACCTGAGAACATGTTTTATGTGCATGTGATATTGCGTAAACAGTATGAAAAGCAGACCAAGCCTACCCAAAGTTGAAGGTATTGAATAATAAATAATAAATATAGAATAAAAGTTAGTAATATTTATTTTTGGGGTTTCGTACCTGAATTAATTGTACATGCAAAGTCTAATTATACTGCAAAATGCAACATCATTGATAAAATAAAACAGTTGTGATTGTAACAATGTAAAAATTATACTGTATAAGGTTTTGTAGAAAGCTCACAATTATTCTCTCTCTCAAGAAAAAAAAAAGAATGTCACTTTAAATTTTTTTTTGTTTCCGTTGGATTTCTAAGTTTTTAAGTCCGATTCATAATGCACATGCGCGTGGAACAATGAAAGGGAAATTTCTCTACCAGCAGCCAAATCATGAAACTGTTGTCTTTGTGTTCTACAAAATGCATCACATAGTGTTTTCCATTAACCAGGAAGTGGAATAAAAGCAAGAAACATCTCGTTGTGAAATGTTAGTACATTTTAAGACATGTACAGGGTAATTGAATCAATCACATACTACAATACTGTACAGTGCATAGTGTGTTGTCAAAAATAATAGCGTGGCAAAGTTTTAAAAGCGTGAAGCGTTTATACAGACTGTATAAAGGTAAAAAAGGCAACGTTTTAAAAAAGCGATATTAGAGTTCCATCGAACTTCATTCTTATCTTTTGATGCTCGATTTCAAAGTTTCTTTCCTGTAAAAAAAAATTATGCTGTTATTTCCGGTAGTGCGCATGCATCAAGTCGCGCTCTAGTGTGCATGTATACAAGCATTGATATGGCAAGCATACACTACTCTAGTGTCATTGGGAATTAAAGTTAATACTGTATAGTGTAAGACTGTATAGTACATATACTGTACCTTCATTATAATCTTTGCCAACCAGGTGGAGATGAGATGTCAGAGGTGTATTGTGCGTAAAAGCTGTGGTCACTCATGTAGTCTGCATTATTGTTGACAGGTGCCTGCTGCAGCTGGTAATCAGTCTTGTAATAAGGCTTGTAATCAGGCTGCTAATCAGGTGGGGACAGGTAACAGGGATTGCCGTTCACCAAGTTTTCGGTGACGATCGACCCGTTATTGCAATAGTATTATCAAGCCGGGTGTTGGTACATTGCAAGGTCGAGAAATAAGAATCTTAAATAGGTTAAACCCGACCTTTCTCCTTTTGAAGTTGCCATGAGCATACATACCGGCAAAAGCTGGAAGCACAGACCAATAACCCCTGCTATCTCCCTGAGGAGGGCTGTGTGAAAAAAGCAATCCTCATTAGTTAAAGTTTGCCATATCGAATGCTTCCACCCACGATGGTTAGGTGAAAATTTGAAAAAATCGTAGTTCTCTATGATATGATGATATGATGATATGATGATATACTGTATCTCTGCTAAAGGTGGTTTCCAGCATTAATTGCAGAAAATATTAAAAATGCATAACTACAATTCGGTTTTGTATAAGGACTTGACATGATGTTGAGTGTATGTCTATTCAGCAATTGTGCGGGCATAGCAATTGAGAATAATGTACCCAACATTGTGTTTTGATACTTAAATTATGAAAACGCCTACATTTGATAACGTCTTCAGCGTCTTCATTGACCAAGGTCAATTTACAATGGATCACTGTGCTAGACTCTGTTTTTATCTGTTTTTTAAACACCTGCAAATTGACTACAGTACATAACTGTACTATCCACTGGATAGTGCAGAGGGAATTCATTTTTGCCATCTGGCAGATATGCAAAGAACTGCACCCAAACAAATCAGAATCCAGGTAATTCAAAGAAATCAAAAACGGTAAACACAGGTGCGATTGGTGTGATTGGCGGTGTTCACGTCAGCGCTCACGGAAGAATAATGAGTGAATCCTGCATGGAATACAGCAGACTTTACGAAAACGACTCCAAGAAATGGACTGATAACGGCCGCTGCATCTGTAGGAACCTGGTGGAACTGAGGGCTCTGATGGGGCAGTATATTGAGTTGAATAAAGCCATGCTGAGATGGTTCCAGTCTTTGCTGGGTCACCTACATTTCATGACCCTTCCTATTGACAGGGTCTTTGTTAGGTTCTTGGCTTTTGTGATTGCAGGTGTAAAATCAGACAGGTGTGCGCGAAAGTGGATCTCCATGTGAAGGTTAGAGGTCAATGTGATTGGCCTAGTGTGGGAGTGAGTAAATGTTCCATAAGATAGAGGAAGGACATGGACCAATCCTGATATCAAACTGTTGCCCTTGGGGGGAACTGATTTGTTGCTGGTCTAATTGGTGGATTTGATGCAGAACATGAAGATGGATGTTTACCAGGTCTTCTTCACTTTAATCTCTATTTGTGGTGTGGTCAGACATGACTCTAGGGTGAAGTGGCATGGAACCAGGAGTTGCAAGGCAGTAGACAGGTCGATGAAAAAGGTAAATAAGGTGATGGCAGCCTTTGTGATGGAATTTGGGGGTACTGCAGTGAGGCACGTGGATTTGGAAAGTGAGCTCAAGGGATTGGTTAGGGATAATTGGGTTCACCTTTCTGATATCGAGAGCAATCTCCTGATCCTGGGATTCCTGGGCATGCTGGAGAAGGTGGTGAGGCTAGTAGCACCTGGCAAGGCCAGTTTTAGGTCTGTTAGATGACCTTGCTGGTGATGGTAGTAGTGTGACACGGTGGGGGGGAGAAAGGGACTCGGTCTGTATTGGCTCTTTGGTGGTGAGGTGTTGGACCTCTGATTTGGAAGTGATGGCGAAGGCGGTGTCATTCCTGGCTTGGACGGCTGGAATGGCTGTGTCTTTCTGTATTGTGTGATTATGTGCCATGGGGCTTTGGTGGCTAGTGGTGATGTGGGTATGAGCCAATAGTATCCCTTGGTTCTTGTTAAGTGATGACGGAGCAGTCGAGCTGGGTCCCTAGTTTCAGTTAATGGTTATGTTTAATATGTTGATTTGTTATGAATAAAGCTGTGACTAGTTTATCCTCACAAAAAGTTGTGTGGTTTTGGGGAATCGGGGGAGGGGACTAGCTAAAGGCATGGGTAAGTCATGTAAATATATATGGTACAGATATTATAAATGCTTGCAAACTGTGGAAATATATAGGCGGTCATGCACTAAGCAGCGAAAAAGTG